>NC_091286.1:581719956-582022986 GCF_032444005.1 Ranitomeya imitator | reverse complement strand
GCCATGCGGTACGCGACTTTCGCGCCAAAGTCGCGTTTCAATGACGCGAAAAGCGCCATTTCTCAGCCAATGAAGGTGGACGCAGAGTGTGGGCAGCGTGATGATATAGGTCTCAGTCCCCACCATCTTAGAGAAGGGCATTGCAGTGATTGGCTTGCTGTCTGCGGCATCACAGGGGCTATAAAGGGGCGTTCCCGCCGACCACCATCTTATTGCTGCTGATCTGAGCATAGGGAGAGGTTGCTGCCGCTTCGTCAGAAGCAGGGATAGCATTAGGCAGGGTCCATTAACCCCCAAACCGCTTGTGCTGTAGCGATTTCCACTGTCCAACACCACCTTTTGTTTGCAGGGACAGTGGAGGCTACATTTTTTTTCCTCAGCGCTGTAGCTCATTGGGCTGCCCTAGAAGGCTCCCTGAAAGCTGCATTGCTGTTTGTACACCGCTGTGCAAACCAACTGCTTTTTTCAAAGCACAAATCCTGTTGTTCCTTCCTTTCTGCACAGCTACCTTGTTTGTTTGTCCACACTTTTTATTTAATTTGTGCAGCAGTCCACTCCTTGTTATTGCTGCCTGCCATACATTGCTGAGATTACTGCAGGGAGATAGTAATTGTAGGACAGTCCCCTTTTTTTTTTCTTTTTTTTTTGTTACATCTGTTCCAGCCACTTTCTGCCACAGAAAATATACTCTAATACAGTGGCCCAGATTTATTCACTAGTCTCCCTGAATAAAAAATAAAAGGTGCAGATTAAAATTGGCAAATCTGCATCAGTGGCAGTCCTGTGTGTGGCATCTGTGTCTTATTTTCTGGCACAGAAAACATACAGTCTAACAGTGGGACTGATTTCTTGCCAATTCTCCCAGAAATAAAAAAAAAAATAGTGGGAGATTAATATTGGCATTTGTGCTTCAGTGTCAGTCGTGTGTGCCATCTCTCTCAAATTGTGGGCCACAGAAAGCCTAGTGTCTGTTTTTTTTTATTTTGGTTTTTAAATTCTCCCTGAAAAAAAATAAATAGTGGGAGATTAATATTGGCATTTGTGCTTCAGTGCCAGTCGTGTGTGCCATCTCTCTCAAATTGTGGGCCACAGAAAGCCTAGTGTCTGTTTTTTTTATTTTGGTTTTTAAATTCTCCCTGAAAAAAAATAAATAGTGGGAGATTAATATTGGCATTTGTGCTTCAGTGCCAGTCGTGTGTGCCATCTCTCTCAAATTGTGGGCCACAGAAAGCCTAGTGTCTGTTTTTTTTATTTTGGTTTTTAAATTCTCCCTGAAAAAAAATAAATAGTGGGAGATTAATATTGGCATTTGTGCTTCAGTGCCAGTCGTGTGTGCCATCTCTCTCAAATTGTGGGCCACAGAAAGCCGTGTCATTTTTTTTTTATTTTGGTTTTTAAATTCTCCCTGAAAAAAAATAAATAGTGGGAGATTAATATTGGCATTTGTGCTTGAGTGCCAGTCGTGTATGCCATCTCTCTCAAATTGTGGGCCACAGAAAGCCTAGTGTCTGTTTTTTTTTATTTTGGTTTTTAAATTCTCCCTGAAAAAAAATAAATAGTGGGAGATTAATATTGGCATTTGTGCTTCAGTGTCAGTCCTGCGTGTGTGGCATCTGTCTCATTTTGTGCCACAGAAAACCGAGTGTGTAACATGGTGCCTGATTTTCCTTGCAGTCTCACCCACCTATAAAGGGATATCTAAATCCTACAGAAGTTTGAGTTCACCTTGTAAGTTGTTTTACAGTAACAAATACCGTTACTTTGTTTACGTTTTTAAAACAATGAGGAAGTCTGGTGGAAGAGGTCGTGGTCGTGGGCGTTCATTGCCAGCTGGTAATGATGGTAGTGGTGGTGGCTTTTAAAGCCGGAGCAGCAAGAGCAAGTTTTGGCTTTCCTTGCTGACTCAGCCTCTAGCTCTTTTGCCTCCTCTTCTGAAACTGGTAAATGTAAAAGCAGCGCGTCGTTAGTGGATGTTCACGCTCAGGGACATGTCGCTCCATTGTCCTGTTCAGCAAAAACAACAACAGAGAAGGATGCGTCAGGCGACACAACGGGGTACTCAATGGAGCTCTTTACACATACCGTTCCTGGGTTAGAAAGTGAAACAGTTAACAGGCCATGCCCATTACAAGTTGAATCGGACATGGAGTGCACAGATGCACAGCCACAGCCAGATTACTATGCTGTACCTTTGACTCAGACCCCAACATTGCCCTCGCAGTGTACTGATCCAGAATCAGACCCTGATGAGACTATGGTTCCCCGTCATAAACGCTATACCACCGGCTTACACGGTAACACAGACGAAGTTGCACATGATAGAAGAGGAGGTCATAGATGACCCAGTTGTTGACCCCGATTGGCAGCCATTGGGGGAACAGGGTGCAGGCGGCAGTAGTTCTGAAGCGGAGGAGGAGGGGCCGCAGCAGGCATCAACATCGCAACAGGTTCCATCTGCCGGGCCCGTATCTGTCCCAACACGCGTGGCAAAGCCAAAACCAGTTGGAGGACAGCGTGGCCATCCGGTTAAAGAAGCTCAGTCTGCAATGCCTGAAAAGGTATCCGATGCTAGAAAGAATGCAGTCTGGCATTTTTTTAAACAACATCCAATTGATCAGCGCAAAGTCATCTGTCAAAAATGTTCAACTACCTTAAGCAGAGGTCAGAATCTGAAAAGTCTAAATACAAGTTGCATGCATAGACATTTAACCACCATGCATTTGCAAGCCTGGACTAACTACCAAACGTCCCTTAAGGTTGTAGCACCCTCGGCCAATGAAGCTAGTCAGCAACGCTACATCCCTTCCGTCACTGTAAGGCCACCATTTTCCGCACCACCTGCAGTATCTGTGCAGGTTTCGTTGCCTGGCCAAAGCAGTCAGGGTCAGGGAATCACCAGTTTCGTAGTAGGAAACACTGCATCTAGGGCACCGGCAAGAATACCGTCTCCCACCGTCTCTCAGTCTGCCATGTCCACCGGCACCCCCGCTAGTTCCACGATCTCCAGCTCTCCAGTCCAGCTCACCCTACATGAGACTCTCGTTAGAAAAAGGGAGTACTCATCCTCGCATCCGCGTACACAGGGTTTGAACGCCCACATAGCTAGACTAATCTCGTTAGAGATGATGCCCTACCGGTTAGTTGAAAGCAAAGCTTTCAAAGCCCTGATGGACTACGCTGAACCACGTTACGAGCTACCCAGTTGACACTTCTTTTCGAGAACAGCCATCCCAGCCCTCCACCAGCATGTTAAAGAGCGCATCGTCCATGCACTCAGGCAATCTTTGAGTACAAAGGTGCACCTGACAACAGATGCATGGACCAGTAGGCATGGCCAGGGACGTTACGTGTCCATCACGGCACACTGGGTGAATGTGGTGGATGCAGGGTCCACAGGGGACAGCAATATTGGGACAGTTCTGCCTAGCCCACGGTCTAGGAAACAGTTGGTTGTAGCCGTTCGCCCCCCTCCTCCTCCTCCTCGTCCTCCTGCAGAAGCGAGAGCTCGTCCAAAGACCGCAGTCGCACAACCACTCCATCCGCAGCTGCCAATGTTGCACACCAGGTGTCCCATTATGGGGCAGCTACTGGCAAGCATCAGCAGGCTGTATTGTCTATGAAGTGTTTGGGCGACAACAGACACACCGCGGAAGTTCTGTCCGAGTTCTTGCAGAAAGAAACGCAGTCGTGGCTGGGCACTGTAGATCTTGAGGCAGGCAAGGTAGTGAGTGATAACGGAAGGAATTTCATGGCTGCCATCGCCCTTTCCCAACTGAAACACATTCCTTGCCTGGCTCACACCTTAAACCTGGTGGTGCAGTGCTTCCTAAAAAGTTATCCGGGGTTATCCGACCTGCTCCTCAAAGTGCGCGGACTTTGCTCGCATATCCGCCATTCGCCCGTAAACTCCAGCCGTATGCAGACCTATCAGCGGTCTTTGAACCTTCCCCAGCATCGCCTAATCATCGACGTTGCAACAAGGTGGAACTCAACACTGCACATGCTTCAGAGACTGTGCGAACAGAGGCGGGCTGTTATGTATTTGTGGGAGGATACACATACACGGGCAGGCAGTAGGATGGCAGACATGGAGTTGTCAGGTGTGCAGTGGTCGAAGGTACAAGACATGTGTCAAGTCCTTCAGTGTTTTGAGGAATGCACACGGCTGGTTAGTGCAGACAACGCCATAATAAGCATGAGCATCCCCCTAATGCGTCTGCTGATGCAAAGTATGATGCACATAAAGGAGCAGGCGTCTGCAGCAGAGGAAGAGGAAATCCTTGATGACAGTCAGCCATTGTCTGGTCAGGGCAGTGTACAGGACGAGGTAGCGGGCGAAGAGGAGGAGGAGGACGAGGAGGATGATGGGGATGAGTATTTTTTTAATGAGGAAGCTTCTCCGGGGCCACTGGAATGTTATGTTTGCTAATGACAGGTGTTATTAAGGCAATCCAGAAACACAGTGTGCTTAGCGATCAGAGCGCACACAGTGATCTGACAAATACCCAAAAATACAAGAACGAGCTCTGAGACGTGGAAACTCTGTAGACTGCACACCTGATCCTATCCTAAACACAACTAAAAGCGGCTGTGGATTGCGCCTAACAACTACCTAGGCAACTCGGCACAGCCTAAGAAACTAGCTAGCCTGAAGATAGAAAAATAGGCCTGACTTGCCCCAGAGAAATTCCCCAAAGGAAAAGGCAGCCCCCCACATATAATGACTGTGAGTAAGATGAAAAGACAAAACGTAGGGATGAAATAGATTCAGCAAAGTGGGGCCCGATATTCTAGGACAGAGCGAGGACAGTAAAGCGAACTTTGCAGTCTACAAAAAACCCTAAAGCAAAACCACGCAAAGGGGGCAAAAAAAAAAACCACCGTGCCGAACTAACGGCACGGCGGTACACCCTTTGCGTCTCAGAGCTTCCAGCAAAACAAAAGACAAGCTGGACAGAAAAAAAGCAACAAAAAAGCAAAAGGCACTTAGCTATACAGAGCAGCAGGTCACAGGAACAATCAGGAGAAGCTCAGATCCAACACTGAAACATTGACAAGGAGCAAGGATAGCAGCATCAGGCGGAGTTAAGTAATGAAGCAGTCAACGAGCTCACCAGAACACCTGAGGGAGGAAGCTCAGAAGCTGCAGTACCACTTGTGACCACAGGAGTAAATTCAGCCACAGAATTCACAACAGTACCCCCCCCTTGAGGAGGGGTCACCGAACCCTCACCAGAGCCCCCAGGCCGACCAGGATGAGCCGCATGAAAGGCACGAACAAGATCGGAAGCATGAACATCAGAGGCAAAAACCCAGGAATTATCTTCCTGAGCATAACCCTTCCATTTAACCAGATACTGGAGTTTCCGTCTAGAAACACGAGAATCCAAAATCTTCTCCACAATATACTCCAATTCCCCCTCCACCAAAACCGGGGCAGGAGGCTCAACAGATGGAACCATAGGTGCCACGTATCTCCGCAACAACGACCTATGGAATACATTATGTATGGAAAAGGAGTCTGGGAGGGTCAAACGAAAAGACACAGGATTGAGAACCTCAGAAATCCTATACGGACCAATAAAACGAGGTTTAAATTTAGGAGAGGAAACCTTCATAGGAATATGACGAGAAGATAACCAAACCAGATCCCCAACACGAAGTCGGGGACCCACACGGCGTCTGCGATTAGCGAAAAGTTGAGCTTTCTCCTGGGACAAGATCAAATTGTCCACTACCTGAGTCCAGATCTGCTGCAACCTATCCACCACAGAATCCACACCAGGACAGTCCGAAGACTCAACCTGTCCTGAAGAGAAACGAGGATGGAACCCAGAATTGCAAAAAAATGGAGAAACCAAGGTAGCCGAGCTGGCCCGATTATTAAGGGCGAACTCAGCCAACGGCAAAAAGGACACCCAATCATCCTGGTCTGCAGAAACAAAACATCTCAGATATGTTTCCAAGGTCTGATTGGTTCGTTCGGTCTGGCCATTAGTCTGAGGATGGAAAGCCGAGGAAAAGGATAGGTCAATGCCCATCCTACCACAAAAGGCTCGCCAAAACCTTGAAACAAACTGGGAACCTCTGTCAGAAACAATATTCTCAGGAATGCCATGCAACCGAACCACATGCTGAAAGAACAAAGGTACCAAATCAGAGGAGGAAGGCAATTTAGCCAAGGGCGCCAGATGGACCATTTTAGAAAAGCGATCACAGACCACCCAAATGACTGACATCTTTTCAGAAACGGGAAGGTCAGAAATGAAATCCATCGAAATATGTGTCCAAGGCCTCTTTGGGACCGGCAAGGGCAAAAGCAACCCACTGGCACGAGAACAGCAGGGCTTAGCCCTAGCACAAATCCCACAGGACTGCACAAAAGCACGCACATCCCGTGACAGAGATGGCCACCAGAAGGATCTAGCCACTAACTCTCTGGTACCAAAGATTCCAGGATGACCAGCCAACACCGAACAATGAAGTTCAGAGATAAGTTTATTAGTCCACCTATCAGGGACGAACAGTTTCTCTGCTGGACAACGATCAGGTTTATTCGCCTGAAATTTTTGCAGCACCCGCCGCAAATCAGGGGAGATGGCAGACACAATGACTCCTTCCTTGAGGATACCCGCTGGCTCAGATAAACCCGGAGAGTCGGGCACAAAACTCCTAGACAGAGCATCCGCCTTCACATTTTTGGAGCCCGGAAGGTACGAAATCACAAAGTCGAAGCGGGCAAAAAATAACGACCAACGGGCCTGTCTAGGATTCAAGCGCTTGGCAGACTCGAGATAAGTCAAGTTCTTATGATCAGTCAATACCACCACGCGATGCTTAGCTCCTTCAAGCCAATGACGCCACTCCTCGAATGCCCACTTCATGGCCAGCAACTCTCGATTGCCCACATCATAATTACGCTCAGCGGGCGAAAACTTCCTGGAAAAGAAAGCACATGGTTTCATCACTGAGCAATCAGAACCTCTCTGTGACAAAACCGCCCCTGCTCCAATCTCAGAAGCATCAACCTCGACCTGGAACGGAAGAGAAACATCTGGCTGACACAACACAGGGGCAGAACAAAAACGACGCTTCAACTCCTGAAAAGCTTCCACAGCAGCAGAAGACCAATTAACCAAATCAGCACCCTTCTTGGTCAAATCGGTCAATGGTTTGGCAATGCTAGAAAAATTACAGATGAAGCGACGATAAAAATTAGCAAAGCCCAGGAACTTTTTCAGACTTTTCAGAGATGTCGGCTGAATCCAATCCTGGATGGCTTGGACCTTAACTGGATCCATCTCGATAGTAGAAGGGGTAAAGATGAACCCTAAAAATGAAACTTTCTGCACACCGAAGAGACACTTTGATCCCTTCACAAACAAAGAGTTAGCACGCAGGACCTGAAAAACCATTCTGACCTGCTTCACATGAGACTCCCAATCATCTGAGAAGATCAAAATGTCATCCAAGTAAACAATCAGGAATTTATCCAGATACTCACGGAAGATGTCATGCATAAAAGACTGAAACACAGATGGAGCATTGGCAAGTCCGAACGGCATCACTAGATACTCAAAATGACCCTCGGGCGTATTGAATGCAGTTTTCCATTCATCTCCTTGCCTGATTCTCACCAGATTATACGCACCACGAAGATCTATCTTAGTGAACCAACTAGCCCCCTTAATCCGAGCAAACAAGTCAGAAAACAATGGCAAGGGATACTGAAATTTAACAGTGATCTTATTAAGAAGGCGGTAATCAATACACGGTCTCAGCGAACCATCCTTCTTGGCTACAAAGAAGAACCCTGCTCCCAGTGGTGATGACGATGGGCGAATATGTCCCTTCTCCAGGGATTCCTTCACATAACTGCGCATAGCGGCGTGTTCGGGCACGGATAAATTAAATAATCGACCTTTAGGGAATTTACTACCAGGAATCAAATTGATAGCACAATCACAATCCCTATGCGGAGGTAGAGCATCGGACTTGGGCTCTTCAAATACATCCTGATAATCAGACAAGAACTCTGGGACCTCAGAAGGGGTGGATGACGAAATCGACAAAAATGGAACATCACCATGTACCCCCTGACAACCCCAGCTGGATACCGACATGGAATTCCAATCCAATACTGGATTATGGGTTTGTAGCCATGGCAACCCCAACACGACCACATCATGCAGATTATGCAACACCAGAAAGCGAATAACTTCCTGATGTGCAGGAGCCATGCACATAGTCAGCTGGGCCCAGTATTGAGGTTTATTCTTGGCCAAAGGTGTAGCATCAATTCCTCTCAATGGAATAGGACACCGCAAAGGCTCCAAGAAAAACCCACAACGTTTAGCATAATCCAAATCCATCAGATTCAGGGCAGCGCCCGAATCCACAAATGACAGAAAACGACGACAAAGAGCATATCAAGGTAATGGACAGAAGGAATTTGGACTGTACAGTACCAATGACGGCAGACCTAGCGGACCGCTTAGTGCGCTTAGGACAATCAGAAATAGCATGAGTGGAATCACCACAGTAGAAACACAGACCATTCAGACGTCTGTATTCCTGCCGTTCAACTCTAGTCATAGTCCTATCGCACTGCATAGGCTCAGGTTTAACCTCAGGCAGTACCGCCAAATGGTGCACAGATTTACGCTCGCGCAAGCGTCGACCGATCTGAATGGCCAAAGACAAAGACTCATTCAAACCAGCAGGCATAGGAAATCCCACCATGACATCCTTAAGAGCCTCAGAGAGACCCTTTCTGAAAAAAGCTGCCAGCGCAGATTCATTCCACTGAGTGAGTACTGACCATTTCCTAAATTTCTGACAATATACTTCTATATCATCCTGACCCTGGCACAAAGCTAGCAAATTTTTCTCAGCCTGATCCACTGAATTAGGCTCATCGTACAGCAATCCGAGCGCCAGGAAAAACGCATCGACACTACTCAATGCAGGGTCTCCTGGCGCAAGAGAAAATGCCCAGTCTTGAGGGTCGCCGCGCAAAAAAGAAATAATAATCAAAACCTGTTGAATAGGATTACCAGAAGAATGAGGTTTCAAGGCCAGAAATAGCTTACAATTATTTTTGAAACTTAGAAACTTAGTTCTATCTCCAAAAAACAAATCAGGAATAGGAATTCTTGGTTCTAACATAGATTTCTGATCAATAGTATCTTGAATTTTTTGTACATTTATAATGAGATTATCCATTGAAGAACACAGACCCTGAAAATCCATGTCCACACCTCTGTCCAGAATCACCCAAATGTCTAGGGGAAAAAAAAAAGTGAACACAGAGCAGAAAAAAAAAAAAATGATGTCAGAACTTTTTCTTTCCCTCTATTGAGAATCATTAGTTAGGCTCCTTGTACTGTTATGTTTGCTAATGACAGGTGTTATGAAGGCAATCCAGAAACACAGTGTGCTTAGCGATCAGAGCGCACACAGTGATCTGACAAATACCCAAAAATACAAGAACGAGCTCTGAGACGTGGAAACTCTGTAGACTGCACACCTGATCCTATCCTAAACACAACTAAAAGCGGCTGTGGATTGCGCCTAACAACTACCTAGGCAACTCGGCACAGCCTAAGAAACTAGCTAGCCTGAAGATAGAAAAATAGGCCTGACTTGCCCCAGAGAAATTCCCCAAAGGAAAAGGCAGCCCCCCACATATAATGACTGTGAGTAAGATGAAAAGACAAAACGTAGGGATGAAATAGATTCAGCAAAGTGGGGCCCGATATTCTAGGACAGAGCGAGGACAGTAAAGCGAACTTTGCAGTCTACAAAAAACCCTAAAGCAAAACCACGCAAAGGGGGCAGAAAAAACCCACCGTGCCGAACTAACGGCACGGCGGTACACCCTTTGCGTCTCAGAGCTTCCAGCAAAACAAAAGACAAGCTGGACAGAAAAAAAGCAACAAAAAAGCAAAAAGCACTTAGCTATACAGAGCAGCAGGTCACAGGAACAATCAGGAGAAGCTCAGATCCAACACTGAAACATTGGCAAGGAGCAAGGATAGCAGCATCAGGCGCAGTTAAGTAATGAAGCAGTTAACGAGCTCACCAGAACACCTGAGGGAGGAAGCTCAGAAGCTGCAGTACCACTTGTGACCACAGGAGTGAATTCAGCCACAGAATTCACAACACTGGAAATTGGTGGCGTGGCAAGGCCGGGTTCTGGTTTTTTGAGGGACACAAGTGACGTAGATTTGCCTGTAACTGCCCCTCAACCCAGCACAACCGCAGATTTGACAACTGGAACTTTGGCCCACATGGCGGATTATGCCTTACGTATCCTCAAAAGGGACCCACGCATTATTAAAATGATGACCGATGACGATTACTGGTTGGCCTGCCTCCTTGATCCTCGCTATAAAGGCAAATTGCAAAATATTATGCCACATGAGAACTTGGAACAAATATTAGCAACCAAACAATCAACTCTTGTTGACCGTTTGATTCAGGCATTCCCAGCACACAGCGCCGGTGATCGTTCTCACACGAGCTGCAGGGGGCAGCAGACCAGAGGTGTTAGAGGTGCACAAATCAGAAGTGGCGTTGGACAGAGGGGTTTTCTGACCAGGTTGTGGAGTGATTTTGCTATGACCGCAAACAGGACAGGTACTGCAGCATCAATTCAAAGTGACAGGAGACAACATTTGTCCAGTATGGTTACTAACTATTTTTCATCCCTTATCGATGTTCTCCCTCAACCGTCATTCCCATTTGATTACTGGGCATCCAAATTAGACACCTGGCCAGAATTGGCAGAATATGCATTGCAGGAGCTTGCTTGCCCAGCAGCTAGTGTGCTATCAGAAAGAGTATTCAGTGCTGCTGGTTCAATATTAACCGAAAAAATGACTCGTCTGGCTACCCAAAATGTTGATGATCTAACCTTCATTAAAATGAACCACTACTGGATTTCCAATTATTTTGCCCCACCTTTCCCGGCTGACACCTAGCTTTCCAATGAAAAGGTCTTGCTTCTGGACTGCTCTGACTGAGTTTTCCAATCTCGTAATTTGCAGCAGCTGTTTGTCCAGCATACGACATGTTTACACCTCCCTAAATGGCCAAACTCCCCCCACGGAGCCGTTGTCTCGCCACTTGGCGCAAGCACCCGTGAGAGTGCCGTTTGTCTGAAGAGGTGGGTGTGCACGCTTTTGGTCGACGGCACTGCCACTGGGTCCCTCATAATACAATAAAGTGTCTCTGGCGGTGGTGGCGCTCAACCAACGTCAGACACACCGTTGTAACATGAGGGGCCCTGGGCCTGTACCGCTGGCCACAAGACAGTTTCCCCACCCCACAGCTAAAACAGTGCTCTACGATTTGCAAAATTATCTCTCACAGCTCCACCAATGTTTAGTCTATGCGCTGACATCCTTCAATGCCTGGCACTGATAATACCAATGTGTTGACATGTATGATGCTACTTAAAATAGTCAGGGGCAGTGTCCTATATTTACACCAGTAAATACTTTGCGCCAAATTACTAGGTCTGAAACTCAACAGAGGAGCCCACCCCTGTACCTAAGTATGCCACCCTTTTGTTTTTTGGTTTTGTTGTATCGTGAGACATTAACATCTATTTATTTTTGGGGAGTACTAACTGTCAGACACTCATTACAATCGGCCTCTGCTGACAACACCAATGCTGGCTGTGTACCCCTGCAAGTTAATTCCAAGTGCATAGAGCCTACTTTTGTTATGCTAGGCCTACTAAGCCTGTCTGCGGTCCCTCCTTCCAATAGTCCTCCACTGACCAGACCACTGCTGCCCGTGTACCCCTGGAAGCTATTTTAAAGGGCCTACAGCCTACTTTTGTTATGTTAGGCCTACTAAGCCTGTCTGCGGTCCCTCCTTCCAATAGTCCTCCACTGACCACACCACTGCTGCCGTGTACCCCTGGAACCTATTTTAAAGTACCTACAGCCTAATTTTGTTATGTTAGGCCTACAAAGCCTGTCTGCGGTCCCTCCTTCCAATAGTCCTCCACTGACCACACCACTGCTGCCCGTGTACCCCTGGAACCTATTTTAAAGTGCCTACAGCCTACTTTTGTTATGTTAGGCCTACAAAGCCTGTCTGCGGTCCCTCCTTCTAATAGTCCTCCACTGACCACACCACTGCTGCCCGTGTACCCCTGGAAGCTATTTTAAAGTGCCTACAGCCTACTTTTGTTATGTTAGGCCTACTAAGCCTGTCTGCGGTCCCTCCTTCCAATAGTCCTCCACTGACCACACCACTCCTGCCCGTGTACGCCAGGAACTTTTTTTAAAGGGCCTACAGCCTACTTTTGTTATGTTAGGCCTACTAAGCCTGTCTGCGGTCCCTCCTTCCAATAGTCCTCCACTGACCAGACCACTGCTGCCCATGTACCTCTGGAACCTATTTTTAAGGGCCTACAGCATACTTTTGTTATGTTAGGCCTACAAAGCCTGTCTGCGGTCCCTCCTTCCAATAGTCCTCCACTGACCACACCACTGCTGCCGTGTACCCCTGGAACCTATTTTAAAGTACCTACAGCCTACTTTTGTTATGTTAGGCCTACAAAGCCTGTCTGCGGTCCCTCCTTCCAATAGTCCTCCACTGACCACACCACTGCTGCCCGTGTACCCCTGGAACCTATTTTAAAGTGCCTACAGCCTACTTTTGTTATGTTAGGCCTACAAAGCCTGTCTGCGGTCCCTCCTTCCAATAGTCCTCCACTGACCACACCACTGCTGCCCGTGTACCCCTGGAAGCTATTTTAAAGTGCCTACAGCCTACTTTTGTTATGTTAGGCCTACAAAGCCTGTCTGTGGTCCCTCCTTCCAATAGTCCTCCACTGACCACACCACTGCTGCCCGTGTACCCCTGGAAGCTATTTTAAAGTGCCTACAGCCTACTTTTGTTATGTTAGGCCTACTAAGCCTGTCTGCGGTCCCTCCTTCCAATAGTCCTCCACTGACCACACCACTGCTGCCCGTGTACCCCAGGAACCTATTTTAAAGGGCCTACAGCCTACTTTTGTTATGTTAGGCCTACTAAGCCTGTCTGCGGTCCCTCCTTCCAATAGTCCTCCACTGACCAGACCACTGCTGCCCATGTACCTCTGGAACCTATTTTTAAGGTCCTACAGCCTACTTTTGTTATGTTAGGCCTACAAAGCCTGTCTGCGGTCCCTCCTTCCAATAGTCCTCCACTGACCACACCACTGCTGCCGTGTACCCCTGGAACCTATTTTAAAGTACCTACAGCCTACTTTTGATATGTTAGGCCTACAAAGCCTGTCTGCGGTCCCTCCTTCCAATAGTCCTCCACTGACCACACCACTGCTGCCCGTGTACCCCTGGAAGCTATTTTAAAGTGCCTACAGCCTACTTTTGTTATGTTAGGCCTACTAAGCCTGTCTGCGGTCCCTCCTTCCAATAGTCCTCCACTGACCACACCACTGCTGCCCGTGTACCCCAGGAACTTTTTTTAAAGGGCCTACAGCCTACTTTTGTTATGTTAGGCCTACTAAGCCTGTCTGCGGTCCCTCCTTCCAATAGTCCTCCACTGACCAGACCACTGCTGCCCATGTACCTCTGGAACCTATTTTTAAGGGCCTACAGCCTACTTTTGTTATGTTAGGCCTACAAAGCCTGTCTGCGGTCCCTCCTTCCAATAGTCCTCCACTGACCACACCACTGCTGCCGTGTACCCCTGGAACCTATTTTAAAGTACCTACAGCCTACTTTTGTTATGTTAGGCCTACAAAGCCTGTCTGCGGTCCCTCCTTCCAATAGTCCTCCACTGACCACACCACTGCTGCCCGTGTACCCCTGGAAGCTATTTTAAAGTGCCTACAGCCTACTTTTGTTATGTTAGGCCTACTAAGCCTGTCTGCGGTCCCTCCTTCCAATAGTCCTCCACTGACCACACCACTGCTGCCCGTGTACCCCAGGAACCTATTTTAAAGGGCCTACAGCCTACTTTTGTTATGTTAGGCCTACTAAGCCTGTCTGCGGTCCCTCCTTCCAATAGTCCTCCACTGACCAGACCACTGCTGCCCATGTACCTCTGGAACCTATTTTTAAGGTCCTACAGCCTACTTTTGTTATGTTAGGCCTACTAAGCCTGTCTGCGGTCCCTCCTTCCAATAGTCCTCCACTGACCACACCACTGCTGCCGTGTACCCCTGGAACCTATTTTAAAGTACCTACAGCCTACTTTTGTTATGTTAGGCCTACAAAGCCTGTCTGCGGTCCCTCCTTCCAATAGTCCTCCACTGACCACACCACTGCTGCCCGTGTACCCCTGGAACCTATTTTAAAGTGCCTACAGCCTACTTTTGTTATGTTAGGCCTACAAAGCCTGTCTGCGGTCCCTCTTTCCAATAGTCCTCCACTGACCACACCACTGCTGCCCGTGTACCCCTGGAAGCTATTTTAAAGTGCCTACAGCCTACTTTTGTTATGTTAGGCCTACTAAGCCTGTCTGCGGTCCCTCCTTCCAATAGTCCTCCACTGACCACACCACTGCTGCCCGTGTACCCCTGGAACCTATTTTAAAGTGCCTACAGCCTACTTTTGTTATGTTAGGCCTACTAAGCCTGTCTGCGGTCCCTCCTTCCAATAGTCCTCCACTGACCACACTACTGCTGCCCGTGTACCCCTGGAACCTATTTTAAAGTGCCTACAGCCTACTTTTGTTATGTTAGGCCTACAAAGCCTGTCTGCGGTCCCTCCTTCCAATAGTCCTCCACTGACCACACCACTGCTGCCCGTGTACCCCTGGAACCTATTTTTAAGGGCCTACAGCCTACTTTTGTTATGTTAGGCCTACTAAGCCTGTCTGCGGTCCCTCCTTCCAATAGTCCTCCACTGACCAGACCACTGCTGCCCATGTACCTCTGGAACCTATTTTTAATGGCCTACAGCCTACTTTTGTTATGTTAGGCCTACAAAGCCTGTCTGCGGTCCCTCCTTCCAATAGTCCTCCACTGACCACACCACTGCTGCCCGTGTACCCCTGGAACCTATTTTAAAGTGCCTACAGCCTACTTTTGTTATGTTAGGCCTACTAAGCCTGTCTGCGATCCCTCCTTCCAATAGTCCTCCACTGACCAGACCACTGCTGCCCGTGTACCCCTGGAACCTATTTTAAAGTGCTTACAGCCTACTTTTGTTATGTTAGGCCTAGGTGGGTATAACCAAAGGACTGAAAAAACCCTTTTAAAATGTAACTTTTAATAAATACTGAGTAAAAATTACCCATATAGGTGGGTCAGGAGACAGTAACACCTTAATCTATCTTAACACTAATGAAAGGATAGAGACTAAACGGTGGGGGGGCGTGATCTTTCCCTAACTCGCCCTACCTCACAGCGGAGGTTGGCACCCTAAAATCGATGTGGCGCCCCCACTCGTCGACGGCTCTCCCTTGTGACCCTACGGGATCTTAACAAAATAAAACTACCACCACACCATAACTTAATATAAAGTGCACAAATGCTTATAAGGTGCAAAGAAATTTCATTTTGTTAAGATCCCGTAGGGTCACAAGGGAGAGCCGTCGACGAGTGGGGGCGCCACATCGATTTTAGGGTGCCAACCTCCGCTGTGAGGTAGGGCGAGTTAGGGAAAGATCACGCCCCCCCCACCGTTTAGTCTCTATCCTTTCATTAGTGTTAAGATAGATGAAGGTGTTACTGTCTCCTGACCCGCCTATATGGGTAATTTTTACTCAGTATTTATTAAAAGTTACATTTTAAAAGGGTTTTTTCAGTCCTTTGGTTATACCCACTAATTATACCCTGTATGTATTATTATTTTTGGTTATTACTTATGTTAGGCTTACTAAGCCTGTCTGCGGTCCCTCCTTCCAATAGTCCTCCACTGACCAGACCAATGCTGTCCGTGTACCCCTGGAACCTATTTTAAATTGCATAGAGCATCCTTTTTTAATTGTAGGCGTACTAAGTCTGTCTGCGGTCCATAATTGAAATTGTCCTCCACTGACCAGAGCAATGCTGCCTGTGTACCCCTGTAACCTTTTTTAAACTGCACTGAGCCAAATTTTTTGTTTAAGGCCTACTACCTGTGTCTGTCTGCGCCACTCAATACAGCTGTCCTCCTCTGAAAAAAGCTGAGCGTCAATAGTCTGGTTTTCAGCCTATAGGAATTTGAAAACTGCATTGGGGCTACTACTTCGGTAGGGCCTCCTAACGGTGTCTGACGCTCCAAGGTGTTCTCCAGGTTGCCTCTCCATAGCTTCGATCTTCTAGCTCTCGTTAAGTAGTTGTTAAAACAACACTGCATTAGGCCTACAAGTTGGGTCTGGGTTGTAGAGACGGTGTCTGCCGCTCCAAGGTGTTCTCCAGGTTGCCTCTCCATAGCTTCGATCTTCTAGCTCTCGTTAAGTAGTTGTTGAAACAACACTGCATTAGGCCTACAAGTTGGGTCTGGGTTGTAGAGACGGTGTCTTCCGCTCCAAGGTGTTCTCCAGGTTGCCTCTCCATAGCTTCGATCTTCTAGCTCTCGTTAAGTAGTTGTTGAAACAACACTGCATTAGGCCTAAAAGTTGGGTCTGGGTTGTAGAGACGGTGTCTGCCACTCCAAGGTGTTCTCCAGGTTGCCTCTCCATAGCTTTTATCTTCTAGCTCTCATTAAGTAGTTGTTGAAACAACACTGCATTAGGCCTGCAAGTTGGGTCTGGGTTGTAGAGACGGTGTCTGCGGCTCCAAGGTGTTCTCCAGGTTGCCTCTCCATAGCTTCTATCTTCTAGCTCTCTTTAAGTAGTTGTTGAAACAACACTGCATTATGCCTACAAGTTGGGTCTGGGTTGTAGAGATGGTGTCTTCCGCTCCAAGGTGTTCTCCAGGTTGCCTCTCCATAGCTTCGATCTTCTAGCTCTCGCTAAGTAGTTGTTGAAACAACACTGCATTAGGCCTACAAGTTGGGTCTGGGTTGTAGAGACGGTGTCTGCCGCTCCAAGGTGTTCTCCAGGTTGCCTCTCCATAGCTTCGATCATTTAGCTCTCGTTAAGTAGTTGTTGAAACAACACTGCATTAGGCCTACAAGTTGGGTCTGGGTTGTAGAGACGGTGTCTGCCGCTCCAAGGTGTTCTCCAGGTTGCCTCTCCATAGCTTCGATCTTCTAGCTCTCGTTAAGTAGTTGTTGAAACAACACTGCATTAGGCCTACAAGTTGGGTCTGGGTTGTAGAGACGGTGTCTGCCGCTCCAAGGTGTTCTCCAGGTTGCCTCTCCATAGCTTCCATCTTCTAGCTCTCGTTAAGTAGTTGTTGAAACAACACTGCATTAGGCCTACAAGTTGGGTCTGGGTTGTAGAGACGGTGTCTTCCGCTCCAAGGTATTCTCCAGGTTGCCTCTCCATAGCTTCTATCTTCTAGCTCTCGTTAAGTAGTTGTTGAAACAACACTGTATTAGGCCTACAAGTTGGGTCTGGGTTGTAGAGACGGTGTCTTCCGCTCCAAGGTGTTCTCCAGGTTGCATTTCCTGAGCTTCTATCTTCAGGCTCTTGTTAAATAGTTGTTAAATGGAACAACTGCATTTGGCCTACTAGTTGGGTTGGGGCCTACTAACAGTGTCTGCCGCTCCTTGCTGTTCTCCTGGTTTCCTGTCCTGAAATTCCATTTTCAGGCTCTCGTTAAGTAGTTGTTAATTTTAGACTACATTTGGCCTACTAGTTGGGTTGGGGCCTACTATCGGTGTCTGCCGCTCCTTGCTGTTCTCCACTGAACAAAGCTGTGCCGCCTGTTTACTACTGTTGCCAATTTTGAACTGCATTTAGACTACTTACTGATTTGGGCCTACTCTCTGTGTCAGCCTCTCATTACAGTTGTCCTCCACTGCAATGCCCCGTGGTTAGTCCTGTTACCAATTTTGAACTGCATTTAGCCCACTTTATTCTTTGGGCCTATATCTGTGTTTCCTCCTCATCCTGCCCATTGCCCAGCCAGTGATAGATGAGTCTGCTGGTACATTGACCCATAACGCAACATTCCCCGTGCACGCTACACAGCAAGATTGTGACCCTGCTGAAAGTCAGGCTCCTCTTCCTGCATACCATACCACCTTACACGGGGACAAAGAGGAAGGTGCAGATGAAAGTGCAGGTTCCTTCATCAGGTGGGGGGAGGAATACTCGTTGGCGACGTCACTGGCACAGGGCCCCTCATAGTACGCAAAAGTGTCGCTGCCGGTGGGAGGCGCCCCCGCCGTGCAAACACACCGCCGTACTTTGAGGGGCCCTGTGCCAGTGCCAATGCCAACGAGTGGGCCCCCCCTTCTTGCTCAGGATCCCAGCACTTGCAAGGTTGAAATACTTACCTCTCCCTGCTCCACTGCCGTGACGTGATCCAGATTTCCTGGGCCCACTAAATACTTGAACCAGCCCTACCCCCCACAACTTTAGCCAAATGGCCCCCAATTTCCAATGCCTTACTATTATTATAAGGTAAATTAAGATTGACAAGCTTCAGTAACAAGAATGATATTTTGCCATTAAAATGGGCACTGTACATGTTTTCCTGGCCTCCACTCACTGCCGACTATGCTCCCCCATTGACTTGCATTGGGTTTCGTGTTTCGGTCGATCCCCGACTTTTCGCGATAATCGGCCGATTCCACTCGACTCGACTTTTGAGATAGTCGGGTTTCGCGAAACCCGACTCGACCCTAAAAAACTAAAAGTCGCTCAACCCTAGTGTTGAGCGATTACTTCCGATATTCAAAGGTATCGGTATAGGATGGTATCGGCCGATATCCAAAAAATATCGGATATCACCGATACCCGATACCAATGCAAGTCAATGGGACACAAATATCGGAAGGTATCCTGGATGGTTTCCAGGGTCTGAAGGAAAGGAAACTCTCCTTCAGGCCCTGGGATCCATATTCATGTAAAAAATAAAGAATAAAAATAAAAAATATGGATATACTCACCGCTCCGAAGTACCCTGGCTGTCACCGCTGCGAGCGTCTGCCTCCGTCCCTAAGAATGCAGTGAGTGAAGGACCCTTGATGACTACGCGGTCAGGTGAAGGTGGCCTCTCTTGGACCAGAATCAAAAGCATATCCACGTTAATGATGGATGCCATGCTGGTTGAGACTCCTTGGAGGCGTGCGGCAGACTTCCGGGATATCTGTCTGGCTTTTTCAGCTAATTAGCATGCCTAAGCTTCCTGAATAAGGGCTTGGCACATTTCCTGTCACCTGCAAAACTCTTGGGTATGTTACGCAAGTCGCACTGATGTTCCGTGTGCAATCCGTATTTTTCTCGCACCCATAGACTTTCATTGGTGGATTTTTTGTGTAATACGCTGACAAACGCAGCATGCTGTGATTTTCTATGCCCATAAAATACGGATATGAAATATACACCAGATGGGAGCTGCCCCAGAGAGAATCATTGGTCCGTGTGCAATGCCTTGTTTTTGTGCCTCTCATACGTCCGTAGAACTCTCTAGTGTGACACCGGCCTAAAAGCAAATGTCTGTCTGTCCTTTTTTCTATCTTTAGCATGTACTAAATTCTATCTATTTTTTCTTGCAGCATTCCTAATGTCTTCTACATCCTCGTCTTCTGAGGAGCGCCCTGGCCAGGAATGTGCAGGATGGGAAAGTCAAGTGAGTACATTCCCTACTGATTGGGAAGTATTCTCTGTGACTAGGGTTGAGCGAAACGGATCGTTCATTTTTAAAAGTCGCCGACTTTTGGCAAAGTCAGGTTTCATGAAACCCGACCCGACCCCTGTGTGGGGTCGGCCATGCGGTACGCGACTTTCGCGCCAAAGTCGCGTTTCAATGATGCGAAAAGCGCCATTTCTCAGCCAATGAAGGTGCAGAGTGTGGGCAGCGTGATGACATAGGTCCTGGTCCCCACCATCTTAGAGAAGGGCATTGCAGTGATTGGCTTGCTGTCTGCGGCGTCACAGGGGCTATAAAGAGGCGTTCCCGCCGACCGCCATCTTACTGCTGCTGATCTGAGCCTAGGGAGAGGTTGCTGCCGCTTCGTCAGAAGCAGGGATAGCGTTAGGCAGGGTCCATTAACCACCAAACCGCTTGTGCTGTAGCGATTTCCACTGTCCAACACCACCTTTTGTTTGCAGGGACAGTGGAAGCTACATTTTTTTTTCCTCAGCGCTGTAGCTCATTGGGCTGCCCTACAGTGGCGTAGGAAGGGGGTGCGGGGGGGGCGGTCCGCCCCGGGCGGCACAATGCGGGGGGCGGCCGGCGCTGCAGGAGAAGAAAAAAAAAAAAAAAAAAGACGCCCCTTTAAATCTTCGGGCGGCGCCGTCCGCCGCCACGACCAGGGCCAGCTCCATTGAGGCAATGCTGGAGACCCTGGGGCAGACTTCTGGACATACTGGGGCAATACTGGAGACCATGGGGCAGATTGCTGGACACACTGGGGCAATACTGGAGACCATGGGGCAGAATGCTGGACACACTGGGGCAATACTGGAGACCATGGGGCAGAATGCTGGACACACTGGGGCAATACAGGAGACTATGGGGCAGATTGCTGGACACACTGAATACTGGAGACCATGGGGCAGATTTCAGGACACATTGAGGCAATACAGGAGACCATGGGGCAGATTGCTGGACACACTGGGGCAATACTGGAGACCCTGGGGCAGATTTCTGGACACATTGAGGCAATGCTGGAGACCCTGGGGCAGACTTCTGGACACACTGTGCTGGACACTGGGGCAGATTGCTGGACACACTGGGGGTAATATGCTGGACACACTGGGGCAATGCTGGACACTGGGGGTAATATGCTGGACACACTGGGGCAGATTGCTGGACAACATGGGGGTAATATGCTGGACACACTGGGGGCAGGACTTGAGGCATGGGCAGAATGTAGATACGGGGCATGATTGGAGACACGGGGCAGGATTGGATCATGGGGCAGGACGGATACGATGAAGGCTGGTGGGGCAGGATGGGGAGATCATATGGGGTAGAATGGATACTCATGAGGGCAGGATGCGAGAACATATGGCTGGAGCCAGGAATGAGATAAACGGGGCCAGGGTGGGGAATAGTGTTACCATAGGGGATAATTAAGGGATATTATTACTGCAGTGATGTATTTATTTTATTTTTTGAGTATACTGTTTTAAATGGGGGGGCGGTCCTGTTACTGTGCAGAGTGACACTATATCGCCTTTTTATCTTCATGTGGTGTAATGTAGAAGTTGTGAAAAATTAAGTAATGTGTTCTGCAAGCGGAGCTCGAGATAACTGTGTTATTTCCTGCAGAAACGAGTCCTGGCTGGCAGGAATGATGGCGGTCTGTGCTGGATGAAAGATGAAGGACTTCACCTAGAGACGTCACTGGTGAGTCAGTGTTACCTATACACTGACACTATACACTGTATACTATATAGAGGTCCTGTGTATAATGTCACCAGTGATCTCTGTATTACCTCTACACAGACACTGCATACTAAGTACAGATCTCCTGTGAATACTGGCACTTATGGTGATAGTATTGTGTTTTGTATTGTTTTATTACTGATCAGTATTGTAGTATTCAGTCACTATGTGGTGGTAATATGTGGTCTGGAAATGGTGTTGTGGTATTTGTCCCTTGTATGTAGTATTATTCGGTCACTATGTGGCCTGGTCATGGTGTGGTGGTATTAAGTCACAGGTGTGGCATGTGGGGGTGACACCATTAGGCCCAGTTTAAGTTCTACAAAACAGGAAAACCATTTTTGGTAACCTTTGTGTGTATTGAGCAGGGGGGGGGGGTGCCAAACTCGGGAACAGCCCCGGGCGGCAAAAGCTCTAGCTACGCCTCTGCTGCCCTAGAAGGCTCCCTGATAGCTGCATTGCTGTGTGTACGCCGCTGTGCAAACCAACTGATTTTTTCAAAGCACAAATCCTGTTGTTCCTTCCTTTCTGCACAGCTACCTTGTTTGTTTGTCCACACTTTTTATTTAATTTGTGCATCAGTCCACTCCTTATTGCTGCCTGCCATACCTAGCTGAGATTACTGCAGGGAGATAGTAATTGTAGGACAGTCCCTGTTTTTTTTTTTTTTTTCTCCCTAAAAAAATAAGTTGTGGGAGATTAAGATTGGCATTTCTGCTAGAGTGCCATCCCTGTGTGTGCCATCTCTCTCACATAGTGGGCCATAGAAAGCCTTTTTATTTTTCAGTTTTTTTTTGTGGGGTTTATAAATTCTCCCTGAAAAAAAAAAACAGTGGGAGATTAATATTGGCCTTTGGGCTTGTGTGCGAGTCCTGAGTGTGCCATCTCTCTCTCAAATAGTGGGCCATAGAAAGCCTATTAATTTTTTTTTTTTTTTGGTTTCTAAATTCTCCCTGAAAAAATAAAAAAAAATCAGTGGGAGATTAATATTGCCCTTTCTGCTTGTGTGCCACTCCTGACTCCTGGGTGTGCCATCTCTCTCTCTCAAACAGTGGGCCATAGAAAGCCTATTTTTTTTTATTGGGTTTCTAAATTCTCCCTGAAAAAATAAAAAAAATCAGTGGGAGATTAATATTGCCCTTTCTGCTTGTGTGCCACTCCTGACTCCTGGGTGTGCCATCTCTCTCTCTCAAATAGTGGGCCATAGAAAGCCTATTTTTTTTTATTGGGTTTCTAAATTCTCCCTGAAAAAATAAAAAAAAAATCAGTGGGAGATTAATATTGCCCTTTCTGCTTGTGTGCCACTCCTGACTCCTGGGTGTGCCATCTCTCTCTCTCAAATAGTGGGCCATAGAAAGCCTATTTTTTTTTATTGGGTTTCTAAATTCTCCCTGAAAAAATTAAAAAAAAATCAGTGGGAGATTAATATTGCCCTTTCTGCTTGTGTGCCACTCCTGACTCCTGGGTGTGCCATCTCTCTCTCTCAAATAGTGGGCCATAGAAAGCCTATTTTTTTTTATTGGGTTTCTAAATTCTCCCTGAAAAAATAAAAAAAAATCAGTGGGAGATTAATATTGCCCTTTCTGCTTGTGTGCCACTCCTGACTCCTGGGTGTGCCATCTCTCTCTCTCAAATAGTGGGCCATAGAAAGCCTATTTTTTTTTATTGGGTTTCTAAATTCTCCCTGAAAAAAAAAAAAATCAGTGGGAGATTAATATTGCCCTTTCTGCTTGTGTGCCACTCCTGACTCCTGGGTGTGCCATCTCTCTCTCTCAAATAGTGGGCCATAGAAAGCCTATTTTTTTTTATTGGGTTTCTAAATTCTCCCTGAAAAAATAAAAAAAAAATCAGTTGGAGATTAATATTGCCCTTTCTGCTTGTGTGCCACTCCTGACTCCTGGGTGTGCCATCTCTCTCTCTCAAATAGTGGGCCATAGAAAGCCTATTTTTTTTATTGGGTTTCTAAATTCTCCCTGAAAAAAAAAAATCAGTGGGAGATTAATATTGCCCTTTCTGCTTGTGTGCCACTCCTGACTCCTGGGTGTGCCATCTCTCTCTCTCAAATAGTGGGCCATAGAAAGCCTATTTTTTTTTATTGGGTTTCTAAATTCTCCCTGAAAAAATAAAGAAAAATCAGTGGGAGATTAATATTGCCCTTTCTGCTTGTGTGCCAGTCTTGACTCCTGGGTGTGCCATCTCTCTCTCTCAAATAGTGGGCCATAGAAAGCCTATTTTTTTTTATTGGGTTTCTAAATTCTCCCTGAAAAAATAAAAAAAAAATCAGTGGGAGATTAATATTGCCCTTTCTGCTTGTGTGCCACTCCTGACTCCTGGGTGTGCCATCTCTCTCTCTCTCAAATAGTGGGCCATAGAAAGCCTATTTTTTTTTTATTGGGTTTCTAAATTCTCCCTGAAAAAATAAAAAAAAAATCAGTTGGAGATTAATATTGCCCTTTCTGCTTGTGTGCCACTCCTGACTCCTGGGTGTGCCATCTCTCTCTCAAATAGTGGGCCATAGAAAGCCTATTTTTTTATTGGGTTTCTAAATTCTCCCTGAAAAAAAAAAAATCAGTGGGAGATTAATATTGCCCTTTCTGCTTGTGTGCCACTCCTGACTCCTGAGTGTGCCATCTCTCTCTCTCTCATATAGTGGGCCATAGAAAGCCTATTTTTTTTATTGGGTTTCTAAATTCTCCCTGAAAAAATAAAAAAAAATCAGTGGGAGATTAATATTGCCCTTTCTGCTTGTGTGCCACTCCTGACTCCTGGGTGTGCCATCTCTCTCTCTCAAATAGTGGGCCATAGAAAGCCTATTTTTTTTTATTGGGTTTCTAAATTCAACCTGAAAAAATAAAAAAAAATCAGTGGGAGATTAATATTGCCCTTTCTGCTTGTGTGCCACTCCTGACTCCTGGGTGTGCCATCTCTCTCTTTCAAATAGTGGGCCATAGAAAGCCTATTTTTTTTATTGGGTTTCTAAATTCTCCCTGAAAAAATAAAAAAAAAATCAGTGGGAGATTAATATTGCCCTTTCTGCTTGTGTGCCACTCCTGACTCCTGGGTGTGCCATCTCTCTCTCTCAAATAGTGGGCCATAGAAAGCCTATTTTTTTTTATTGGGTTTCTAAATTCTCCCTGAAAAAATAAAAAAAAATCAGTTGGAGATTAATATTGCCCTTTCTGCTTGTGTGCCACTCCTGACTCCTGGGTGTGCCATCTCTCTCTCTCAAATAGTGGGCCATAGAAAGCCTATTTTTTTTTATTGGGTTTCTAAATTCTCCCTGAAAAAAAAAAAATCAGTGGGAGATTAATATTGCCCTTTCTGCTTGTGTGCCACTCCTGACTCCTGGGTGCGCCATCTCTCTCTCTCAAATAGTGGGCCATAGAAAGCCTATTTTTTTTTATTGGGTTTCTAAATTCTCCCTGAAAAAATAAAGAAAAATCAGTGGGAGATTAATATTGCCCTTTCTGCTTGTATGCCAGTCTTGACTCCAGGGTGTGCCATCGCTCTCTCTCAAATAGTGGGCCATAGAAAGCCTATTTTTTTTTTATTGGGTTTCTAAATTCTCCCTGAAAAAATAAAAAAAAAATCAGTGGGAGATTAATATTGCCCTTTCTGCTTGTGTGCCACTCCTGACTCCTGGGTGTGCCATCTCTCTCTCTCTCAAATAGTGGGCCATAGAAAGCCTATTTTTTTTATTGGGTTTCTAAATTCTCCCTGAAAAAATAAAAAAAAATCAGTGGGAGATTAATATTGCCCTTTCTGCTTGTGTGCCAGTCTTGACTCCAGGGTGTGCCATCTCTCTCTCTCAAATAGTGGGCCATAGAAAGCCTATTTTTTTTTTATTGGGTTTCTAAATTCTCCCTGAAAAAATAAAAAAAAAATCAGTGGGAGATTAATATTGCCCTTTCTGCTTGTGTGCCACTCCTGACTCCTGAGTGTGCCATCTCTCTCTCTCTCAAATAGTGGGCCATAGAAAGCCTATTTTTTTTATTGGGTTTCTAAATTCTCCCTGAAAAAATAAAAAAAAATCAGTGGGAGATTAATATTGCCCTTTCTGCTTGTGTGCCACTCCTGACTCCTGGGTGTGCCATCTCTCTCTCTCAAATAGTGGGCCATAGAAAGCCTATTTTTTTTTATTGGGTTTCTAAATTCAACCTGAAAAAATAAAAAAAAATCAGTGGGAGATTAATATTGCCCTTTCTGCTTGTGTGCCACTCCTGACTCCTGGGTGTGCCATCTCTCTCTCTCAAATAGTGGGCCATAGAAAGCCTATTTTTTTTTATTGGGTTTCTAAATTCTCCCTGAAAAAATAAAAAAAAAATCAGTGGGAGATTAATATTGCCCTTTCTGCTTGTGTGCCACTCCTGACTCCTGGGTGTGCCATCTCTCTCTCTCAAATAGTGGGCCATAGAAAGCCTATTTTTTTTTATTGGGTTTCTAAATTCTCCCTGAAAAAATAAAAAAAAATCAGTTGGAGATTAATATTGCCCTTTCTGCTTGTGTGCCACTCCTGACTCCTGGGTGTGCCATCTCTCTCTCTCAAATAGTGGGCCATAGAAAGCCTATTTTTTTTTATTGGGTTTCTAAATTCTCCCTGAAAAAAAAAAAATCAGTGGGAGATTAATATTGCCCTTTCTGCTTGTGTGCCACTCCTGACTCCTGGGTGCGCCATCTCTCTCTCTCAAATAGTGGGCCATAGAAAGCCTATTTTTTTTTATTGGGTTTCTAAATTCTCCCTGAAAAAATAAAGAAAAATCAGTGGGAGATTAATATTGCCCTTTCTGCTTGTATGCCAGTCTTGACTCCAGGGTGTGCCATCTCTCTCTCTCAAATAGTGGGCCATAGAAAGCCTATTTTTTTTTTATTGGGTTTCTAAATTCTCCCTGAAAAAATAAAAAAAAAATCAGTGGGAGATTAATATTGCCCTTTCTGCTTGTGTGCCACTCCTGACTCCTGGGTGTGCCATCTCTCTCTCTCTCAAATAGTGGGCCATAGAAAGCCTATTTTTTTTATTGGGTTTCTAAATTCTCCCTGAAAAAATTAAAAAAAATCAGTGGGAGATTAATATTGCCCTTTCTGCTTGTGTGCCACTCCTGACTCCTGGGTGTGCCATCTCTCTCTCTCAAATAGTGGGCCATAGAAAGCCTATTTTTTTTTTATTGGGTTTCTAAATTCTCCCTGAAAAAATAAAAAAAAAATCAGTGGGAGATTAATATTGCCCTTTCTGCTTGTGTGCCACTCCTGACTCCTGGGTGTGCCATCTCTCTCTCTCAAATAGTGGGCCATAGAAAGCCTATTTTTTTTTATTGGGTTTCTAAATTCTCCCTGAAAAAATAAAAAAAAAATCAGTTGGAGATTAATATTGCCCTTTCTGCTTGTGTGCCACTCCTGACTCCTGGGTGTGCCATCTCTCTCTCTCAAATAGTGGGCCATAGAAAGCCTATTTTTTTTATTGAGTTTCTAAATTCTCCCTGAAAAAAAAAAAATCAGTGGGAGATTAATATTGCCCTTTCTGCTTGTGTGCCACTCCTGACTCCTGGGTGTGCCATCTCTCTCTCTCAAATAGTGGGCCATAGAAAGCCTATTTTTTTTTACTGGGTTTCTAAATTCTCCCTGAAAAAATAAAGAAAAATCAGTGGGAGATTAATATTGCCCTTTCTGCTTGTGTGCCAGTCTTGACTCCTGGGTGTGCCATCTCTCTCTCTCAAATAGTGGGCCATAGAAAGCCTATTTTTTTTATTGGGTTTCTAAATTCTCCCTGAAAAAATAAAAAAAAAATCAGTGGGAGATTAATATTGCCCTTTCTGCTTGTGTGCCACTCCTGACTCCTGGGTGTGCCATCTCTCTCTCTCTCAAATAGTGGGCCATAGAAAGCCTATTTTTTTTATTGGGTTTCTAAATTCTCCCTGAAAAAATAAAAAAAAAAATCAGTTGGAGATTAATATTGCCCTTTCTGCTTGTGTGCCACTCCTGACTCCTGGGTGTGCCATCTCTCTCTCAAATAGTGGGCCATAGAAAGCCTATTTTTTTATTGGGTTTCTAAATTCTCCCTGAAAAAAAAAATCAGTGGGAGATTAATATTGCCCTTTCTGCTTGTGTGCCACTCCTGACTCCTGGGTGTGCCATCTCTCTCTCTCAAATAGTGGGCCATAGAAAGCCTATTTTTTTTTATTGGGTTTCTAAATTCTCCCTGAAAAAATAAAGAAAAATCAGTGGGAGATTAATATTGCCCTTTCTGCTTGTGTGCCAGTCTTGACTCCAGGGTGTGCCATCTCTCTCTCTCAAATAGTGGGCCATAGAAAGCCTATTTTTTTTTTATTGGGTTTCTAAATTCTCCCTGAAAAAATAAAAAAAAAATCAGTGGGAGATTAATATTGCCCTTTCTGCTTGTGTGCCACTCCTGACTCCTGGGTGTGCCATCTCTCTCTCTCTCAAATAGTGGGCCATAGAAAGCCTATTTTTTTTATTGGGTTTCTAAATTCTCCCTGAAAAAATAAAAAAAAAATCAGTGGGAGATTAATATTGCCCTTTCTGCTTGTGTGCCACTCCTGACTCCTGGGTGTGCCATCTCTCTCTCTCTCAAATAGTGGGCCATAGAAAGCCTATTTTTTTTATTGGGTTTCTAAATTCTCCCTGAAAAAATAAAAAAAAATCAGTGGGAGATTAATATTGCCCTTTCTGCTTGTGTGCCACTCCTGACTCCTGGGTGTGCCATCTCTCTCTCTCAAATAGTGGGCCATAGAAAGCCTATTTTTTTTTATTGGGTTTCTAAATTCAACCTGAAAAAATAAAAAAAAATCAGTGGGAAATTAATATTGCCCTTTCTGCTTGTGTGCCACTCCTGACTCCTGGGTGTGCCATCTCTCTCTCTCAAATAGTGGGCCATAGAAAGCCTATTTTTTTTATTGGGTTTCTAAATTCTCCCTGAAAAAATAAAAAAAAATCAATGGGAGATTAACCCCTTTCTGACATGGGACGTACTATCCCGTCGAGGTGGGGTGGGCCCCCATGACCACGGACGGGATAGTACGTCCAGCGCGATCGTCGGCGCTCACGGGGGGAGCGCCGCCGATCGCGGCCGGGTGTCAGCTGTTTATCGCAGCTGACATCTGGCGCTATGTGCCAGGAGCGGTCACGGACCGCCCCCGGCACATTAACCCCTGGCACACCGCGATCAAAGATGATCGCGATGTGCCGGCGGTATCGGGAAGCTTCCCGCAGGGAGGGGGCTCCCTGCGGGCTTCCCTGAGCCCCCCGCAGCAACGCGATGTGATCGCGTTGCCGCGAGGGTCTCACCTCCCTCCCTGCTTCCTCCAGCCCCGGATCCAAGATGGCCGCGGATCCGGGTCCTGCAGGGAGGGAGGTGGCTTCACAGAGCCTGCTTAGAGCAGGCACTGTGAAGGCTGCAGCGCTGCATGTCAGATCAGTGATCTGACAGAGTGCTGTGCACACTGTTAGATCACTGATCTGTCATGTCCCCCCCTGGGACAATGTAAAAAAAAAAAAATTCAAAATGTGTAATAAAAAATAAAAAAAAATATTCCTAAATAATGAAAAAAAATAAAAAATATAATTCCCATAAATACATTTCTTCATCTAAATAAAAAAAACAAAACAATAAAAGTACACATATTTAGTATCGCCGCGTCCGTAACGACCCGACCTATAAAACTGGCCCACTAGTTAACCCCTTCAGTAAACACCGTAAGAAAAAAAAAAAAAACGAGGCAAAAAACAACGCTTTATTATCATACCGCCGAACAAAAAGTGGAATAACACGCGATCAAAAAGACAGATATAAATAACCATGATACCGCTGAAAGCGTCATCTTGTCCCGCAAAAAACGAGCCGCCATACAGCATCATCAGCAAAAAAAAAAAAGTTATAGTCCTGAGAATAAAGCGATGCAAAAATAATTATTTTTTCTCTAAAATAGTTTTTATCGCATAAAAGCGCCAAAACATAAAAAAATGATATAAATGAGGTGTCGCTGTAATCGTACTGACCCGAAGAATAAAACTGCTTTATCAATTTTACCAAACGCGGAGCGGTATAAACGCCTCCCCCAAAAGAAATTCATGAATAGCTGGTTTTTGGTCATTCTGCCTCGCAAAAATCGGAATAAAAAGCGATCAAAAAATGTAACGTTCCCGAAAATGTTACCAATAAAAACTTCAACTCGTCCCGCAAAAAACAAGACCTCACATGACTCTGTGAACCAAAATATGGAAAAATTATAGCTCTCAAAATGTGGTAACGCAAAAAATATTTTTTGCAATAAAAAGCGTCTTTCAGTGTGTGACGGCTGCCAATCATAAAAATCCGCTAAAAAACCCGCTATAAAAGTAAATCAAACCCCCCTTCATCACCCCCTTAGTTAGGGAAAAATTAAAAAAAATGTATTTATTTCCATTTTTCCATTAGAGCTAGGGTTAGGGCTAGGTTTAGGGTTAGGGCTAGGGTTAGGGTTAGGGCTAGGGTTAGGGCTAGGGTTAGGGTTAGGGCTAGGGTTAGGGTTAGGGTTAGGGCTAGGGTTAGGGCTAGGGCTAGGGTTAGGGCTAGGGCTAGGGCTAGGGTTAGGGCTATGGTTAGGGCTAGGGTTAAGGCTACAGTTAGGGTTGGGGCTAAAGTTAGGGTTAGGGCTATGGTTAGGGCTAGGGTTAGGGCTACAGTTTGGGTTGGGGCTAAAGTTAGGGTTGGGGCTAGGGTTAAGGCTACAGTTAGGGTTGGGGCTAAAGTTACGGTTAGGGTTTAGATTACATTTACAGTTGGGAATAGGGTTGGGATTAGGGTTAGGTGTGTGTCAGGGTTAGAGGTGTGGTTAGGGTTACTGTTGGGATTAGGGTTAGGGGTGTGTTTGGATTAGGGTTTCAGTTATAATTGGGGGGTTTCCACTGTTTAGGCACATCAGGGGCTCTCCAAACGCGACATGGCGTCCGATCTCAATTCCAGCCAATTCTGCGTTGAAAAAGTAAAACAGTGCTCCTTCCCTTCCGAGCTCTCCCGTGTGCCCAAACAGGGGTTTACCCCAACATATGGGGCATCAGCGTACTCAGGACAAATAGGACAACAACTTTTGGGGTCCAATTTCTCCTGTTACCCTTGGGAAAATACAAAACTGGGGGCTAAAAAATAATTTTTGTGGGAAAAAAAAAGATTTTTTATTTTCACGGCTCTGCATTATAAACTGTAGTGAAACACTTGGGGGTTCAAAGTTCTTACAACACATCTAGATAAGTTCCATGGGGATCTAGTTTCCAATATGGGGTCACTTGTGGGGGATTTCTACTGTTTAGGTACATTAGGGGTTCTGCAAACGCAATGTGACGCCTGCAGACCATTCCATCTAAGTCTGCATTCCAAATGGCACTCCTTCCCTTCCGAGCCCTCCCATGCGCCCAAACGGTGGTTCCCCCCAACATATGGGGTATCAGCGTACTCAGGACAAATTGGACAACAACTTTTGGGGTCAAATTTCTCCTCTTACCCTCGGGAAAATACAAAACTGGGGGCTAAAAAATAATTTTTGGGGGAAAGATTTTTTTTTTCAATTTTCACGGCTCTGCGTTACAAACTGTAGTGAAACACTTGGGGGTCAAAGCTCTCACAACACATCTAGATGAGTTCCTTAGGGGGTCTAGTTTCCAAAATGGTGTCACTTGTGGGGGGTTTCTACTGTTTCGGTACATTAGGGGCTCTGCAAATGCAATGTGACACCTGCAGACCATTCCATCTAAGCCTGCATTCCAAATGGAGCTCCTTCCCTTCCGAGCCCTCCCATGCGCCCAAACAGTGGTTCCCCCCCACATATGGGGTATCAGCGCACTCAGAACAAATTGGACAACAAATTTTGGGGTCCAATTTCTCCTGTTACCCTCGGGAAAATACAAAACTGGGGGCTAAAAAATAATTTTTGTGGGAAAAAATTTTTGTTTTATTTTTACGGCTCCCCATTATAAACTTCTGTGAAGCCCTTGGTGCGTCAAAGTGCTCAGCACACATGTAGATAAGTTCCTTAGGGGGTCTACTTTCCAAAATGGTGTCACTTGTGGGGGGTTTCTACTGTTTAGGTACATTAGGAGCTCTGCAAACGCAATGTGACACCTGCAGACCATTCCATCTAAGTCTGCATTCAAATGGCACTCCTTCCCTTCCGAACCCTCCCATGCGCCCAAACAGTGGTTCCCCCCACATATGGTGTATCATCGCACTCAGGACAAATTGGGCAACAAATTTTGGGGTCCACTTTCTCCTGTTACCCTCGGGAAAATACAAAACTGGGGGCTAAAAAAACTAATTTTTGTGGGAAAAATTTTTTGTTTTATTTTTACGGCTCTGCATTATAAACTTCTGTGAAGCACTTGGTGGGTCAAAGTGCTCACCACACATCTAGATAAGTTCCTTAGGGGGTCTGCTTTCCAAAATGGTGTCACTTGTGGGGGGTTTCAATGTTTAGGCACATCAGTGGCTCTCCAAACGCAGCATGGCATCCCATCTCAATTCCTGTCAATTTTGCATTGAAAAGTCAAACGGCGCTCCTTCCCTTCCGAGCTCTCCCATCCGCCCAAACAGTGGTTTACCCCCACATATGGGGTATCAGCGTACTCAGGACAAATTGTACAACAACTTTTGGGGTCCAATTTCTTCTCTTACCCTTGGAAAAATAAAAAATTGGGGGCGGAAAGTTAATTTTGTGAAAAAATATGATTTTTTATTTTTACGGTTCTACATTATAAACTTCTGTGAAGCACTTGGTGGGTCAAAGTGCTCACCACACATCTAGATATGTTCCTTAAGGGGTCTACTTTCCAAAATGGTGTCACTTGTGGGGGGTTTCAATGTTTAGGCACATCAGGGGCTCTCCAAACGCAACATGGCGTCCCATCTCAATTCCTGTCAATTTTGCATTGAAAAGTCAAATGGCGCTCCTTCCCTTCCGAGCTCTCCCATCCGCCCAAACAGTGGTTTACCCCCACATATGGGGTATCAGCGTACTCAGGACAAATTGTATAACAACTTTTGGGGTCCAATTTCTTCTCTTACCCTTGGGAAAATAATAAATTGGGGGCGGAAATTTAATTTTTGTGAAAAAATATGATTTTTTATTTTTACGGTTCTACATTATAAACTTCTGTGAAGCACTTGGTGGGTCAAAGTGCTCACCACACATCTAGATAAGTTCCTTAAGGGGTCTACTTTCCAAAATGGTGTCACTTGTGGGGGGTTTCAATGTTTAGGCACATCAGGGGCTCTCCAAACGAAACATGGCATCCCATCTCAATTCCAGTCAAGTTTGCATTGAAAAGTCAAATGGCGCTCCTTCGCTTCCGAGCTCTGCCATGCGCCCAAACAGTGGTTTACCCCCACATGTGGGGTATTGTCGTGCTCAGGACAAATTGTACAACAATGTTTGGGGTCTATTTTCTCTTGTTACCCTTGGTAAAATTAAACAAATTGGAGCTGAATTAAATTTTTTGTGAAAAAAAGTTAAATGTTCATTTTTATTTAAACATTCAAAAAATTCCTGTGAAGCACCAGAAGGGTTAATAAACTTCTTGAATATGGTTTTGAGCACCTTGAGGGGTGTAGTTTTTAGAATGGTGTCACACTTGGGTATTTTCTATCATATAGACCCCTCAAAATGACTTCAAATGAGATGTGGTCCCTAAAATAAAATGGTGTTGTAGAAATGAGAAATTGCTGGTCAACTTTTAACCCTTATAACTCCCTAACAAAAAAAATTTTGGTTCCAAAATTGTGCTGATGCAAAGTAGACATGTGGGAAATGTTACTTATTAAGTATTTTGTGTGACATATCTCTGTGATTTAATTGCATAAAAATTCAAAGTTGGAAAACTGCGAAATTTTCAAAATTTTCGCCATATTTCCGTTTTTTTCACAAATAAACGCAGGTAATATCAAAGAAATTTTACCATTGTCATGAAGTACAATATGTCACGAGAAAACAATGTCAGAATCACTGGGATCCGTTGAAGCGTTCCAGAGTTATAACCTCACAAAGGGACAGTGGTCAGAATTGTAAAAATTGGCCCGGTCATTAACGTGCAAACCACCCTTGGGGGTAAAGTGGTTAATATTGCCCTTTCTGCTTGTGTGCCAGTCTTGACTCCAGGGTGTGCCATCTCTCTCTCTCAAATAGTGGGCCATAGAAAGCCTATTTTTTTTTATTTGGTTTCTAAATTCTCCCTGAAAAAATTATTATTTTTTTTTTGGTTTCTAAATTCTTCCTGAAAAATTTTTTTTTTTTATTTTGTTTCTAAAGTCTCCTTGAAAAAATAAAAAAAAATCAGTGGGAGATTAATATTGCCCTTTCTGCTTGTGTGCCAGTCTTAACTCCTGGGTGTGCCATCTCTCTCTCTCTCAAATAGTGGGCCATAGAAAGCCTTTTTTTTTTTTTATTGGGTTTCTAATTTCTCCCTGAAAAAATAAAAAAAAAATCAGTGGGAGATTAATATTGCCCTTTCTGCTTGTGTTCCACTCCTGACTCCTGGGTGTGCCATCTCTCTCTTTCAAATAGTGGGCCATAGAAAGCCTATTTTTTTTTTGTTTGGTTTCTAAATTCTTCCTGAAAAAATAATTTTTTTTAATTTTGTTTCTAAAGTCTCCCTGAAAAAATTAAAAAAAATCAGTGGGAGATTAATATTACCCTTTCTGCTTGTGTGCCAGTCTTGACTCCTGGGTGTGCCATCTCTCTCTCTCTCTCAAATAGTGGGCCATAGAAAGCCTATTTTTTTTATTGGGTTTCTAAATTCTCCCTGAAAAAATCATTTTTTTTTATTTGGTTTCTAAATTCTTCCTGAAAAAATCATTTTTTTTAATTTTGTTTCTAAAGTCTCCCTGAAAAAATAAAAAAAATCAGTGGGAGATTAATATTGCCCTTTCTGCTTGTGTGTCAGTCTTGACTCCTGGGTGTGCCATCTCTCTCTCTCTCAAATAGTGGGCCATAGAAAGCCTATTTTTTTTTTATTGGGTTTCTAAATTCTCCCTGAAAAAATCAAAAAAAATTAGTGGGAGATTAATATTGCCCTTTCTGCTTGTGTGCCACTCCTGACACCTGGGTGTGCCATCTCTCTCTCTCAAATAGTGGGCCATAGAAAGCCTATTTTTTTTTTTTAATTTGGTTTCTAAATTCTTCCTGAAAAAATAATTTTTTTAAATTTTGTTTCTAAAGTCTCCCTGAAAAAATTTAAAAAAATCAGTGGGAGATTAATATTGCCCTTTCTGCTTGTGTGCCAGTCTTGACTCCTGGGTGTGCCATCTCTCTCTCTCTCAAATAGTGGGCCATAGAAAGCCTATTTTTTTTTATTGGGTTTCTAAATTCTCCCTGAAAAAATCATTTTTTTTTATTTGATTTCTAAATTCTCCCTGAAAAAATCATTTTTTTTATTTGGTTTCTAAATTCTCCCTGAAAAAATAAAAAAAAATTAGTGGGAGATTAATATTGCCCTTTCTGCTTGTGTGCCAGTCTTGACTCCAGGGTGTGCCATCTCTCTCTCTCTCTCAAATAGTGGGCCATAGAAAGCCTATTTTTTTTTTTATTTGGTTTCTAAATTCTCCCTGAAAAAAAAAAAAAAGTGGGAGATCAATATTGACATTTCTGCTTGAGTGACAGTCCTGCGTGTGTGGCATCTCTCTCATTTGGTGCCACCGAAAACAGAGTGTGTAACATTGTGCCTGATTTTCCTTGCGGTCTCACCCACCTGTAAAGGGATATCTAAATCATACTGAAGTTATAGCTCACCGTGTAAGTTGTTTGACAGCAACAAATACCGTTACTTTGGTTACGTTTTTAAAACAATGAGGAAGTCTGGTGGAAGAGGTCGTGGCCGTGGGCGTTCATTGTCAGCTGGTAATGATGGTAGTGGTAGTGGAGCATCAGGTGGTCGTGGGAAAAAAAATATTGCACCTAAGTCTGGAGCTGTGGAGCCAGGTTCGTCGTCTGGCTACAGAAGGCCTCGAACGCTCCCTTTTCTGGGAGTAGGAAAACCGCTTTTAAAGCCGGAGCAGCAAGAGCAAGTTTTGGCTTACCTTGCTGACTCAGCCTCTAGCTCTTTTGCCTCCTCTTTTGAAACTGGTAAATGTAAAAGCAGCGCGTCGTTAGTGGATGTTCACGGCCAGGGACAAGTCGCTTCCTTGTCCTCTTCAGCAAAAACAACAACAGAGAAGGATGCAGCAGGCAACACAACGGGTTACTCCATGGAGCTCTTTACACATACCGTTCGTGGCTTAGAAAGTGAAGCAGTTAACAGGCCATGCCCATTACAAGTTGAATCTGACATGGAGTGCACTGATGCACAGCCACAGCCAGACTACTATGCTGGTCCTTTGAATCAGACCCTGATGAGACTATGTTGCCCCGTCACGAACGCTCTACCACTGGGCTGGGCAGCCCGCCTGTTAATACAAGGGGCGTCATCAATAGGTTGCATACAGACACTGTGCACCACACTTATCAGTGTGACTGGCATCCTATGTGAGTCATATCAATGTGCATTTTTTCTGCTAGGCAGCCAACCCCTGCAATGTTTGGTTGGGGTGGCTGTTTTTATCAAGTAGTTTGCACCTGTGCCGCCCCTAGCCTTTATCAGTGGAGGCCTGCTGCATCCTGCTAAGTGTGCATTTGTCATCAGACAGGGTTTTGGGAAGGCCGTATCTCATGGTATGTATTTTTTCACAGTTAAATTCTCGCAATACGCGAGTGGATATAGAAATTACAGTTAGGTCCATATATATTTGGACAGAGACAACATTTTTCAAATTTTTGTTATAGACATTACCACAATGAATTTTAAACAAAACGCTTCAGATGCAGTTGAAGTTCAGACTTTCAGCTTTCATTTGAGGGTATCCACATTAAAATTGGATGAAGGGTTTAGGAGTTTCAGCTCCTTAACATGTGCGACCCTGTTTTTAAAGGGATCAAAAGTAATTGGACAATTGACTCCAAGGCTATTTCATGGACAGGTGTGGGCAATCCCTTCATTATGTCATTCTCAATTAAGCAGATAAAAGGCCTGGAATTGATTTGAGGTGTGGTGCTTGCATTTGGAAGGTTTTGCTGTGAAGTAAACATGCGGTCAAAGGAGCTCTCCATGCAGGTGAAACAAGCCATCCTTAAGCTGCGAAAACAGAAAAAAAAACATCCGAGAAATTGCTACAATATTAGGAGTGGCAAAATCTACAGTTTAGTACATCCTGAGAAAGAAAGAAAGCACTGGTGAACTCATCAATGCAAAAAGACCTGGGCGCCCACGGAAGACAACAGTGGTGAATGATCGCAGAATAATCTCCATGGTGAAGAGAAACCCCTTCACAACAGCCAACCAAGTGACCAACACTCTCCAGGAGGTAGGCATATCAATATCCAAATCTACCATAAAGAGAAGACTGCATAAAAGTAAATACAGAGGGTTCACTGCACGGTGCAAGCCACTCATAAGCATCAAGAATTCAAAGGCTAGACTGGACTTTGCTAAAAAACATCTAAAAAACCAGCACAGTTCTGGAAGAACATTCTTTGGACAGATGAAACCAAGATCAACCTCTACTAGAATGATGGAAAGAGAAAAGTATGGTGAAGGCTTGGTACAGCTCAAGATCCAAAGCAAACCACATCATCTGTAAAACACGGCGGAGGCAGTGTGATGGCTTGGGCATTCATGGTTGCCAGTGGCACTGGGTCACTAGTGTTTATTGATGATGTGACACAGGACAGAAGCAACCGAATGAATTCTGAGGTATTCAGAGTCATACTGTGTGCTCAGATCCAGCCAAATGCAGCAAAACTGATTGGTCGTCGTTTCATACTACAGATGGACAATGACCCAAAACATAAAGCCAAAGTAAACCAGGAGTTTATTAAAGCAAAGAAGTGGAATATTCTTGAATGGCCAAGTCAGTCACCTGATCTCAACCCAATTGAGCATGCATTTCACTTGTTAAAGACTAAACTTCAGACAGAAAGGCCCACAAACAAACAGCAACTGAAAACCACCGCAGTGAAGGCCTGGCAGAGCATCAAAAAGGAGGAAACACAGCGTCTGGTGATGTCCATGAGTCCAAGACTTGAGGCAGTCATTGCCAACAAAGGGTTTTCAACGAAGTACTAAAAATTAATATTTAATTTAAAATTATTGAATCTGTCCAATTACTTTTGGTCCCATTCAAAACAGGGTGGCACATGTTAAGGAGGTGAAAGTCCTAAACCCTTCATCCAATTTTAATGTGGATACCCTCAAATGAAAGCTGAAAGTCTGAACTTCAACTGCATCTGAATTGTTTTGTTTAAAACTCATTGTGGTAATGTCTATAACCAAAATTAGAAAAATGTTGTCTCTGTCCAAATATATATGGACCTAACTGTATATAACAGGCAATACAGGCAACAGATTGATGGTCCTGAATGTATGAAAAGCATCAATAAATGAACCAACAAAAGCCTCCTGAAATCTATCTGGTACTTATAAATGAAATCTGTGGCATAAATGATATTTACCTATGAAAGCACACCCGTTCCAAGGATCTTAACCCCTTAGTGACAGCCAATTTGGTACTTAATGACCGAGCCAATTTTTGCAATTCTGACCATTGTCAATTTATGAGGTTATAACTCTGGAACGCTTCAACGGATCCCGCTGATTCTGAGATTGTTTTTTCGTGACATATTGTACTTCATGTTAGTGGTAACATTTCTTCGATATTACTTACGATTATTTATGGAAAAAAATGGAAATATGGAAAAAAAATTTAAAATTTCACAATTTTCAAACTTTGTATTTTTATGCCCTTAAATCAGAGAGATATATCACGAAAAATAGTTAATAAATAACATTTCCCACATGTCTACTTTACATCAGCACAATTTTGGAAACAAATTTTTTTTTTGTTAGGGAGTTATAAGGGTTAAAAGTTGACCAGCAATTTCTCATTTTTACAACACATTTTTTTTTTTAGGGACCACATCACATTTGAAGTCATTTTGAGGGGTCTATATGATAGAAAATAACCAAGTGTGACACCATTCTAAAAACTACACCACTCAAGGTTCTCAAAACCACATTCAAGAAGTTTATTAACCCTTCACAGGAACTGAAACAATGTGGAAGGAAAAAATGAACATTTAACTTTTTTTTGCAAACATTTTAATTCAGAACCATTTTTTTTATTTTCACAAAGGTAAAAACAGAAATGTAACCATAAATTTTGTTATGCAATTTCTCCTGAATACGCCAATACCCCATATGTGGGGGTAAACCACTGTTTGGGTGCACCGCAGAACTTGGAAGTGAAGGAGCGCCGTTTGACTTTTTCAATGCAGAATTGGCTGGAATTGAGATCGGACGCCATGTCACGTTTAGAGAGCCCCTGATGTGCCTAAACAGTGGAAACCCCCCATAAGTGACACCATTTCGTAAACTAGACCCCTTAAGGAACTTATCTAGATGTGCGGTGAGCACTTTGAAATCCCAAGAGCTTCACAGAAGTTTATGACGTAGAGCCGTGAAAATAAAAAAATTGCATTTGTTTACACAAAAATGATCTTTTCGCCCACAAATTCTTATTTTCACAAGGCTAACAGGAGAAATTAGACCACAATAGTTGTAGTGCAATTTCTCCTGAGTACGTCGATACCCAATATGTGGGGGTAAACCACTGTTTGGGAGCACCGCAGAGCTTGGAAGAGAAGGAGTGCCGTTTTACTTTTTCAATGTAGAATTGTCTGGAATTGAGATCGGACGCCATGTCGCGTTTGGAGAGCCGCTGATGTGCCTAAACAGTGGAAACCCCCCACAAGTGACCCCATTTTGGAAACTATACCCCCCATGGAACTTATCTAGATGTGTTGTGAGAACTTTGAATGCCCAAGTCCTTCACAGAAGTTTAGAATGCAGAGTCGTGAAAATAAAAAATATTTTTTTTCCACAAAAAAGATATTGTAGCCCCCAAGTTTTTATTTTCACAAGGGTAACAGGAGAAATTGGACCACTAAAGTTGTTGTCCAATTTATCCCGAGTATGCTGATGCCCCATATGTGGGGGTAAACCACTGTTTGGGCGCACGGCAGAGTTCGGAAGGGAAGGAGCGCCGTTTTGGAATGCAGACTTAGATAAAATGGTCTGTGGGCGTTATGTTGCGTTTGCAGAGCCCCTGATGTACCTAAACAGTAGTAACCCCCCACAAGTGACCCCATTTTGGAAACTAGACCCCCCAAGGAACTTATCTAGATGTGTGGTGAGAACTTTGAATGCCCAAGTGCTTCACAGAAGTTTAGAATGCAGAGTCGTGAAAATAAAAAAATATATTTTTTTCCACAAAAAAGATTTTGTAGCCCAAGTTTTTATTTTCACAAGGGTAACAGGAGAAATTGGACCCCAAAAGTTGTTGTCCAATTTATCCCGAGTACGCTGATGCCCCATATGTGGGGGTAACCCACTGTTTGGGCGCACGGCAGAGCTCAGAAGGGAGGGAGGGAGCACCATTTGACTTTTTGAGCGCAAAATTGGCTGTCGTGTTTGGAGACCCCCTGATGTACCTAAACAGTGGAAAGCCCCCAATTCTAGCTCCAACCCTAACCCCAACACACCCCTAACCCTAATCCCAACCCGATCCATAATCCTGATCACTAACCCTAACGATAATCACAACCCTTACCCCAAAACAACCCTAATGTCAACCCTAACCATAACCCTAATCAAAACCCTAAATCCAACACACCCCTAATCCTAATCTCAACTCTAACCTCAAACCTAACCCTAATCCCAATACACTCCTAATCACAACCCTAACCTTAACCCTAATCCCAAACCTAACCCTAATCCCAAGCGTAACCCTAATGCCAACCCTAACCCTAATACGAACCCTAATCCAAACCCTAACCCTAATCCCAACTCTAACCCTAACTTTAGCCCCAACCCTAGCCCTAACTTTAGCCCCAACCCTAACCCTAGCCCTAAGGCTACTTTCACACTTGCGTCGTTTGGCATCCGTCGCAATCCATCGTTTTGGACAAAAAACGGATCCTGCAAATGTGCCCGCAGGATGCGTTTTTTGCCCATAGACTTGTATTGCCGACGGATCATGACGGATGGCCACACGTCGCGTCCGTCGTGCACTGGATCAGTTGTGTTTTGGCGGACCGTCAGCACAAAAAACGTTCAATGTAACGTTTTTTTGTATGTCGAGTCTGCCATTTCTGACCGCGCATGCGTGGCCATAACTCCGCCCCCTCCTCCCCAGGACAATAGATTGGGCAGCGGATGCGTTGAAAAACTACATCCACTGCCCACGTTGTGCACAATTTTCACAACGTGCGTCGGTATGTCGGGCCGACGTATTGCGACGGCCCCGTACCGACGTAAGTGTGAAAGAAGCCTAACCCTAAATTTAGCCCCAACCCTAACCCTAAATTTAGCCCCAACCCTAACCCTAAATTTATCCCGAACCCTAAGCCTGAATTTAGCCCCAACCCTAACCCTAAATTTAGCCCGAACCCTAACCCTAACCCTAGCCCTAACCCTAGCCCTAACCCTTACCCTAGCCCTAACCCTAACCCTAGCCCTAGCCCTAACCCTAACCCTAATTTTAGCCCCAACTGCTTTTCTCCTGCCGGCCGGCAGATGGCGATAGATGGCGGGCGCACTGCGCATGCGCCCGCCATTTTCTTTTCCCCGGCAGCCAGGAGGAGCAGCAGGAGGACCCAGGGACACCGGTGAGTATGATAGAGTCCCCGAATCCCCCTATTTCTCTGTCCTCTGATGTGCGATCACATCAGAGGACAGAGAATTACACTTTGATATTTTTTTTTTTTGTTTTGCGGTCGCCGGTAAACAGTTCGGAGGATCACATCGGAGGACAGAGAAATTAAAAAGAAATCGCGTTTTTTTTTGCGATTGCCGGTAAACGGTTAATTATCGGCGATCGCAAATGCGGGGTCGGTAAAAAAAACCCCGAATCATGTTCTCTGGGGTCTCGGCTACCCCCGGCAGCCGAGACCCCGGAGAAAATCCGACTCTGGGGGGCGCTATTTACTTTTTCCACAGCGCCGTTAAATAACGACGCTGTGGTTTAAGTACCCTTAGCGGCCGCGGTTAAAAGGCGTATCGGCGGTCGTTAAGGGGTTAATGTACAAATGAATGATTAATGAAACGCTAGGACCCTAAAGCAGTAAAATGTGACCTTAATTAATAATGAATAAATAAATGAAGACCCCTGAAAGATGAAAGTCACAAATGGCATGAGCCAAGATGCGTTAAGGGCCGAAGGAAAAGGCCCATGACTGGGGTAAGTGTGATCAAAACATCACTTACAGAAATGCAGGGGATAGATGCCCCAAGGAAAGGAGTCCTAGCGAACGGGGGCAGGAGTGGGAGACCAGGACGTGGCCCCACATGTATCGCCGTACCAAGTACGGCTTCATCAGGGAAAGTGCTGTGATTGTGGCCAAGCCGGTTTAAATACCTGTGGGCCCATGCTTAATGACATGCCGGAATCCTCCACTGGATCATAGGCAAGGACGGAAGTGAGCACATAGTAACATAGTAACATAGTAACATAGTTAGTAAGGCCGAAAAAAGACATTTGTCCATCCAGTTCAGCCTATATTCCATCATAATAAATACCCAGATCTACGTCCTTCTACAGAACCTAATAATTGTATGATACAATATTGTTCTGCTCCAGGAAGACATCCAGGCCTCTCTTGAACCCCTCGACTGAGTTCGCCATCACCACCTCCTCAGGCAAGCAATTCCAGATTCTCACTGCCCTAACAGTAAAGAATCCTCTTCTATGTTGGTGGAAAAACCTTCTCTCCTCCAGACGCAAAGAATGCCCCCTTGTGCCCGTCACCTTCCTTGGTATAAACAGATCCTCAGCGAGATATTTGTATTGTCCCCTTATATACTTATACATGGTTATTAGATCGCCCCTCAGTCGTCTTTTTTCTAGACTAAATAATCCTAATTTCGCTAATCTATCTGGGTATTGTAGTTCTCCCATCCCCTTTATTAATTTTGTTGCCCTCCTTTGTACTCTCTCTAGTTCCATTATATCCTTCCTGAGCACCGGTGCCCAAAACTGGACACAGTACTCCATGTGCGGTCTAACTAGGGATTTGTACAGAGGCAGTATAATGCTCTCATCATGTGTATCCAGACCTCTTTTAATGCACCCCATGATCCTGTTTGCCTTGGCAGCTGCTGCCTGGCACTGGCTGCTCCAGGTAAGTTTATCATTAACTAGGATCCCCAAGTCCTTCTCCCTGTCAGATTTACCCAGTGGTTTCCCGTTCAGTGTGTAATGGTGATATTGATTCCCTCTTCCCATGTGTATAACCTTACATTTATCATTGTTAAACCTCATCTGCCACCTTTCAGCCCAAGTTTCCAACTTATCCAGATCCATCTGTAGCAGAATACTATCTTCTCTTGTATTAACTGCTTTACATAGTTTTGTATCATCTGCAAATATCGATATTTTACTGTGTAAACCTCCTACCAGATCATTAATGAATATGTTGAAGAGAACAGGTCCCAATACTGACCCCTGCGGTACCCCACTGGTCATAGCGACCCAGTTAGAGACTATACCATTTATAACCACCCTCTGCTTTCTATCACTAAGCCAGTTACTAACCCATTTACACACATTTTCCCCCAGACCAAGCATTCTCATTTTGTGTACCAACCTCTTGTGCGGCACGGTATCAAACGCTTTGGAAAAATCGAGATATACCACGTCCAATGACTCACCGTGGTCCAGTCTATAGCTTACCTCTTCATAAAAACTGATTAGATTGGTTTGACAGGAGCGATTTCTCATAAACCCATGCTGATATGGAGTTAAACAGTTATTCTCATTGAGATAATCCAGAATAACATCCCTCAGTAACCCTTCAAATATTTTACCAACAATAGAGGTTAGACTTACTGGCCTATAATTTCCAGGTTCACTTTTAGAGCCCTTTTTGAATATTGGCACCACATTTGCTATGCGCCAGTCCTGCGGAACAGACCCTGTCGCTATAGAGTCACTAAAAATAAGAAATAATGGTTTATCTATTACATTACTTAGTTCTCTTAGTACTCGTGGGTGTATGCCATCCGGACCCGGAGATTTATCTATTTTAATCTTATTTAGCCGGTTTCGCACCTCTTCTTGGGTTAGATTGGTGACCCTTAATATAGGGTTTTCATTGTTTCTTGGGATTTCACCTAGCATTTCATTTTCCACCGTGAATACCGTGGAGAAGAAGGTGTTTAATATGTTAGCTTTTTCCTCGTCATCTACAACCATTCTTTCCTCACTATTTTTTAAGGGGCCTACATTTTCAGTTTTTATTCTTTTACTATTGATATAGTTGAAGAACAGTTTGGGATTAGTTTTACTCTCCTTAGCAATGTGCTTCTCTGTTTCCTTTTTGGCAGCTTTAATTAGTTTTTTAGATAAAGTATTTTTCTCCCTATAGGAAATGATGTGATATCATGCGAGCAGACGTCTCTGCCCAAAAAGGATAAGATCACATGCGTGAAAAAGAATGCAGAATATGCCGGCTGGAATGCATGTAAGAAGCGATACAGCATGTGCGCAGATCCCGGGAGACCAGGCAAGAAGACATAAAGTGACACACAAAAGCAGTGTTCAGGGCATGTAATCCCTTGAGCAATAAAATAAATGGAGTATGGGGCAGAGCCATATAATGTGCATGAAAAATGAATGATGAAAATGGAAAAAAAAAAAAAAGAATGAAAGATAATGAAAAATAATAAACAATGATAAATAATAAATATTAAACAGATATACATGTAAAATGCAAAAATGAAAAATAAATGAATAATAAAAATTGAAAAATAAAAAATAAAAAATGAAAAACAAAAATGAAAAATAAATAACAACAATAAAACGAAAAATAGAGAATATATGTAAATATAATGAAAAAAATATAATGAAAAATAATTAGAAGAAAATAAATGATAAATAAATAATAAAACAAATTAGTGACGAAATAAAAAATATAAAATGAAAAAAATGTTTAAAATTCAAATATATATGCAATGAGACAATGATGAGGAATCATCATGCAAAAACTGTTTATTTTATTAAATATCTGTGTATCAAATGCTGTAAATATTTAGTGGACATAGCAACAATTTAGTGTCAAAGGGTGAGGAAAGCACAGTAAAATCAATAGAATAATTCCCAAATGGAATGATAAGGCTTGACACAATTATGCAGAGGAGGTAACACATGTCCAAAGATCAGGAAGGACATCGCATTGAATCAAGACACAGATTAGGGATGGTGGCCCCATTAAGAAAAGTAGTGAATATCTATCACAGATGCATGGCATAAATAATTAGGAATAAGTGAATAAATCTGAAAATAAATTTTGAGCATCAATGAATGATAGCCTAGAGAACGAGGAAAAATATAGTAAGGTGAAAAATTAATTTAAAAAATTGTATCCCAATAAGAGGTTCCAATAGAAATACCAGAACCAATCCATTTGTAGAGAGCTTGATTCCAATATCCAGAACGTATACCGAGAGTAGCCAATGGGGGAGCATGCATTGGTCAGAGGAAAGTGACAATTACGAGCTGAATGCAATGTTCAGGAAAGCCATAAGAGACCAAAAGCCCCCATTTAATTCCAATAAAAGGGAAAGAAGGCAGTATTCAATAGTGCGGTACAAACACATATTGATCAAAGGAAAAGGCAATTCAATATTAAATGCAATGCTTGATGAATCCATAAAAGGCCATGAGTCCCCATATACATAAAATGAAGGGGAGAAGAGGCAATGTTCTTAGCCGATTCAGGAGCACGATACAGACCCAGGCAAGAGTGATACATGATTCCATAATCGATGTCGAGACATAACCAAGACATAGATAAAACCAAAACTCAATGCAGGGGTAGGTAACGGTGCATGTTGATGGAAAATCCGAAGCTTCACCACATGATGGACCTCAGGGGATCATCCAAACTGGTTAGTAGACATCCAGCGGTATCCATATTATAGATGGGGTTCATGCAGAAACATCATCCAGGTTAACCCAGGAAACCTGTGAACAGCAACTCTTCGTTTAGACCTGTGGGTACAGTGGAACCAAGAGTGAAAATCCAACGGGACTCAAGCTGTAACAGTTGTTTCCTGGGGCAACCTACTCTGTTATTGACCCAGATTTTCTCTAGGCCAACTACCCAAGTTTTAGCGGTCTTACTGGAATGGTGTTCAAGAAAATGCACCACCACAGAGGTTAGAGGCTTACCCTTTCGAAGATCTGAGGCAACCAAATTAATGGTGGAAAAATGTTTCTCAATTCTCATCCGCAACTCCTGGGATGTCTGTCCAGCATACACCTGTTGGCAAGGGCAGATTAGAGCATAAACAACGCATCTAGCTTTGCAAATGATGTAAGATTTGAGGGCGTGTTTGGACCCTTCCCTAGGATTGACAAATGCATCTCTGGTCGATTGCATATAGGGATAGATGTTGCAATCACCATAGGCAAAGGATGCTTTGAGCTCAATGCCTCGATTGAGTTTAGTAGTCGGTCTAGTGTAGTGACTCCCAAGAAGTAGGTCCCTAGGATTTGGTGCTCTTCTGGCCGTAAATGTTGCTGGTTACTCACAATATTAGAGGTATGCAAATCTGTGATTCCGGCGTGTCATTAAGCATGGGCCCACAGGTATTTATACCGGCTTGGCCACAATCACAGCACTTCCCCTGATGAAGCCATACTAGGTACTGGAGATGGGCTCTGTGTCCCAGAGATGAACGTCATGTGCATATCAACCAAAGCACAAAAGCAAAAGACCTTATGAAGATAATGGTGGAAGCTGGTAAGATTGTGTCAATATCCACAATGAAACGAGTAATGTATCAACATGGGCTGAAAGGCCACTCTGCCAAGAAAAAGTCATTACTCCAAAAGAAACATAAAAAAGCCAGATTAATGTTTGCAAGTGCACAAGGAACAAAGACCTTGATTTTTGGAGACATGTCCTGTGGTCTGATGAAACTAAAATTGAACTTTATGGGCATGCTGATAAAATAATAACAAAGTGGCTTAAGGATAACAAAGTCAATGTTTTGGAGTGGCCATCACTAATCTAAATCCTATTGAAAATGTATGGGAAAAGCTGAAAAGGCAGGTGCGAGCTAGGCGACCTACAAACCTGGATCAGTTACACCAGTTTTGTCAGGAGGAATGGGCCCAAATTCTGACCACCTATTATGAGAAGCTTGTGGAAAGATATCCCAATTGTTTGACCCAAATCATTCAGTATAAGGGCAATGGTGCCAAATAATAATGAAATCTATGTAAACTTTTGCTGTAAGTAATAAAAATGCCATCTCTCTTACTATTCTGGCATTTGGCAAATATTAGTAATTATGGTAATCCCAATGGACCTAAAACAATCACGTATAGAACCTTGTCAATGTACTCTGTCTGGTTATTATTTTAGTCACTTTGTTTGTTTTCTCTCTGTCAGTATTTTATATTGTGTATTTTGCTTAGTACCAGCCTTTGTTCTGCTCCTTATTGATATATTATGCAGATAGTGTGTGACAGCTCAGCAATGAAGAACAATTGCCATCTATTTACCCATAGCCATATAAATTATGTTGAGGTCAGTTTGACATTACTAAGGGGGTATATGTGTTAAAAAGTGTGAATGGGATTATATACAATAGAAAAACCAGAGGCAATAAAATCTGATATAAATGCCAAAAAAGTTTATTCATATGACCAGTTTTTTGGCATTTATATCAGATTTTATTGCCTCGAGTTTTTCTATTTTACTATACCTTTTTCCCGAGGACAGCTCTTTTGTAGACTGCTATCACCTTGATCTACTATTGGGATTATATACAGTCTTAGGAGACCGCCAAGTGTTATACACCTCGTTTTAGGGCAATTGGAGTACTTGATCTCAAATAGATTTTTGCCGAGAAATTTTCGAAACAGGGGAACTCGAATTTCTAGAGATTCGCTCATCTTGTCTAAAATTCACTTTTATCAAGACAAAGGCTAGTAGATGGCTGATGGTTGAATGGCTGATAAAGTTGTATGGGAGATAGCAAATAATTAACAGGATTTTAAGGCTTGGATACATATATTTACAGCCAGTACGCTATGCAAGCTGCTTACAAATTCTCGGCTAGACTTTATTTTTAGCACAAAAATATTCCCCGGATAAGTTCACACTGGGCGTGTTTGCTGCTTTTTTTTTTCTGCAGCAAAACCCGAGTGCTTAGCAGGATAGATAATGCAGCAAAGCGCGACAGTTTTGGTGCTTTTTTCATGTGTTTTTTTCCATTCAATGGGTGAAAAATGCTGACAAAAACGCTGAAAGAAGTGACATGCTCTATATCCAAAAAACCATGCAGAGCGCAAAATACTGATGACAAAAAAAAAGTGTGTGCATGAGATTTGGTACTGTAAAACGCAGCTGAAAATTAGCATAAAAAAAGCAGCAAAACGCCCAGTGTGAACTTAACCTTAAATAGTAAATTGGCTGTGAACATATTGTCAAGGAAAATACATGATCCACCAAACAAAATAAAAAATGGAGAAAGATAGAAAACGAACTCCAAAAATAATATGCCCTATAAGTAGTGATGAGCGAATCTGTTCCGAAAACAATTGCCAAACATAAATTTGGCACAAATATGGAACATTCGGATTCCTGATTGGAAACACGAGAAAAATTTTATAAAATCTTAAAATATCTGTAACATTTGATAAAAGTGTCGGAAAATATTTGTGTTGCCACAAAAGTATTTTTAGCACTTTAGCAACGATAATGGTGGTGTATCATGACTCATGAGCGATTGGCAATGTGTTTGATGAGGGGAGGGGGTTTGCAGAGCTCAGAGTCGCGACGTTCTTGTGAACAGCCATTTTTTATTTTTTTCCTAACTTTATGTGTGCACATTGCGGCCAGCCAATCAGGGCGCAGGAAACACCCACAATGTCCTGACACCACGGCTTATGTCATTGGCTGCTGAATTCACATGTTCCTATCCATATAAATAGTGGACATCTTATTTTAGCACCATTTTGCCACTGTAACAGCGCAGAGAGGCTGCTCCTGACGCTGGCACTGTTAGCAGCAAGATTTTAGCTAGTTAGCTAGTCGGTTGTATATCAGTCAGATTTACCTTTCAGCACTTATTTTTTTTATTTTGCTGTTACTGAGGTCCACAGACAAAGCCAGCAGGGCACATGTCCTACAAGTGTGTTGTGCACTGCTTCTATTGTGCTCCATGCATGAGTATAGCATTCCAAATAATATTTTTCAGTAGCTAAATGTGAAACAGCCTGCTGTATCCCACCTTGTCATTTTATGCTGTGGTGATATGAAACTGTCTGCAGACCTAAGGCACATTAAAAAAGTTATATATTTTCAGTTGCAAAATGAAAGACAACCTTCCGTATTACACTTTCTCATTTAGTTGGGTTGAAATTAAGCTGTAGAGGCCTGATCAAGAGGCTACCAAAAAATGATTTTTTTCTTAGTGAGTCGCCCACCAGGGCAATGGGGATACTCGGTACCGGGTCTGGTCGCTCTTAAAGGGAATGTCATGGTGGCTGCGACCGGGTCCGTGGCCCTGGGCATTCAATAAAAGGGGAAAAGTCATGAAAGGGATTTAGAATAAAGTCTATTCGTGACGCCACCTGTGGTTCTTGGTCAGAGGGACCGATGCAGCTTAAAGGGGTCCTCTGGGGTGATGTTGTTGCAGCAAGATGGTGACGCTTCCCACAGGTGCTCACAAGGTGTATGGCAGGGATGGTGGGTTGCTGGTAGATAACGGATGACACAGAGTTGCAGTCTTTACCTGGTTTACTGATGGTGACAGGCCTGAGTCCAGGATAACTGCAACAGGTACAGAAGGACTCCAGGCAGCCTGGAAACAAGTAGTAATTTCCCTTGGCAGGTCAGGTTGGAAGCCTTCCTCTATGCGCTGGTTTTCTTGCTACCTATGGTTTGCTGGAAAGGTACCCCTTTCTCTCTCCTGTCCTGGGACAGAACCTGCACAGTAGGCAGCTTGAGCTGTTCTCTTGGGGTCTTTTACACAGTGACTCAAGGCTCTAACTGCTGCTTTATTTCAGGTATGGTATGGGCAATTAACATGCAGTCCTATGCCCTCCGGTTTGCTGTGGACCCTGTAGTTATCCACAACCTCGGGCTCCCAATGCCCGGTTTCAGCGCTCTGGCTCACAGGAGTCCCAATTGCAGCCTCCCTGAGCTCTTAATCACTCCTCTCCCTTCACTGTCTGCTCCAGACTCAACTAACTCCTCCTCCAGACCAGGATGGAAATCAGGGAAGTTCCCCTAAAACAGGGTTCTGAGCTCCCTCTTCTGGCCTCGAGTTAGAGTATGTTGTGTGTGAGATTTACCTGCCAAAGGGATCCCACTTGTCTCCAGGCATGGCACTACCCTCCCCGAGAGGAAGGCAGCATCACTGTGGTACCTGAACTCCTGGGGTGCCACACTAATGTCATAATGTAGGAGACCTGACTTTCAAATAGTTTGTAGCATCTAGTGTGATATAGCGGCATGACACAAAGGCCACAAAAATGGAATTAGTCTTACAGGTAATTCGGTTTCTAGGAACCTTTCACGACAGCAGCATCAGAGGATGTCTCCCGACCCTAATGGGGGACAGGAAACACAAAGATGTTAAATACCCTTCCCTTCCTACAGCCACTAGTGTTTTTTTCTGGCCCATCAGCATGAATAGTTACCAGCAAAGTGCAGGAATAATCCAATAAAAATATCAGATAGGGAGGCAAATTAGTGCTGTCATGGAAGGTTCCTAGAAACCGAATTACCGGTAAGACTAATTCTATTTTCTCCAGTCACCTTCCATAACAGCAGCATCTGAGTAATATCAACAACTTAATTTCCTAGGGTGGGAAAAAAGCCTGCAGAACATGTCTGCCAAATGTTAAATCCCTACTAAAGATAGTCTGTAGTGTCTGGCAAACATATGGACCGAAGACCTGGTGGCAGCTCTGCATATCTGCTCTGTAGATGCGTCAATTCTCTTTACCCATGATGTTGATACCAAACATGTAGAATGTGTTAAGAAGATAAGTTCTGTGATGAGGTGATGGCTTGCTTGATCCAATTAGTGATTGTGTTCTTAAGGTACCTTCACACATAACGATATTGTTAACGATATCGTTGCTTTTTGTGACGTAGCAATGATATCGTTAATGAAATCGTTATGTGTGACAGCGACCAACGATCAGGCCCCTGCTGGGAGATTGTTGGTCGCTGAATAAAGTCCAGAACTTTATTTCGTCGCTGGACTCCTGCTGACATCGCTGGATCGGCGTGTGTGACACCGATCCAGCGATGACTTCACTGGTAACCAGGGTAAACATCGGGTAACTAAGCGCAGGGCCGCGCTTAGTAACCCGATGTTTACCCTGGTTACCATCCTAAAAGTAAAAAAACAAGCACTACATACTTACCTACAGCCGTCTGTCCTCCAGCGCTGTGCCCTGCACTCCTCCTGTACTGGCTGTGAGCGTCGGTCAGCCGGAAAGCAGAGCGGTGACGTCACCGCTCTGCTTTCCGGCCGCTGTGCTCACAGCCAGTACAGGAGGAGTGCAGAGCACAGCGCTGGAGGACAGACGGCTGTAGGTAAGTATGTAGTGTTTGTTTGTTTTTTTACTTTTAGGATGGTAACCAGGGTAAACATCGGGTTACTAAGCGCGGCCCTGCGCTTAGTTACCCGATGTTTACCCTGGTTACCGGCATCGTTGGTCGCTGGAGAGCTGTCTGTGTGACAGCTCTCCAGCGACCAAACAGCGACGCTGCAGCGATCCGGATCGTTGTCGGTATCGCTGCAGCGTCGCTTAATGTGAAGGGGCCTTTAGCCTCCTTCTTGCCCTTGTTTTTTTTTGAGTGTTGAATGAATAAATTTCGGTCAATCCTCCAACTCTCGGTCTTCTGGAAATAGTAGAGAACTACTCTTCGGACATGAAGGGTGTGAAAGGACTCCTCCTTCATATTGGAAGGATTTGGGCAGAATGAGGACAACAATTTATCCTGACCTCTGTAAAAATCTGAGGTTACTTTAGACATGAATATATGGTCTAGACCAGGGGGCTCAAACTGCATTCCTCAAGGGCCTAAAACCATGTGTGTTTTCAAGATTGCACAAGATGCTGGAATCATTCTGTGCAGGTGATTAAATTATCACCTGTGTAATACAAGGAAATCCTGAAAACATGACCTGCTTGCGGCCCTTAAGGAATGCAGTTTGAGACCTCTGGTCTAGACAGAGGACAATAATATCTGCCATTACTGTTAAGTAAGGCTCCTGCATAGATAAGGCCTGTAGTTCTCCCACCCACCTGGCAGAAGTAATTGCCACTAAAAAGACAGTTTTAAGAGTAAGGATTCTTAAGGTACCGTCACATTAAGCGACGCTGCAGCGATCTAGACAACGATGCCGATCGCTGCAGCATCGGTGTTTGGTCGCTGGAGAGCTGTCACACAGACAGCTCTCCAGCGACCAACGATCCCGATCCCCGGGTAACCAGGGTAAACATCAGGTTACTAAGCGCAGGGCCGCTGACACTGGGGGACGCAGGGAAGCTGACGCTGAGGAATGTGACAGGAATGTGAGTATGTAGTGTTTTTTTTTTAACTTTTACAATGGTAACCAGGGTAAACATCGGGTTACTAAGCGCGGCCCTGCGCTTAGTAACCCGATGTTTACCCTGGTTACCAGTGAAGACATCGCTGAATCGGCGTCACACACGCCGATTCAGCGATTTCAGCGGGTGATCCAGCGACGAAATAAAGTCCTGGACTTTCCCCAGCGACCAACGATCTCCCAGCAGGGGCCTGATCGTTGGTCGCTGTCAAGCATAACGATTTAGTTAACGATATCGTTGCTACGTCACAAAAAGCAAAGATATCGTTAACGATATCGTTATGTGTGACGGTACTTTTAAACTAGCTGCTGACAAAGGCTCAAATGGGTCTCGGGTTAAGCTATTAAGCACAAGATTTAGATCCCAAGGGGGAATACGACTATGAACTCTGGGTCAGATTCTAGTGGATGAGGCCATGAAGCGTTTTACCCAACGATGACGAGCTAATTTCTGGTCTAAAAAAGAACTAAGAGCTGATACCTGAACCTTTAAGGTACTAGGTCTAAATCCCATGTCTAGGCCCTTCTGAAGGAAGTCTAGAATCTGAGCAATGTTTGGATGAAATGCATCGGGAGTGTTCGGAGAACACCAAGAAGAGAATTTTTACCAGACTTTGCCATAAATGGCGTTACTTACTGTTTTTCTGAAGGGTTTGAATCACTTCATAAGAAAGACCTTTTGCTCTTAGCATTTTGGCTTTAGTAGCCAGGCCACAAGGTTCAATATCTGGATGTAGCAGGGGACCCTGGCGAAGGAGGTCATCCTTCTGAGATAGTGGTAGTGGACCCTCCTGGGCCATATCTATCAGGGCGCTGTACCAACTCTTTCCCAGCCACAAGGGAGTGATGAGAATCGTAGTGACCACATCGGATCGAATTTTCTCTAGTGTCCTTGCCAGGACCGGGATCAGTGGGAAGGCATAGGCAAGGTTGAACCTCCAGGGGTGGGGAAAAGCATCTACATCCACGGTGTTCAGGGAAAAATATGTTTCCACTTTTGCGTTCTGGCTGCCGACAAATAATCCACATCCGGGATTCCCCATCATATTACTAGGGAGAGGAAGACCTCCTGGTTGAGGCACCATTCTCCCAGATGTACATCCTTCCTGGGGAGGAAGTCTGCTTGCATATTGGCGGATCCTTTCAGATGGACCGCTGTGATAGACAGGAGATGTTTTTCCACCCAGGAAAAAATTCTTGCAGCCACTGATTTTAATTTTACAAATTTTCTGCCCGCCTGGTGATGAAGGTATGTTACTGTGGTCATATTGTTGGAGTATATGCGCACGATGACCCTGGACAAGAACCGATGTGGCCTTCAGCGCCTCTTCCTTCAGTTCCCTGAAGTTTGATGAGCTGGCTCTGATGCCTGAGGACCATATTGCCCTGGAAGTGGGACTTTTCCACCATGTCTCCCCATCCCCTCCAACTGGCATCTGATGTAAGTATTTTTAGAGGAAGCTGGTCCCAGTTGACCCATTGGTGGAGATTCCAGTGACACAGCCACCACATGAGGGATGATTTGACATAACTGGGAAGAGCTCTTTTTTTTGGTTAGAGAACTCTGCTGTCTGTCCCACGATGAGAGTACATGGGCCTGAAGAACTCGTGTATGGGCTTGGGCCCAAGATACCACCTGGATGCAAGATGTTAAGGAACTCAGGATAGACATAGAGTGCCGAAGGGTGGGGCCCTCAGGGCTCTGTACTCTGAGATCTTTTGTACCAGGTTGAGCTGACGCTCTCTGGGCAGGAAGGATGCTCTTACTTCCGTGGATGGAAGAAGATCCGATTTCTCCAGGTTGGGATCCATCCGAAGAATTCCAGGATTTCTAGAGTCTTCGTCACATTTTAGTTCAGACGGAAGATGGATGGAGCTACAATGAGGAAGTCGTCCAAGTATGGAATGATGCAAATTCCCTGATGGTGAATGAAGATCACTGCCTTGATGATCTTGGTGAACACTCGAGGTGCCGATGAGATGCCAAACGGGAGGACATTGAGTTGGTAATGGCTGATTTAATGACCCTGGGAGATTACAAATCTGAGGAACTTCCAGTATTTCGGATGGATGAGAACATGGTAATAGGCGTTCTTCAAATCTAATAGCCTTTACCCAATTCTGACCAATAAGGGGAATTGCCAATTTGATTGATTCCATCTTGAATTTCCTGTATGTGATCATGCGAGTCAGGGGTTTTAGGTTAATAATGATCCTGTGCTTCCCTGAAGGTTTTTTGATTCGGAAGATGCGAGAATAATGACCCCTGCCTATCTCTTGCTGAGGTACTGGAGAAATCACACGTGTTTGGAGAAAATCCTGAAGACCCGATAGTAATGAGTCTCGGGGATGGAGATTTTGTAAGGAGGTAATCCTTAGGCACTGAGGGGGAAGACTCTTGAACTCTAGTTTTAATCCATCCAGAATGGTGCTGAGCACCCACCGGTTTTAGGAGATGGCCGGCCATCGATGGATGAAGTTCGAGAGTCGACCCCCGACAGACTGAGAGTAATCATTGTCTGTCAGGGGTTTGCTGGTGGTGGGGGACAAGGATATTATTGCTCTTACCCCCTTTGGGATAGCTCCAGTGGCCTGTTTTGCCTTTTCCCTTGAATTCTCTCTGAGAATTCTGCTCTCTGGAGGAACAAAAAAAAATGTTTCTTAGGACTTCTCTCTTCAGGGAGTGCCTTCTTTTTGTCTGTAGCCTTCTCCAAGATATCATCGAGGGCCGAACCAAACAAATCGTGACCCTGAAATGGAATGGCACAAAGCTTAGCTTTAGATGTGATGTCGCCACTCCAGGATTTCAGCCACAGGGCCCTCCTAGCTGAGTTGGAGAGAACTGTGGACTTGGCTGCCACATGAACTGATTTTGCAAAAACATTGTCAAGGAACCCCATCACTTTTTTAAGAAGGGGAAGGGAATCCAGAATCTCTTCCCTAGAAGTACCCTGGGTAAGGTGATCCTCTAGGGTATGGAGCCAACAAAATAGTGACCTAGCTACACAGGTAGAAGAAGCATTTGTTTTTAGGAGGCTAGTGGAGGTATCCCATGTAGGGTTGAGAGACTTTTACTTTTTTAGGATCGAGTCGGGTTTCGCAAAACCCGACTATCTCAAAAGTCAAGTCGAGTGAAATCGGCCGATTATCGCGAAAAGTCGGGGATTGACCGAAACACGAAACCCAATGCAAGTCAATGGGGAAGCATAGTCGGCAGTGAGCGGAGGCCAGGAAAACACCTACAGTGCCCATTTTAATGGCAAAAACATCCATTCTTGTTACTGAAGCTTGTCAATCTTAATTTACCTTATAATAATAGTTAGGCATTGGAAATTGGGGGTCATTTGGCTAAAGTTGTGGGGGGTATGGCTGGTTCAAGTATTTAGTGGGCCCAGGAAATGTGGACCACGTCACGGCAGTGGAGCAGGGAGAGGTAAGTATTTCAACTTTGCAAGTGCTGTGATCCTGAGCAAGCAGGGGGGGCCCACTCGTTCGCATTGGCACTGGCACAAAGTACGGCGGTGTGTTTGCACGGCGGGGGCGCTTCCCAATGCCAGAGACACTTTTGCGTACTATGAAGGGCCCTGTGCCAGTGACGTCGCCAACGAGTATTCCCCCCACCTGATGAAGGAACCTGCACTTTCATCTGCACCTTCCTCTTTGTCCCCGTGTAAGGTGGTATAGTATGCGGGAAGGGGAACCTGACTTTCAACAGGGTCAGATTCTGGCTGAGTAGCGTGCAAGGGGAATGTAGTGGTCTGGGTTAATGTACCATCATCTAGCACTGGCTGGGCAATGGACAGGATGAGGAGGAAACACAGATATAGGCCCAAATAATAAAGTGGGCTAAATGCATTTCAAAATTGGTAACAGGACTAACCAGGCGGCATTGCTTTGTTCAGTGGAGGACAACTGTAATGAGAGGCTGACACAGTGAGTAGGCCCAAATCAGTAACTAGGCTAAATGCAGTTCAAAATTGGTAACAGTAGTAAACAGGCGGCACTGCTTTGTTCAGTGGAGGAGAACAGCAAGGAGTGGCAGACACCGTTAGTAGGCCCCAACCAAACTAGTAGGCCAAATGCAGTTTAATATTAAAACTACTTAATGAAAGCCTGAAGATAGAAGCTCAGGAAAGGAAACCAGGAGAAGACCTTGGAGCGGCAGACACCGTTAGTAGGCCCCAACCAAACTAGTAGGCCAAATGCAGTGTAATCTAAAAACTACTTAATGAAAGCCTGAAGATAGAAGCTCTGGAAAGGAAACCAGGAGAACACCTTGGAGCGGCAGACACCGTTAGTAGGCCCCAACCAAACTAGTAGGCCAAATGCAGTGTAATCTAAAAACTACTTAATGAAAGCCTGAAGATCGAAGTTAGGAAAGGAAACCAGGAGAAATCCTTGAAGCGGCAGACACCGTTAGTAGGCCCCAACCAAACTAGTAGGCCAAATGCAGTGTAATATTAAAACTACTTAATGAAAGCCTGAAGATCGAAGCTCAGGAAAGGAAACCAGGAGGAAACCTTGGAGTGGCAGACACCGTTAGTAGGCCCCAACCAAAGTAGTAGGCCAAATGCAGTGTAATCTAAAAACTACTTAATGAAAGCCTGAAGATAGAAGCTCAGGAAAGGAAACCAGGAGAAGACCTTGGAGCGGCAGACACCGTTAGTAGGCCCCAACCAAACTAGTAGGCCAAATGCAGTGTAATCTAAAAACTACTTAATGAAAGCCTGAAGATAGAAGCTCTGGAAAGGAAACCAGGAGAACACCTTGGAGCGGCAGACACCGTTAGTAGGCCCCAACCAAACTAGTAGGCCAAATGCAGTGTAATCTAAAAACTACTTAATGAAAGCCTGAAGATCGAAGCTTAGGAAAGGAAACCAGGAGAAAACCTTGAAGCGGCAGACACCGTTAGTAGGCCCCAACCAAACTAGTAGGCCAAATGCAGTGTAATATTAAAACTACTTAATGAAAGCCTGAAGATCGAAGCTCAGGAAAGGAAACCAGGAGGAAACCTTGGAGTGGCAGACACCGTTAGTAGGCCCCAACCAAAGTAGTAGGCCAAATGCAGTTCAATATTAAAACTACTTAACGAAAGCCTTAAGATTGAAGCTCGGGAAAGTAAACCAGGAGAACACCTAGGAGCCGCAGACACCGTTAGTAGGCCCCAACCAAACTAGTAGTCCTAATGCAGTTTTCAAATTCCGATAGGCTGAAAACCTGACAATTGAAGCTCAGCTTTTTTAAGAGGAGGACACCTGTATTGAGTGGTGCAGACAGACACAGGTAGTAGGCTTTAAACCAAAAAGTTGTCTCAAAGCAGTTTGAAAAAGGTTACAGGGGTACACGGGCACCATTGGTGTGGTCAGCGGAGGACAATTGGAAGGAGGGACTGCAGACAGACTTACTAGGCCTAAAATAAAAAAAGTAGGCTCTGTGCACTTTTAAATAGGTTCCAGGGGTACACAGGCAGCATTGGTGTGGTCAGTGGAGGACAATTGGAAGGAGGGATCGCAGACAGACTTACTAGGCCTAAAATAAAAAAGTAGGCTCTATGCACTTTTAAATAGGTTCCAGGGGTACACAGGCAGCATTGGTGTGATCAGCGGAGGACAATTGGAAGGAGTGTCTGACACAGTTAGTAGACCAAAATAATAAATTGAGGTTAATGTCTGGCAAAAAAAAAATTAACAAATAAACAGGTGGCATACCTAGGTTCAGGGGTGGGCTCCTCTGCTGACTTGCAGACAGTGGTATTTGGCGCAAAGTATTAGCTGGTGTGTAAATGTAGGACAGGGCCCTTGAATATTTTTACTAGCATCATATATGTCAACAAATTTGTTTTGGCAGTGCCATTGAAGGATTTAACCGCATAGACTAAACAGTGGTGGAGCAGTGAGAGATAATTTTGCAAGTGGTAGAGCACTGTTTGAGCTTGGGGGGGAACACTCTCTCGTGGCCGGCGGTACTGGCCCAGGGCCCCTCATGTTACAACAGTGTGTCTGATGTTAGGTGCGCACCACCACCGCCAGAGGCACTTCATTGTACTATGAGGAACCCTGTGCCAGTGCCGTCGCCCAAAAGTGCGCACACCCACCTCTTCAGACAAACGGCACTCTCACGGGTGCTTGCGCCAAGTGGTGACCACGGCCGCGTGGGGGGAGTCAGCCCATTTAGGGAGGTGTAAAAATGTTGTATGCTGGACATACAGCAGCTGCAAATGGAGAAATTGGAACAGTCAGTAAGACCAGTCCAAAAGCAAGACCTTTTTACAGGAAAGCTAGGTGTCAGCCGGGAAAGGTGGGGCAAAATAATTAGAAATCCATGATTGGTTCATTTTAATGAAGGTTAGATCATCAACATTTTGGGTAGCCAGACGAGTCCTTTTTTCGGTCAGTATTGAACCAGCAGCACTGAAGACTCTTTCTGATAGCACACTAGCTGCTGGGCAAGCAAGCTCCTGCAATGCATATTCTGCCAATTCAGGCCAGGTGTCTATTTTGGATGCCCAGTAATCAAATCGGAATGACGGGTGAGGGAGAACATCGATAAGGGAGGAAAAACAGTTGGTAACCATACTGGACAAATGTTGTCTCCTGTCACTTTGAATTGATGCCGCAGTACCTGTCCTGTCTGCGGTCATTGCGAAATCACTCCACAACCTGGTCAGAAAACCCCTCTGTCCAACGCCACTTCTGATTTGTGCACCTCTAACACCTCTGCCATATTGCCCCCTGCAGCTCGTGTGAGAACCATCACCGCCGCTGTGTGCTGGGAATGCCTGAATCAAACGGTCTACAAGAGTTGCTTGTTTGGTTGCCAATATTTGCTCAAGGTTCTCATGTGGCATGATATTTTGCAATTTCCCTTTATAGCGTGGATCCAGGAGGCAGGCCAACCAGTAATCGTCATTGGTCATCATTTTTATAATGCGGGGGGGCCCTTTTTAGGATATGCAAGGCATAATCCGCCATGTGGGCCAATGTTCCAGGTGTCAATTCACTGCTTGTGCTGGGTTGAGGAGCACTTTCTGGCAAATCAACGTCACTTGTCTCCCTCAAAAGCCCTGAACCTGTCCTTGCAACGCCACTAGTTTGTATTGCCCCCTGAGAAGCTTCCTCATCAAAAAAGTATTCATCCCCATCATCCTCCTCGTCCTCCTCCTCTTCGCCCGCTACCTCGTCCAGTAGACTTCCCTGACCAGACAATGGCTGACTGTCATCAAGGCTTCCCTCGTCCTCGGCTGCAGACGCCTGCTCCTTTATGTGCGTCAAACTTTGCATCAGCAGACGCATTAAGGGGATGCTCATGCTTATTATGGCATCGTCTGCACTAACCAGGCATGTGCATTCCTCAAAATACTGAAGGACTTGACATAGGTCTTGTAGCTTCGACCACTGCACACCTAACAACTCCATGTCTGTCATCCAACTGCCTGCCCGTGTATGTGTATCCTCCCACAAATACATAACAGCACGCCTCTGTTCGCACAGCCTCTGAAGCATGTGCAGTGTGGAGTTCCACCTTGTTGCAACGTTGATGATTAGGCAGTGCTGGGGAAGCTTCAAAGATCGCTGATGGTTCTGCATACGGCTGGAGGGTACGGGCGAACGGCGGATGTGCGAGCAAAGTCTGCGCACCTTCAGGAGCAGGTCGGGTAACCCCGGATAACTTTTCAGGAAGCACTGCACCACCAGGTTCAAGGTATGAGCCAGGCAAGGAATGTGTTTCAGTTGTGAAAGGGCTATGGCAGCCATAAAATTCCTTCCGTTATCACTGACTACCTTGCCTGCCTCAAGATGTACACTGCCCAGCCATGACTGAGTTTCTTGCTGCAAGAACTCAGACAGAACTACCGCCGTGTGTCTGTTGTTGCCCAAACACTTCATTTCCAAAACAGCCTGCTTACGCTTGCCACTAGCTGTTCCATAATGGGACACCTCGTGTGCAACAGTGGCAGCTGCGGATGGAGTGGTCATGCGACTGCGGTCTGTGGACGAGCTCTCGCTTCTGCTGGAGGAGGGGGGGGAACACCTACAGCCAACTGTTTCCTAGACCGTGGGCTAGGCAGAACTGTCCCAATATGGCTGTCCCCTGTGGACCCTGCATCCACCACATTAACCCATTGTGCCGTGATGGACATGTAACGTCCCTGGCCATGCCTACTGGTCCATGCATCTGTTGTGAGGTGCACCTTTCTATTGACAGATTGCCGGAGTGCATGGACAATGCGGTCTTTTACATGCTGGTGGAGGGCTTGGATGGCTTTTCTCGCAAAGAAGTGTTGACTGGGTAGGTCGTAGCGTGGTACTGTGTAGTCCATCAGGGCTTTGAAAGCTTCGCTTTCAACTGACTGGAAGGGCATCATCTCTAACGAGATTAGTCTAGCAATGTGGGCGTTCAAACCCTGTGTACGCGGATGAGAGGATGAGTACTTGCTTTTTCTAACGAGAGTCTCTTGTAGGGTGAGCTGGACTGGAGAGCTGCATATGGTGGAACTAGCGGGGGTGATGGTGGACATGGCAGACTTAGAGAGGGTTGGTGATGGTATTCTTGCAGTTGGCCTACATACAGTGTTTCCTACCACGAACCTGGTGATTCCCTGACTGCTTTGGCCTTGCGACGAAACCTCCACATTTGCTGCAGGTGGTGTCGTAAACGGTAGGCTTACAGTGAGGGAAGGAATGTAGCATTGCTGACTAGCTTCATTGTGAGAGGGTGCAACAATGTTACGGGACGTTTGGTAGTTAGTCCAGGCTTGCAAGTGCATGGTGGTTAAATGTCTACGCATGCAACTTGTATTTAGATTTTTCACATTCTGACCTCTGCTGAAGGTCCTTGAGCATTTCTTACAGATGACTTTGCACTGATCATTTGGATCTTGGTTAAAAGACTGCACGCTTCCTACTATGGAATACCTTTTCAGGTATTGCATGCTGTGCTACTTCACCGGATGGCCACGCTGTCCTAAAACTGTTTTTGGTTTTGACAAACATTTTTGGCCAGATACGGGCCTGCCAGATAAAAGCTGTTGCGATGTATATGGCTGCTGCGGATCATCCTCCTCCGCTTCTGAGCTACTGGCAGCGGCACCCTCTTCCCCCAATGGCTGCCAATCTGGGTTAACAACTGTCTCATCTATCACCTCCTCTTCAATTTCATGTGCACCTTCCTCTTCCTCTGTGTCACCGTGTAAGGTGCTATAGCGTTCGGGACGGGGCACCATAGTCTCATCAGGGTCAGATTCTGGCTCAGTACACTGCGAGGGCAATGTAGTGATCTGAGTCAATGGAACAGCATAATAATCTAGCTATGGCTGTGCATCTGTGCACTCCATGTCCGATTCATCTTGTAATGGGCTGTTAACAGTTTCCCTCTCTAACCCAGGCACGGTATGTGTAAAGAGCTCCATGGAGCAAACTGTAGTGTCGCCTGCCGCATCCTTCACTTTTGGTTTGGGTGAAGGACACAAGGAAGCAACTTGTTCCTGACCGGGAGCATCAACTGATGACTCGCTGCTTTTAGATTTCGAACTTTCTGAAGAGGAGACAAAAGAGCTAGAGGCTGAGTCAGCAAGGAAAGACAAAACTTTTTCCTGCTGCTCCGGCTTTAAAAGCTGTTTTCCTACTCCCAGATAAGGGAGCCTTCGAGGCCTTGTGTAGCCAGACGATGATGCTGGCTCAACACCTCCAGCCTTAGGTGCTATTTTGCTTTTCCCACTACCGGCAGATGCTCCAGCACCACCACCACCATCAGTACCAGCTGGCAACGACCGCCCACGACCACTTCAACCAGACTTCCTCATTTTTGGAAAAACTAACCAAAATAACAACCGTTATATGGTACTTTAAAACAAGGTAGAAGGTGTATATAAACGTATTGAGAATTTAAATCTCCCTTTTTTGGGGGGGAGAGTGCACCAAAACTCAGGCCCAGTGTATTACACTACACAATGTAAGTGGCAGAACATGGCTGGAAGATATACGACAAACTAACAGAACTGACATAGATCCACTTAGTGCCAATTTAAATCTCCTTTTTTTGGGGGGGAGACTACACCAAAACTCAGGCCCAGTGTGTTACACTACACAATGTAAGGGGCAGAACGTGGCTGAAAAATATACGACAAACTAACAGATCTGACGTAGATCCACTTAGTGCCAATTTAAATCACCCTTTTTTTGGGGGGAGAGTGCACCAAAACTCAGGCACAGTGTATAACACTACACAATGTAAGTGGCAGAACGTGGCTGGAAGATATATCAAAAAATAGAAGGACTGTAGTACAATTTCAATCTCCCTACAATGATCTCAGGACAAGTATGGCAGCAATAAAAAGGACTGCTGCACACGAAAGTGTGGACAAATAAACAAGATAACTGTGCAGAAAGGAGCAACAGGATTTTTGCTTTAAAAAAAGCAGTTGGTTTGCACAGCGGCGTACAAACAGCAATGCAGCTATCAGGGAGCCTTTATAAGGCAGCCTAATAAGCTACAGAGCTGATGCACAAAAATATAAACTCCACTGTCCCTGCAAAGAAAAGGTGGTGTTGGACAGTGGAAATCGCTACAGCACAAGCAGTTTCGGGGCTTAATCTTCCCTCCCTAACTATATCCCTTCTTCTGATGCAGCTGCAGCAACCTCTCCCTATGCTACGATCGGCAGAAGTAAGATGGCGGTCGGCGTGCACGCCCCTTTATATCCCCTGTGACGCCACAGAAAGCAAGCCAATCACTGCCATGCCCTTCGCTAAGATGGTGGGGACCAAGACCTATGTCATTACGCTGCCCACGCTCTTGCGTCCTCCTTCATTGGCTGAAAATTGGCACTGAAAACGTCATACGAAATGCGACTTTGGCGCGCTGATCGCCGACCTCATGGCCGATCCCACACTAGGATCGGGTCGGGTTTCACAAAACCCGACTTTGCCGAAAGTCGGCGATTTTTCAATTTGTCCGATCCGTTTCGCTCAACCCTAGTTTTGTGGACTACCACAGGAGTCCTACTGGGTTTGACATGGGGGCTGTGGAACATGACAGAGTGAAGTCAAAACTAGGGTCATTTCTAATCCTAGTTTGCTGGGTGACAAAATCAACAAATACAGTAAAAGGAGGGAATGGTAAGTTATGAGTTTGCTTATACCGTGAACCATATGTAACCCACTTTTCTTGCACGTTGTAAGGAAGTTTTTGTATTATCGGATTGACACCCCTAGCGGTGTCTAAGAATGCCAATTCGGGCAAGTCTCCTTCCTCTTGGGCAACCTGTAACTCTATCGATAGCTCACTCAATTCTCTAAGCTTTTGATAACCTTTGGGCCCTATCTTCGGGAAATCATCAATTCTTTTGTATAAAGCATTCTCTATGACTTCTATGGTCCCATAGGATTCATCACCTCTATCTCATACTTTACGTAGACCTATGTGTGGATGCTTTATATTAATGTGTCTTAGTCTTTTGGCACGCTCGACCGACTCACTTCCGAGCCACTTTACCAGGAGATCTAACCCCTCACTAATAGAAAGGTCCAGACCATGAATGGTGTTCTGGAATGAGGCTTGCCATGACCTATAGTTCTCAGGTTTATCAATGAACTTTACAAGTCCTTTTGTAGCCAGTTCTCGGGGGCAAAGAACTTTGCAAAGTCCATGATGGCTTGGTCATTGCTGGTACGAGCCGGTGTGTTACAGTCATGTCTAGTGTGTGGTGCGTCACCATACCTGTAAGACACTTCTGACTTCGGATAGTCTGTGCAGCACCTCCTCAGTGAAGAAGGTGTCTCTTTAAGGCGGAACGGGAGCTGTACCTTCTGCTCAGTGGAATAGTTGCTGTGATTGACATCTCTGTGCTGGCCATCTTCTTGTTAGTAGTAGAAAGTTTGGAATTGGATTGCTGGTAATCGGCATAGGCTGGTCGATATAGTACATCAGGGCTGTCATCTATTCCGGAATGTTGATGGACATACCCTGTGCCGCACTGCGCTGGATCTTGCTGCTCATGATCTGTGCCGAGAACGTTGCTGCGTCTCTCATAATCAGGATCCTTCATAGCTTCCAAGTACTCTGCTTTAGCTATTGGAGCTGCTGTCTCTTTGTCTGTCACAAGTCTTTCTAGAGATGCTCGCAGGTGCGCACTCTCTACCTCTTGCTCTGCCTGCAAATATGCGGCTTCGGCTTCACAGTCTGCCCACAGACACATGGCTTCTGCATCTTGGTCTGCCCACGGACGTACCTTTGCTGCTTTGTGCTCTGCTTGTCTCAGCTTTAGATGCATTTCTTGATCAGCGAAGGGGGACCTCGCTTTGGCCTTTTTGGCTTTGGCACAAGCAACAGCAGTGAGCTCGTTTTGAGTGAGGATGTGTTGCTTTGAGACATTGTGAACTTGGCTGCATACGGCTGAGTATTGTGGCGGGAAACTGACTCTATGCGCAGGCGGTTTTCCGTGTGGCGGGAAACTGAGTCTGTGCGTGGGCGGGCTTCTGCATGGCAGGAATGATGTAGCACTTCTTGGCAGGCTGCGTTCTTCAGCTGTATGGAGGCTGCTGTGATACCCGTATGCACAGCAGTGTGGGTGTTAACGATCCCGTACAGTCTGATTAACTACAGCCTGCGACCAGCTATCAGTTTCACTGAAGGCAAAGTTCTGACTGGGCCTAGACTCTTGTTCTCTGCAGCTGTATGATGGCTGCTGTAATACCCGTATGCGGTGCAGTCTGGGTACTACACTATGTATTAACTTGCTGCACATAAATGGGCAGAACAGGGATGAGTGAATGTGCTTGGTGACACTCTGTTATCACTCGAGTATTACGGTGCTCGGATATACTCGTTATTCGGCGAGTATTGGGTGGCTCTCTATGTAAAACTCAAATCCCCGCCCGCATTTTTTGAGCCTGTTATCCAGCCAATAATCATGCGGGAATTGCCTGTGCATCACTGTAATGCTGTCTTTGCATTACTGTGATTGGCTGGTCATGAGATATCATCAGGGGTGTAAGATTGTGTTAGCATCGTACACAGTGAAGAGGCAGTGACCCACAAAGTTCCAACACAAAAGTCTCTTTAATGTGTTTCCTCACAGCATTAAAGTCCAATTCACACAAATGTATATAACTTCACTGTATATTATCAGTGTTCAGTACACACCGGTCCATAGCAATACATATCATATTGTTACGGAACTGCAAAACAGAACTAGAATAGAAAGGTGGGGAACTGACCCTGCACTGAGAATAGGCTGATACCCTATGGTGAAATGGCGACCCATTCCTTGCAAATAGACCCACCGATGATCCTAAGTTAAACTCAAGCGAAGACCTATAGACAGGGGGAAGGAGGTCCCTGAAAGATCTAAGGACTGGGTATAAAATCAGGTCACCTCCTAATAGAAAACACAGAGACAGTTGCAGAAACCAACTGAAAACAGAAACTAAGGATAGTAGAACCAGAGATCCCAGAACTGCACAATATCAAACACAGAAAGCTATCAAAGCACCTTGCCAGAACTCTAGCGGATTAACACTGCTGTCCAGCAAGGAATGGGAGGCAGGTACTTAGTAATAAAGGGAGATACAATCACCTGACCTAAGATAACCCAGCACCAGGGGAAAAAGACCAGCAGCCAGAAAACTACAACAAGATGGCGGATGGTCATAAAACAAAACAGATTCTAACAGTACCTCCCCTTTTATGAGGATCCTCTGGATCCTTTTGGCCGAGCCTTATTCGGAAATCTCCTGTGAAAAGCCTTAATCAGCCTTGAGGCTGAGACGTCCTCAGCTTTCACCCAGGAATTATCCTCGGGACCGAAACCCTTCCATGACACAAGATACTGCAACCTTCCTCTGTGCCACCTGGAATCTGAAATGTGTGAAATCTCAAACTCGCCGTCCTCATCAACTGGAGGAACAGTCGGCATCGCCTCCTTATCTGGTGTGTCAACTTTCTTCAGTAAAGATACATGAAAAACTGAATTAATTCCCTAGCATGAGGGGATGTCTAATCTCACCACTGCCAAGTTGACAACCTGAACCACTTTGAAGGGTCCTACAAACTTAGGCTCCAGTTTTTAGAAGGGATCTTCAAACGCAGATTCCTAGAGGACAACCAGACCATGTCCCCAACTGCAAACAACACCTCCCTTATTATCTTGTCAAAATATTTCTTTGACCTCCTATTTGCCTCTTTCAGATTATGGCGCACATTGGCTCAAACCCTGCCCAAATTTCCAGAAACTGCTGCCCCAATCTTTGAAAATGGACCAAAAGATGAATGCTTCCCTGTACAGCCAAAAAGAGGGGAACACCTAGCCGAAGAAGATGTATGATTATTAAGAGCAAACTCAGCTAGTGGTGGATATTCCGACCACATCTCCTGATTGTCTGCTCCAAACATCTCAGGAACTGCTCGACGTCCTGGTTCTTCCTTTCGGTCTGTTCATTGGACTCCGGATGATAACTTGACAAAAATGACAAATGAACCTTTAATCTGTCACAAAAAGCACGCCAAAAGCATACCACAAACTGTGGTCCTCTATCAGAGACAATGTCCGTGGGAACCCCATGGAGCCTGACAATCTCTTTCACAAATGCCTTAGCTAGAGTCTTAGCGCACGGTAATTTATTGAATTGGACCAGATGACACATGTTACTAAACTGGAGAGATCGGCAGATCAGTGATAAAATCCATAGCAAAATGTGACCATGGCGAACTAGGAAGCTCCAAGGGCATGTGAGGCCTTCGACCTAGCGCACACAGTACACTGACACACCCACTTAATGATTTCTCTTTGCCATCCTGGCCACCAGAAACTTTGACCAATCGACTTTCAAGTTTCCGCAATCCCTGGATGACCCGCCAACGAGACTCATGACATTCAGCAAACAAAGCTCTCCGCAAGGCTCTAGGCACAAATAATTTACCATATGGAGTGTTATTTGGTGCAGCATTCTGGGCCTCTAGAATGCTACTCTCCAACTCAGAACCCAATGCTGCCACCACCACCTCTCTCTGCAAAATACATTCCTCCTTCTCAGTATTAACTGCTGGAGAGAAACTACGAGATAAAGCATCCACTTTAACATTCTTCGTCCCAGGGATATATGTTACGGAGAAACGAAACCGGGCAAAAAACAGTGACCACCTAGCTTGACGGGCATTTAAATGTTTAGCAGCATCCAGATATATCAGATTCTTATGATCAGTAAAAACCTGTATCGGATGTCTGGAGAGTGGAGACACAGGGAGAGGAATGGAGACACAGGGGGAAGTATGGAGACGCGGGGAAGAATGGAGATACAAGGGGAAGAATGAAGATACAGGGACCAGAATGGATACACAGGGAAGAATGGAGACTTGGAGGGAAGAAAGGAGACACAGGGGGAAGTATGGAGACATGGGGGGAAGTATGAAGCCAGAGGGGGAAGTATGGAGACACAGGGGGAAGTATGGAGACACAGAGAAGAATGGATATGCAGGGGGAAGAATGGAGACACTGGGAAAAGAATGGAGACACAGGAAGAATGGAGACACAGGGAAGTATGGAGACACAGGGGGAAGTATGAAGACACAGGGGGAAGTATGGAGACACGGGGAAGTATGGAGACACGGGGAAGTATGGAGACATGGGGAAGAATGGAGACATGGGGAAAAATGGAGATACAGGAGGAAGAATGGAGATACAGGGGGCAGAATGGGAGACACGGGGAAGAATGGAGATACAGAGGGAAGAATGGAGATACAGGGGGAAGAATGGAGATACAGTGAGAAGAATGGAGACACAGGAAGAAGAATGAAGACACGGGGAAGTATGGAGACACAGGGGGAAGTATGGAGACACGGGGAAGTATGGAGACACAGGGGGAAATATGGAGACACAGGGGGAAGTATGGAGACACGGGGAAGAATGGAGACGTGGGGAAGAATGGAGACACAAGGTGAAGAATGGAGATACAGGGGAAAGAATGGAGATACAGGGGGAAGAATGGAGAACCAGGGAGCAGGATGGGAGACCGAGGGGGCAGGATGGGTGACATGGGGCAGGATGGGAGACACAGGGGGCAGGATGGGAGACACAGGGGGCAGGATGGAGACACAGGGTGCAAGATGGAGATAGATGGGGCAGGATCATGGGGCAGGATTGAGACAGATGGGGTAGAATGGAAACAGATGGGGCAGGATCATGGGGCAGGATGGAGACACATGGTGCAGGATCATGGGCAGGATGGATACAATGGAGGCAGATGGGGCAGAATCACAGGGCAGATGGGGCAGGATCATGGGACAGATGGGACACGATCACGGGACAGATGGGGTATGATCACAGGACAGATGGGGACCGATCACGGTACAGATATGGCAGGATCACGGGACAGATTGGGCAGGATCACGGGACAGATGGAGCAGGATCAGACATCACATGGGGCAGAATGGATACTCATGAAGGCAGGATGGGAGAACAAATGGGGCCAGGATGGGAAAACATATGGCTGGAGCCAGGAATGAGACACACGGGGGCCAGGATGGGGAATATTATTACCATAAGGGCTAATTAATGGATATTATTACTGCAAAGATGTATTTATTTTATTTTTTGAGGATACTGTTTTAAATGTAGGAGGCGGTCCTGTTACTGTGCAGAGTGACACTATGTCGCCTTTTTTTCTTCATCTGGTGTAGTTTAGAATTTGGGAAAAAATTAAGTAATGTGTTCTGCAAGCAGTGCTCTAGCTAACTGTGTTATTTCCTGCAGAGATGAGCCCTGGCTGGAAGTGATGGCAGTCTGTGCTGGGTGAAGATGAAAAGCAAAGATGAACGACTTCACCTAGCGACGTCACTGGTGAGTCAGTGTGTTACCTGTACACTGACATTATACACTGTATCCATTATACAGCAGTCCTGTGTACAATGTCACCAGTGATCACTGTATTACTTTTACACTGACATTACAGTATATACAGAGCTCCTGTGTATAATGTCATTGATCACAGTATAACCTGTACAATATATACAGTTCTCATGTGTATAATGTCACTGTTGATCACTGTATTACCTGTACACTAATACTGTATACAGAGCTCCTGTGTATAATGTCATCTGGATCACTGTATTACCTGTACACCGACACCATATAGAGAGCTCCTGTGTATAATGTCATCGGTAATCACTGTATTATCTCTACACAGAAACTGCATGCTAAGTACAGATCTCCTGTATATAATGGCATTTATGCTGATATTAGTACTGCATTTTTTATTATTAATGATCAGTATTGTAGTATTCAGTCACTATGTGGTGGTAATATGTTGTCCGGCCATGGTGTAGGGGTATTTGTTCCTTGTATGTGCTATTACTTGGTCACAGTGCAGCGCCCCAGGGTCCTGGTCATTGCAGTAATATAATTCTCCTCTAGGGGAGGGTGGTGCTACGTTTGGAGGCAAAGAAGGACAACTGCATCCAGGTATCGCAAACATGCAACACATTTCACACTCCAAGCCACCAGGGGGAGCCTTGATCCTATTTATTAGGTCACTCCTCACACTTTGGTAAATCTGGTTGCCTGTAGGGAAAGTTAGTTGCTGGCTGAGCTTCGCTCAGTTAGCTGGTCCCTGACAGGGGTGGGATCCTGTCAGAGATTGAGGAAGAAGGACATGGAGCTGTGCATGCCCTGAGAGCTGCAGAGGGTGAAAGAAGTCATAGCAAAGGAGTGGATACCACAAGGGTACCAGCCCTACACAGGCTGCCTCCTTCTGAGGCGCAGGATCCCGGTAGCCGGAACACCGAAGGAGCAACGATCCTTTATGCCTTGCTCCAGAGACCGGCAGGACAGCTAATTTCACGTTACCTGCCCGCCCTATACTCAGGAGGCAAGGTGGAACCCCTTAGAGGCTGGGGCATGTGTTGTGAATTCTGCTCTTGGGTTCCCTCCAGTGGTTGTAGCTGGGAATGCAGTTGTCTCTGAGTCACAGTCCTGGCCAGGTGTATCTGCTAATTGCTGTTCTGACTGGGATATTTAAGTGTGCAGGATTCATTAGCCCTTGCCAGTTGTCAATGTTTCTCTGGAAGTGTTGGATCTCAGCCTGGCCTCTCCTGCTTATCTGCCAGTTCAGCAAAGATAAGTGTTTGTTTCTTTTCCTGTGGCACACATGCAGTGTGCTTATTTCCAGTACTATTCGTTTGTTTTTTCTTTTGTCCAGATTAGACTGTGTTTGTGTTTTCTCAGTCTGATTGGTTTCACTGGAGTTGCAGATATACGCTCCTACATCTGTAGTTAGATGTAGGAGGTTTTTTGTATATTCCGCTGTGGTTTTTTGAGGGTTTTAATACTGACCGCACAGAACTCTGTCCTATCCTGTCCTATCTAGCTAGAGTGGCCTCCTGTGCTAATCCTGTTTTTTCTGCCTGTGTCAGTTTTTTCCTCTCCGACTCACCACCAATATTTGTGGGGGCTGTCTATCCTTTGGGGATTTTCTCTGAGGCAAGACAGTATTCCGATTTCCATCTTTAGGGATATTTAGTCCTCCGGCTGTGTCGAGGTGTCTAGGTGTGTTAGGTACACTCCACGGCTACTTCTAGTTGCAGTGTTAAGTTTAGGTTTGCGGTCAGTATAGTGGCCACTTTCTCCAGTGAAAGTTCTCATGCAGCTCCAAGGTCACCGGATCATAACAGTACAACTGGCCAATAATGAGTTAAATGCATCCCAGAAGAAGGGAAGAAAGGTCTTGAGCTATTTTTTTTTCTGCAGTCTACTTTGTCTACTCCTCCCTCTTAATCCCTGGGTGACTGAAGAGCCTTGTGCTAGCATGAATGTTCAGGAATTAGCTTCTCGTGTAGACCAGCTTGCTGCTAGAGTACAGGGTATTTCTGATTACATTGTTCAGACTCCTGTTTTAGAACCGAATATTCCTACTCCTGATTTGTTTTTTGGTGACAGGTCCAAATTTTTGAGTTTTAAAAACAACTGTAAACTGTTTTTTGCTTTGAGACCTCGATCCTCTGGTGATTCCATTCAACGGGTTAAAATCATCATCTCCCTGCTGCGTGGTGATCCACAGGATTGGGCATTTTCCCTGGAATCTGGGGATCCTGCTTTGCTTAATGTAGACTCCTTCTTTCATGCGTTAGGATTACTGTATGATGAACCTAATTCAGTGGATCAAGCTGAGAAGACCTTGTTGGCCCTGTCTCAGGGGCAAGAGGCGGCTGAATTGTATTGTCAGAAATTCAGAAAATGGTCTGTGTTGACTAAATGGAATAATGATGCCTTGGTGGCAATTTTCAGAAAGGGTCTTTCTGAATCCGTTAAAGATGTTATGGTGGGGTTTCCCACACCCTCCAATCTGAGTGATTCTATGTCTCTGGCCATTCAGATTGACCGGCGCTTGCGGGAGCGCAGAACAGTGCGCGCTATGGCGTTATCCTCAGAGCAAATTCCTGAGCCTATGCAGTGTGATAGGATTCTGTCTAAAACAGAACAACAAGGTTTCAGACGTCTCAATAGGTTGTGTTATTATTGTGGCGATGCTTCTCATATCATTTCTGTCTGCCCTAAGCGGACAAAGAGGATCACCAGTTCATTTACCATCAGTACTGTACAACCTAAATTTCTGTTATCTGTGTCCTTGATCTGTTCATTGTCATCATTTTCTGTCATGGCGTTTGTGGATTCAGGCGCTGCCTTGAATTTAATGGACTTTGACTTTGCTAGGTGTTTTGGTTTTCCCTTGCAGCCTTTGCAGAACCCTATTCCTTTAAGGGGCATTGATGCTACACCCTTGGCTAAAAATAAACCCCAGTTTTGGACACAGGTGACCATGCGCATGGCGCCAGCCCATCAGGAAGATTGTCGATTTCTGGTGTTGCATAATTTGCATGATGCTATCGTGCTGGGTTTTCCCTGGTTACAAGTACATAATCCTGTTTTGGATTGGAAATCCATGTCTGTGACTAGTTGGGGCTGTCAGGGGGTTCATAATGATGCTCCTCTGATGTCTATCGCCCCTTCTCCCTCTTTGGAAATTCCGGAGTTTTTGTCTGATTTTCAGGATGTATTCGATGAGCCCAAGTCCAGTTTCCTTCCACCGCACCGGGACTGCGATTGTGCTATTGACTTGATTCCAGGCTGTAAGTTTCCTAAGGGCCGACTTTTCAACCTGTCTGTACCTGAACATGCCGCCATGCGGAGCTATATTAAGGAGTCTTTGGAGAAAGGGCATATTCGGCCATCTTCTTCATCGTTGGGAGCGGGGTTCTTTTTTGTTGCTAAAAAAGATGGTTCCTTAAGACCCTGTATTGATTATCGCCTCTTGAATAAGATCACGGTCAAGTTTCAATATCCTTTACCTCTGCTTTCCGATTTGTTTGCTAGGATTAAGGGAGCTAGTTGGTTTACGAAGATTTACCTTCTGGGGGCTTATAATCTTGTTCGTATTAAGCAGGGTGATGAATGGAAAACTGCGTTTAACACGCCCGAAGGCCATTTTGAATACTTTGTGATGCCATTCGGACTCTCTAATGCTCCATCTGTTTTTCAGTCCTTCATGCATGATATCTTCCGGGATTATCTTGATAAATTCTTGATTGTATATTTGGACGATATTTTGTTTTTTTCTGATGATTGGGAGTCTCATGTGCAGCAGGTCAGGATGGTATTTCAGATCCTTCGTGACAATGCCTTGTTTGTGAAACGGTCCAAGTGTCTTTTTGGGGTGCAGAAGGTTTCCTTTTTGGGCTTTATTTTTTCTCCCTCATCTATAGAGATGGATCCTGTTAAGGTTCAGGCCATTCATGATTGGAATCAGCCCACATCCGTGAAGAGCCTTCAGAAATTTTTGGGTTTTGCTAATTTTTATCGCCGTTTCATTGCTAATTTTTCCAGCGTGGTTAAACCCTTGACTGATTTGACGAAGAAGGGTGCTGATATGGCGAATTGGTCCCCTGCGGCTGTCTCTGCCTTTCAGGAACTTAAACGTCGTTTTACTTCTGCTCCAGTGTTGCGTCAACCGGATGTTTCTCTTCCGTTTCAGGTTGAGGTTGACACTTCTGAGATTGGGGCAGGTGCTGTTTTGTCTCAGAGGGATCCTGTTGGTTCCTTAATGAAACCGTGTGCCTTCTTTTCCCGTAAGTTTTCGCCTGCTGAACGCAATTATGATGTCGGCAATCGGGAGTTGTTGGCTATGAAGTGGGCATTTGAGGAGTGGCGACATTGGCTTGAGGGAGCTAAGCACCGTATTGTGGTCTTGACCGATCATAAGAATTTGATTTACCTCGAGTCTGCCAAACGGTTGAATCCTAGACAGGCTCGATGGTCCTTGTTTTTTTCTCGTTTTGATTTCGTGGTCTCGTACCTTCCGGGTTCTAAAAATATTAAGGCTGATGCCCTCTCTAGGAGTTTTTTGCCTGATTCTCCTGAGGTCTTGGAACCGGTCGGTATTCTGAAAGAAGGGGTGGTCCTTTCTGCCATTTCTCCTGATTTACGACGTGTTCTTCAGGAATTTCAGGCTGACAAACCTGACCGTTGTCCTGTGGGGAAACTGTTTGTTCCTGACAGATGGACTAGTAGAGTTATTTCTGAGGTTCACTGTTCTATGTTGGCTGGTCATACTGGCATTTTTGGTACCAGACACTTGGTTGGTAGATCCTTTTGGTGGCCTTCTTTGTCGCGTGATGTGCGTTCTTTTGTGCAGTCCTGTGGGACTTGTGCATGGGCCAAGCCTTGTTGCTCCCGTGCTAGTGGGTTGCTTTTGCCATTGCCGGTCCCTGAGAGGCCCTGGACGCATATTTCTATGGATTTTATTTCCGATCTTCCTGTTTCCCAGAGGATGTCGGTTGTCTGGGTTGTTTGTGACCGATTCTCTAAGATGGTTCATTTGGTGCCTTTGCCTAAATTGCCTTCTTCTTCTGATTTGGTTCCGTTGTTTTTTCAGCATGTGGTCCGTTTGCATGGTATTCCGGAGAATATTGTGTCCGACAGAGGCTCCCAGTTTGTTTCTAGGTTTTGGCGGGCCTTTTGTGCCAAGCTGGGCATTGATTTGTCTTTTTCTTCTGCATTTCATCCTCAGACAAACGGCCAGACCGAGCGAACTAATCAGACTTTGGAGACTTATTTGAGATGCTTTGTGTCTGCTGATCTGGATGATTGGGTGGCTTTTTTGCCATTGGCCGAGTTTGCCCTTAATAATCGGGCTAGTTCAGCTACTTTGGTTTCGCCTTTCTTTTGTAATTTTGGTTTTCATCCTCGTTTTTCTTCTGGGCAGATTGAGCCTTCTGACTGTCCTGGTGTGGATTCTGTGGTTGACAGGTTGCAACAGATTTGGGCTCATGTGGTGGACAATTTGGTGTTGTCCCAGGAGGAGGCTCAGCGTTTTGCTAACCGTCGTCAGTGTGTTGGTTCCCGGCTTCGGGTTGGGGATCTGGTCTGGTTGTCTTCCCGTCATGTTCCTATGAAGGTTTCTTCTCCTAAGTTTAAGCCTCGGTTTATTGGTCCTTATAGGATTTCTGAGATTATTAATCCGGTGTCTTTTCGACTGGCGCTTCCGGCCTCTTTTGCTATCCATAATGTCTTCCATAGATCTTTGTTGCGGAAATACAGTATGTGGACCCGTTGTTCCCTCTGTTGATCCTCCAGGCCCCTGTGTTGGTTGATGGGGAGTTGGAATATGTTGTTGAGAAGATTTTGGATTCCCGTTGTTCGAGGCGGAAGCTTCAGTACCTTGTCAAATGGAAGGGTTATGGCCAGGAGGATAATTCTTGGGTTTTTGCCTCTAATGTCATGATGCTGATTTGGTTCGTGCCTTTCATCTGGCTCATCCTGATCATCCTGGAGGTCCTGGTGAGGGTTCGGTGACCCCTCCTCAAGGGGGGGTACTGTTGTGAATTCTGCTCTTGGGTTCCCTCCAGTGGTTGTAGCTGGGAATGCAGTTGTCTCCGAGTCACAGTCCTGGCCAGGTGTATCTGCTAATTGCTGTTCTGACTGGGATATTTAAGTGTGCAGGATTCATTAGCCCTTGCCAGTTGTCAATGTTTCTCTGGAAGTGTTGGATCTCAGCCTGGCCTCTCCTGCTTATCTGCCAGTTCAGCAAAGATAAGTGTTTGTTTCTTTTCCTGTGGCACACATGCAGTGTGCTTATTTTCAGTACTATTCGTTTGTTTTTTCTTTTGTCCAGATTAGACTGTGCTTGTGTTTTCTCAGTCTGATTGGTTTCACTGGAGTTGCAGATATACGCTCCTACATCTGTAGTTAGATGTAGGAGGTTTTTTGTATATTCCGCTGTGGTTTTTTGAGGGTTTTAATACTGACCGCACAGAACTCTGTCCTATCCTGTCCTATCTAGCTAGAGTGGCCTCCTGTGCTAATCCTGTTTTTTCTGCCTGTGTCAGTTTTTTCCTCTCCGACTCACCGCCAGTATTTGTGGGGGCTGTCTAATCTTTGGGGATTTTCTCTGAGGCAAGACAGTATTCCGATTTCCATCTTTAGGGATATTTAGTCCTCCGGCTGTGTCGAGGTGTCTAGGTGTGTTAGGTACACTCCACGGCTACTTCTAGTTGCGATGTTAAGTTTAGGTTTGCGGTCAGTATAGTGGTCACTTTCTCCAGTGAAAGTTCTCATGCAGCTCCAAGGTCACCGGATCATAACAGGCATGATAGAGTCCCTATAAACTGCCTCAAGTCACCGGTCATACGGGTTTGTCCTATTCTATCCGGGGGACAGAGAGAGAGAGAGGCATAACATCAATAACATCTACAACAGTTGTGAGGGCCTTATGAGAAGCTTAGCAGTAAGGGACTTCAACATTGCAGCGCTAGAGGAAGGCTACTGATTTCCACCTGGACAAGGGAACTCTGGACTTGCCTCCAATACTGGCCGGACTCTGCCTGCCCTGTGATCTGGTGCCCTGGACTGTGGACACTGAAGTCTTCAGTAAAAGGTAAAAAGACTGCAACCTTGTGTCCTCGTTCTTCTCTGCGCCTCTCACCATTCACCATCTATACACCGGGAAGCCCTGGGAACATACTTCATCACGAACATTTCCCCTTTAAAGACCATTCCCTTTTACATGGACAGCCCAGGGACACGGACCGGGTCAGCCACCGTGACATCTTCCTGTGAACAGAAGGACCTGGTACCGAGTACCCCACTGCCCTGCCGGGGAGCTCCAACTATGTGGCGGTAATATGTGGTCTAGTCATGGTGTGATAGTATTTGTTCCTTGTATGTGGTATTATTGGTCACCATGTGGTGGTAATATGTGTTCTGGACATGGTGCAGTGGTATTTGTCCCTTGTATGTTATATTATTCGGTCACTGTGGTGGTAATATGTGGCCTGGACATGGTGTGGTGGTATTTGTTCCTTATATGTGGTATTATACTGTAGGTGTATATGTGGTGGTAATATGGTGTCTAGTTATGGTGCGGTGATATTTGTCCCTTGTATATGATATTATTGGTCATTTTAAAAATTGAAAAATAAATAAAAATATACTTAAACCGTATTGGATATTTTAACAAATGATTAAAAGGTTAGAGTAGAGTAGAGCTCGGCCAAAAGAGTCTACCTTGTCGTGGTGACAACTTAAAAAATTTCGTGGCCGAAACAAAAGCTGCTGGCTTTATGTGTGATCTGGTGATGGGAACTGTTAACGTGTGCTTGGTGAGAAGTGGAGTTTTTCCAAGAGAGAGTAGTTTGGCTGTGGACAGTTGGAGGGGTGGAGCCTGGGCGGAGACTCGGAGGCCCTGAAAATTTTGCCAGTATGGGCCCCCGAAATTCCTAGTGGCAGCCCAGATTGTGACAGCCAGATGCTCTTCAGTAAAGAAACATGCACCCAGCCAAACAGTCAGGTTCGGTCATAATTAAACTGTTTCCTTCCTCAGGCAGAAACCCTTTGCCCCGATTCCAAGGACTTTAGGATCAACAGATTGGAACAGTGGCAAGAACTGGACCACTTTGCTATGGGAATATAGTCGTATCCATCCTGCAGTGTAATGTCAAAAAGGGCCTGGAAAACCTAAGATTTTTCAAAATGAATCTGGCATGGATCAGTGCTGACTTTCATTTACCTACAGATGATGCCAATGATTATATCAATCATACCATCTGCCTGCCTGATTGTCCATGGTCTGTTCCTACTCCCTATTAATCATGTCATCTATTCTGTAGTACTTTTTCTTCCTGGGCTGCTGTTGCTGCCACACATCTCCTTGCCTGTCCTTTTCTAATACTCTACCATGTGGCTTTTGCTACTGCCTCTGCACAGCCACACATTTCCTGACTGCCTATCCACTGTGTTTTATACTGCTAGACCATTCTGCTGCCTTTGGTGACTCTACACCGAGAGACATCACCTTCCTTGCCCTGTCATAATTATTTACTATGCAACGTATGACACTGAAGAACCACACCAGCCACATATCTTCTGGCTGCCCACTGTGTTATATAGTGTTAGACCATATTGCTTCTGTCATAGCTTGTATTATTATTATTATTATTATTATTATGCATTTTTATAGCGCCATTTATTCCATGGCGCTTTACATGTGAATACGGGGCAGATATAGACAAGTACATTAAACATGAGCAGATAACAAGGCACACGAGTACATAAGGAGGGAGGACCCTGCCCGCGAGGGCTCACAGTCTGCAGGGGGTATTACTGGCCCTATACTGCCAGACATCTCCTTGCCTGCTCCATCCTAATTCTCTGCCATGGACTCCTGCCACTGCACAACCACATATTTCCTAGCTGCCTGTTCACTGTGTTTTATAGTGATTCACTGTACTGTTGTTGCAAAACATACTCTTTTGAGGGTACACAAATATGAAACAACTCTCAAAATAGGACTAATTTTTGGAGAGGTTTGGTGACAACTTGAAGCCATTGCATTTTCACTTTGAAAATAGCTAACCTCCTCCTGCTCCCTAAAAAAAGGGATAATTTTTGATGACTTTATAAAAAGCCTTTGCAATTATTCATTTTGAAAATTGCAAGCCGGTTGTTCATTCAAAAAAGGGATAATTTCTTCCCTCCTAGGTGAGAAGCCATTATCACTAATTCACATTCCAAAGAGTACACCTGTTTCATTTCCCTATATAATGAGATCATTTTTAACCCCTATCTGACCTCGGACGGGATAGTACGTCCGAGGTCAGATCCCCTGCTTTGATGCAGGGCTCCGCGGTGAGCCCGCATCAAAGCCGGGACATGTCAGCTGCTTTGAACAGCTGACATGTGCCCGTAATAGGCGCGGGCAGAATCGCGATCTGCCCGCACCTATTAACTAGTTAAATGCCGCTGTCAAACGCAGACAGCGACATTTAATTACCGCTTCCGGCCGGGCGGCCGGAAATGACGTCATCGCCGACCTCCGTCACATGATCGGGGTCGGCGATGCATCTCCATTGTAACCATAGAGGTCCTTGAGACCTCAATGGTTACTGATCGCCGGTGGCTGTGAGCGCCACCCTGTGGTCGGCGCTCACTGCACACCTTCATTTCTGCTACATAGCAGCGATCAGCAGATCGCTGCTATGTAGCAGAGGCGATCGCGTTGTGCCTGCTTCTAGCCTCCCATGGAGGCTATTGAAGCATGGCAAAAGTAAAAAAAAAAAAGTTGAAAAAAATGTTAAAAAAATAAAAAAAATATAAAAGTTTAAATCACCCCCCTTTCTCCCCAATCAAAATAAATCAATAAAAAAAATATAAAATCTGCGCATATTTGGTATCGCCGCGCTCAGAATCGCCCGATCTATCAACTAAAAAAAAGCATTAACCTGATCGCTAAACAGCGTAGCGGGAAAAAAATTCAAAACGCCAGAATTACTTTTTTTTGGTCGCCGCGACATTGCATTAAAATGCAATAACGGGCGATCAAAAGAACGTATCTGCACGAAAATGCTATCATTAAAAACGTCATCTCAGCATGCAAAAAATAAGCCCTCAACCAACCCCAGATCACGAAAAATGGAGACGCTACGGGTATCGGAAAATGGCGCAATTTTTTTTTTTTTTTTTTTAGCAAAGTTTGGAATTTTTTTCACCACTTAGATAAAAAATAACCTAGTCATGTTAGGTGTCTGTGAACTCGTACTGACCTGGAGAATCATAATGGCAGGTCAGTTTTAGCATTTAGTGAACCTAGCAAAAAAACCAAACAAAAAACAAGTGTGGGATTGCACTTTTTTTGCAATTTCACCGCACTTGGAATTTTTTTTCCCGTTTTCTAGTACACGACATGCTAAAACCAATGATGTTGTTCAAAAGTACAACTCGTCCCGCAAAAAATAAGCCCTCACATGGCCAAATTGACAGAAAAATAAAAAAGTTATGGCTCTGGGAAGGAGGGGAGTGAAAAACGAACACGGAAAAACGAAAAATCCCAAGGTCATGAAGGGGTTAATAGATTGTGAAAAAGCTATTGCTGATACTCTAAGGCCGGCTTCACACTTGCGAGTTTTACGGACGTAAGAGCGCAGAAACTACGTCCGTAAAACTCGCAAAAAATACGGCACAATTATTCTCTATGCCTCTGCTCCTATCTGCCGTATTTTACTGATCAGTATTATACGGCTTTCTACGGCCGTACAAAATCGCAGCATGCTGCGTTTGTCACCGTACTGCGCAAGAAATACGCCAATGAAAGTCTATGGAAGCGTGAAAAATACGGATTACACACGGACAAGCAGTGTGACTTGCGAGAAATACGCAGCGCTGTTAGAGAGAAAAGCCGGCAATTCAGTGCGGTGTACAGTAAAATCACACTGACAGCTTACAGTAGAATAGGTAGAATAAATGTGTACACATAGAATAGGTATATATATATGTCAGTGAGACACATATATGTATATATATTAATATTTATTCCAGCGCTATACAGCTTGAAAGCCGGAAATTCAATTACCGGCTTTTTCTTTCTCCTTCCTAAAACCCGACATGATATGAGACATGGTTTACATACAGTAAACCAGGTCTTCTCTCCATTTTTTTTGCAGATTCCACACTACTAATGTCAGTAGAGTGTATCTGCAAAATTTGGCCGTTCTAGCTCTTAAAATAAAGGGTTAAATGGCGGAAAAAATTGGCGTGGGCTCCCGCGCAATTTTCTCCACCAGAGTAGTAAAGCCAGTGACTGAGGGCAGATATTAATAGCCTGGAGAGGGTCCACGGTTATTGCCCCCCCCCTGGCTAAAAATATCTGCCCCCAGCCACCCCAGAAAAGGCACATCTGGAAGATGCGCCTATTCTGGCACTTGGCCACTCTCTTCCCATTCCCGTGTAGCGGTGGGATATGGGGTAATGAAGGGTTAATGCCACCTTGCTATTGTAAGGTGACATTAAGCCAAATTAATAATGGAGAGGCGTCAATTATGACACCTATCCATTATTAATCCAGTTGTAGTAAAGGGTTAAATAAAACACAAACACATTATTTAAAATTATTTTAATGAAATAAAAACAATGGTTGTTGGAGTATTTTATTCTACGCCCAATCCAGTCACTGAAGACCCTCGTTCTGTGAAAGAAAAAACATAATAAACCAACAATATACTTACCCTCCGCAGATCTGTAACGTCCAACGATGTAAATCCTTCTGAAGGGGTTAAAACATTTTGCAGCAAGGAGCTTTTTGCCTACGGAGGAGCTACGGACCACTATTTTCGGGACATTTCAGCGTATTACGGCCGTAATATACGGACCGTATTTTCATACGCTGAGTGTGAAGCCGGCCTAACAAAGAAAAAAGCTCTTATTTCTTTTTAAACAAGGATAATTTTTGCGCTCCCCGTGTGAAAAGACCAAGGCTTCTTCCGCTTGCACAGCTTGTTCATAACAGTAGAAAGGCAGGCATCTACCCTCCAGAAAAGGTAATTTTTGACCATTTATACATTTTAAGTAGCCTACAAAACCAGGGATTCAAGCTTCAGGAGGCTAATTTGCATATTCCAGGTGCCTTCTGGGAGAAGCGAAGTCTCCCTAAGCTAGAAGATCGTTGGGTACAGCCGGGACCAGCTGCTTCGAAAGCATCACCAAACCAGGGATTCAAGCTTCAGGAGGCTAATTTGCATATTCCAGGTGCCTTCTGGGAGAAGCGAAGTCTCCCTAAGCTAGAAGATCGTTGGGTACAGCCGGGACCAGCTGCTTCGAAAGCATCACCAAACCAGGGATTTAAGCTTCAGGAGGCTAATTTGCATATTCCAGGTGCCTTCTGGGAGAAGCGAAGTCTCCCTAAGCTAGAAGATCGTTGGGTACAGCCGGGACCAGCTGCTTCGAAAGCATCACCAAACCAGGGATTCAAGCTTCAGGAGGCTAATTTGCATATTCCAGGTGCCTTCTGGGAGAAGCGAAGTCTCCCTAAGCTAGAAGATCGTTGGGTACAGCCGGGACCAGCTGCTTTGAAAGCATCACCAAACCAGGGATTCAAGCTTCAGGAGGCTAATTTGCATATTCCAGGTGCCTTCTGGGAGAAGCGAAGTCTCCCTAAGCTAGAAGATCGTTGGGTACAGCCGGGACCAGCTGCTTCGAAAGCATCCCCAAACCGCGCGCCTTACAGCGCGCGAATTTTTGCCTGTAGGACATTATTGCAAGAGAGCTTGGCTGAGTAGATTACACAAGAAGGAAAACACACAGCAAGTCAGCAGGATCTAGGAGCAACATGGCAGATGTGACAACCTACATGGTGAGCTGCAGCATGTGCTACATGTTCACAGATCGACCAGAAGAAGAATCCAATTTCACCTGTCAGAAGTGTAGACTAGTGGCCCTTTTAGAAGAAAAGGTGCGGGGTCTGGAAGAAAGAATAGCAACTTTGAAACTCATCAAAGAGAATGAAGACTTTCTAGACAGAACAGAAGCATCTCTACTGGTCACAGAAGGTGCAAAAAGTGTCAGAGAACCTCCAAAAGCAGATGAGTGGAAGCATGTGACCAAAAGAAGCAAGAAGACCATGGAGAAATCACCAACCACACAACTGAAGAACCGATATCAAATCTTTGTAGAGGATGAAGATGGCACACCTAAGAATGAAGCAATACCAGCAAGCAAAAAAGAAAAGGGCACACAGCAACAAGTGACAGCAAAAAGTACAGCCAAGAAGCAACGAAGAGTGGTGGTGGTGGGAGACTCACTACTGAGAGGCACAGAAGCAGCCATCTGCAGACCGGACATAACTGCAAGAGAAGTATGCTGCCTTCCAGGTGCGATGATCAAGGATGTGACCGATAGGATACCAAAGCTCTTCAGCTCCAAGGACGTCCACCCATTTCTTCTGATACATGTTGGCACCAATGACACGGCAAGGAAGGACCTACCGACAATCTGCAAGGACTTTGAAGAGTTGGGGAAGAAAGTAAAGGAACTGGATGCACAGGTAGTTTTTTCTATCTATCCAGGAGATGGAACAGGATCCTTGATGCAAACAACTGGCTAAGACGATGGTGCAGACAACAAGGATTTGGATTCCTGGACCACGGTGTGAATTACTGGTATGATGGACTCCTCGCCAGAGACGGACTACACCTCAACAAACCTGGGAAACACACATTCGCCAGAAGACTCGCTACACTCATCAGGAGGGCGTTAAACTAGAAGAAGAGGGGACGGGAAGAAAAACATTAGACTCGAACAAAGACGACCCAGGAAAACATACTCAGAAGGGAGGTAAGAACATTTCTAAAACAATCCACAGTGAGGAGATTGGAACAAAACAAAATCCTCTAAACTGCATGCTCGCAAATGCCAGAAGCCTGACAAACAAGATGGAAGAACTAGAAGCAGAAATATCTACAGGTAACTTTGACATAGTGGGAATAACCGAGACATGGTTAGATGAAAGCTATGACTGGGCAGTTAACTTACAGGGTTACAGTCTGTTTAGAAAGGATCGTAAAAATCGGAGAGGAGGAGGGGTTTGTCTCTATGTAAAGTCTTGTCTAAAGTCCACTTTAAGGGAGGATATTAGCGAAGGGAATGAGGATGTCGAGTCCATATGGGTTGAAATTCATGGAGGGAAAAATGGTAACAAAATTCTCATTGGGGTCTGTTACAAACCCCCAAATATAACAGAAAGCATGGAAAGTCTACTTCTAAAGCAGATAGATGAAGCTGCAACCCATAATGAGGTCCTGGTTATGGGGGACTTTAACTACCCGGATATTAACTGGGAAACAGAAACCTGTGAAACCCATAAAGGCAACAGGTTTCTGCTAATAACCAAGAAAAATTATCTTTCACAATTGGTGCAGAATCCAACCAGAGGAGCAGCACTTTTAGACCTAATACTATCTAATAGACCTGACAGAATAACAAATCTGCAGGTGGTTGGGCATTTAGGAAATAGCGACCACAATATTGTGCAGTTTCACCTGTCTTTCACTAGGGGGACTTGTCAGGGAGTCACAAAAACATTGAACTTTAGGAAGGCAAAGTTTGAACAGCTTAGAGATGCCCTTAATCTGGTAGACTGGGACAATATCCTCAGAAATGAGAATACAGATAATAAATGGGAAATGTTTAAGAACATCCTAAATAGGCAGTGTAAGCGGTTTATACCTTGTGGGAATAAAAGGACTAGAAATAGGAAAAACCCAATGTGGCTAAACAAAGAAGTAAGACAGGCAATTAACAGTAAAAAGAAAGCATTTGCACTACTAAAGCAGGATGGCACCATTGAAGCTCTAAAAAACTATAGGGAGAAAAATACTTTATCTAAAAAACTAATTAAAGCTGCCAAAAAGGAAACAGAGAAGCACATTGCTAAGGAGAGTAAAACTAATCCCAAACTGTTCTTCAACTATATCAATAGTAAAAGAATAAAAACTGAAAATGTAGGCCCCTTAAAAAATAGTGAGGAAAGAATGGTTGTAGATGACGAGGAAAAAGCTAACATATTAAACACCTTCTTCTCCACGGTATTCACGGTGGAAAATGAAATGCTAGGTGAAATCCCAAGAAACAATGAAAACCCTATATTAAGAGTCACCAATCTAACCCAAGAAGAGGTGCGAAACCGGCTAAATAAGATTAAAATAGATAAATCTCCGGGTCCGGATGGCATACACCCACGAGTACTAAGAGAACTAAGTAATGTAATAGATAAACCATTATTTCTTATTTTTAGTGACTCTATAGCGACAGGGTCTGTTCCGCAGGACTGGCGCATAGCAAATGTGGTGCCAATATTCAAAAAGGGCTCTAAAAGTGAACCTGGAAATTATAGGCCAGTAAGTCTAACCTCTATTGTTGGTAAAATATTTGAAGGGTTTCTGAGGGATGTTATTCTGGATTATCTCAATGAGAATAACTGTTTAACTCCATATCAGCATGGGTTTATGAGAAATCGCTCCTGTCAAACCAATCTAATCAGTTTTTATGAAGAGGTAAGCTATAGACTGGACCACGGTGAGTCATTGGACGTGGTATATCTCGATTTTTCCAAAGCGTTTGATACCGTGCCGCACAAGAGGTTGGTACACAAAATGAGAATGCTTGGTCTGGGGGAAAATGTGTGTAAATGGGTTAGTAACTGGCTTAGTGATAGAAAGCAGAGGGTGGTTATAAATGGTATAGTCTCTAACTGGGTCGCTGTGACCAGTGGGGTACCGCAGGGGTCAGTATTGGGACCTGTTCTCTTCAACATATTCATTAATGATCTGGTAGAAGGTTTACACAGTAAAATATCGATATTTGCAGATGATACAAAACTATGTAAAGCAGTTAATACAAGAGAAGATAGTATTCTGCTACAGATGGATCTGGATAAGTTGGAAACTTGGGCTGAAAGGTGGCAGATGAGGTTTAACAATGATAAATGTAAGGTTATACACATGGGAAGAGGGAATCAATATCACCATTACACACTGAACGGGAAACCACTGGGTAAATCTGACAGGGAGAAGGACTTGGGGATCCTAGTTAATGATAAACTTACCTGGAGCAGCCAGTGCCAGGCAGCAGCTGCCAAGGCAAACAGGATCATGGGGTGCATTAAAAGAGGTCTGGATACACATGATGAGAGCATTATACTGCCTCTGTACAAATCCCTAGTTAGACCGCACATGGAGTACTGTGTCCAGTTTTGGGCACCGGTGCTCAGGAAGGATATAATGGAACTAGAGAGAGTACAAAGGAGGGCAACAAAATTAATAAAGGGGATGGGAGAACTACAATACCCAGATAGATTAGCGAAATTAGGATTATTTAGTCTAGAAAAAAGACGACTGAGGGGCGATCTAATAACCATGTATAAGTATATAAGGGGACAATACAAATATCTCGCTGAGGATCTGTTTATACCAAGGAAGGTGACGGGCACAAGGGGGCATTCTTTGCGTCTGGAGGAGAGAAGGTTTTTCCACCAACATAGAAGAGGATTCTTTACTGTTAGGGCAGTGAGAATCTGGAATTGCTTGCCTGAGGAGGTGGTGATGGCGAACTCAGTCGAGGGGTTCAAGAGAGGCCTGGATGTCTTCCTGGAGCAGAACAATATTGTATCATACAATTATTAGGTTCTGTAGAAGGACGTAGATCTGGGGATTTATTATGATGGAATATAGGTTGAACTGGATGGACAAATGTCTTTTTTCGGCCTTACTAACTATGTTACTATGTATGTTACTATGTTACAAAGTCTGAAACTGCAGTGTGTAGTTAAATAGGCTGTTGATTACCAGCAGTTGTCATCCGTTTTTCCTTAGCCAGATAGGTTAAGGTCACTTGGCCATTAATAAGACTATTTGCATAACAGGGCTCAAAACTGCAATTAATTGTTTTCAGGCAATGAAAGGCTTTTCAGTATTCCAATTTGGGGAAAATATATTTGCTAAAAATTAAATATTTTGAAAAAATTTGGCGAGGCCTGCAAAACTGAATTTCAAATGATTCTCTCATATTTGCTCCCAATTGCAGGAATGCTGATTGTGCCCTAATTTCTCTGTATTATCTATAAGTGGCTGCTGCTTCCTATATGCAGACCTATAAGGTCATGCTCCCATAGCATACTAAGAACTCCAATATATTTAAAAAATAAGATATATAGATATTTATTTAAGAGCAACTATAAGTTGGGAATTCCCACATTTTGAAATATACAATATAGGTACAGTGCAGGCCAAAAGTTTGGACACACCTTCTCATTTAAAGATGTTTCTGTATTTTCATGACTATGAAAATTGTAAATTCAGACTGAAGGCATCAAAACTATGAATTAACACACGTGGAATTATATACTTAACAAAAAAATGTGAAAGTATTGAAAATATGTCTTATATTCTAGGTTCTTCAAAGTAGCCACCTTTTGCTTTGATGACTGCTTTGCACACTCTTGGCATTCTCTTGATGAGCTTCAAGAGGTAGTCACCGGGAATTGTTTTCACTTCACAGGTGTGCCCTGTCAGGATTAATAAGTGGGATTTCTTGCCTTATAAATGGGGTTGGGACCATCAGTTGTGTTGTGCAGAAGTCTGGTGGATACACAGCTGATAATCCTATTGAATAGACTGTTAGAATTTGTATTATGGCAAGAAAAAAGCAACTAAGTAAAGAAAAAGGAGTGGCCATCATTACTTTAAGAAATGAAGGTCAGTCAGTCCGAAAAATTGGGAAAACTTTGAAAGTGTCCCCAAGTGCAGTTGCAAAAACCATGAAGAGCTACAAAGAAACTGGCTCACATGAGGACCGCCCCTGGAAAGGAAGACCAAGAGTCACCTCTGCCTCAGAAATCACAGGTTAACAGCAGCTCAGATTAGAGACCAGGTCAATGCCACACAGAGTTCTAGCAGCAGACACATCTCTACAACAACTGTTAAGAGGAGACTTTGTGCAGCAGGCCTTCATGGGAAAATAGCTGCTAGTAAACCACTGCTAAGGACAGACAACAAGCAGAAGAGACTTGTTTAGGCTAAAGAACACATGGAATGGACATTAGACCAGTGGAAATCTGTGCTTTGGTCTGATGAGTCCAATTTGAGATCTTTCGTTCCAACCACCGTGTCTTTGTGCGATGCACAAAAGGTGAACGGATGGACTCTACATGCCTGGTTCCCACCGTGAAGCATGGAGGAGGAGGTGTGATGGTGTGGGGGTGTTTTGCTGGTGATACTGTTGGGGATTTATTCAAAATTGAAGGCATACTGACCCAGCATGGCTACCACAGCATCTTGCAGTGGCATGCTATTCCATCCGGTTTGCATTTAGTTGGACCATCATTTATTTTTCAACAGGACAATGACCGCAAACACACCTCCAGGCTGTGTAAGGGCAATTTGACCAAGAAGGAGAGTGATGGGGTGCAACGCCAGATGACCTGGCCTCCACAGTCACCAGGCCTGAACCCAATCAAGATGGTTTGGGGTGAGCTGGACCGCAGAGTGAAGGCAAAAGGGCCAAGTGCTAAGCATCTCTGGGAACTCCTTCAAGATTGTTGGAAGACCATTTCCGGTGACTACCTCTTGAAGCTCATCAAGAGAATGCCAAGAGAGTGCAAAGCAGTCATCAAAGCAAATGGTGGCTACTTTGAAGAACCTAGAATATAAGACATATTTTCAGTTGTTTCACACTTTTTTGTTAAGTATAAAATTCCACATGTGTTAATTCATAGTTTTGATGTCTTCAGTGTGAATTTATAATTTTCATAGTCATGAAAATACAGAAAAATCTTTAAATGAGAAGGTGTGTCCAAACTTTTGGTCTGTACTGTATATGGTGCTTTAGGCTGATGATTTTGTAATAAAATTAATCATTAATTTTTATATTGTGTTCATTGTTTAGTTATGGTGGCATTTTGACATTTTGACAATGAGCTATATTCTTAGTGACAGTCAAGGGGTGGAGTGATCCTACGGAAAATCAAAGGAGATATAAGAATAGAGCTCAAAAGAAAATGTGACAGACAAAAACAACAAAGTGAGTGGAACTGAAAATTTCTAATTATACAATTATGGAGCCAGGCTGGAAGACAAGACCCAGGTAAATGTATTAACTCCTTATCATAGTAACATAGTTATTAAGGTTGAAGGAAGACTTTAAGTCCATCTAGTTCAACCCATAGCCTAACCTAACATGCCCTAACATGTTGATCCAGAGGAAGGCAAAAAAAACCATGTGGCAAATAGTAAGCTCCACTTTGGGGAAAAAATTCCTTCCCGACTCCACATACGGCAATCAGACTAGTTCCCTGGATCAACGCCCTATCAAGGAATCTAGTATATATAACCTGCAACATTATAGGCCAGTAATTATAGGCCAGTAAGTCTAACCTCTATTGTTGGTAAAATATTTGAAGGGTTTCTGAGGGATGTTATTCTGGATTATCTCAATGAGAATAACGGTTTAACTCCATATCAGCATGGGTTTATGAGAAATCGCTCCTGTCAAACCAATCTAATCAGTTTTTATGAAGAGGTAAGCTATAGACTGGACCACGGTGAGTCATTGGACGTGGTATATCTCGATTTTTCCAAAGCGTTTGATACCGTGCCGCACAAGAGGTTGGTACACAAAATGAGAATGCTTGGTCTGGGGGAAAATGTGTGTAAATGGGTTAGTAACTGGCTTAGTGATATAAAGCAGAGGGTGGTTATAAATGGTATAGTCTCTAACTGGGTCGCTGTGACCAGTGGGGTACCGCAGGGGTCAGTATTGGGACCTGTTCTCTTCAACATATTCATTAATGATCTGGTAGAAGGTTTACACAGTAAAATATCGATATTTGCAGATGATACAAAACTATGTAAAGCAGTTAATACAAGAGAAGATAGTATTCTGCTACAGATGGATCTGGATAAGTTGGAAACTTGGGCTGAAAGGTGGCAGATGAGGTTTAACAATGATAAATGTAAGGTTATACACATGGGAAGAGGGAATCAATATCACCATTACACACTGAACGGGAAACCACTGGGTAAATCTGACAGGGAGAAAGACTTGGGGATCCTAGTTAATGATAAACTTACCTGGAGCAGCCAGTGCCAGGCAGCAGCTGCCAAGGCAAACAGGATCATGGGGTGCATTAAAAGAGGTCTGGATACACATGATGAGAGCATTATACTGCCTCTGTACAAATCCCTAGTTAGACCGCACATGGAGTACTGTGTCCAGTTTTGGGCACCAGTGCTCAGGAAGGATATAATGGAACTAGAGAGAGTACAAAGGAGGGCAACAAAATTAATAAAGGGGATGGGAGAACTACAATACCCAGATAGATTAGCGAAATTAGGATTATTTAGTCTAGAAAAAAGACGACTGAGGGGCGATCTAATAACCATGTATAAGTATATAAGGGGACAATACAAATATCTCGCTGAGGATCTGTTTATACCAAGGAAGGTGACGGGCACAAGGGGGCATTCTTTGCGTCTGGAGGAGAGAAGGTTTTTCCACCAACATAGAAGAGGATTCTTTACTGTTAGGGCAGTGAGAATCTGGAATTGCTTGCCTGAGGAGGTGGTGATGGCGAACTCAGTCGAGGGGTTCAAGAGAGGCCTGGATGTCTTCCTGGAGCAGAACAATATTGTATCATACAATTATTAGGTTCTGTAGAAGGACGTAGATCTGGGTATTTATTATGATGGAATATAGGCTGAACTGGATGGACAAATGTCTTTTTTCGGCCTTACTAACTATGTTACATTATACTTTTCAAGAAAGGTATCCAGTCCCCTCTTAAATGTAAGTAATGAATCACTCATTACAACAACATACGGCCATAATCTCACTGCTCTTACAGTAAAGAACCCACGTCTGTTATTATGCCTAAACCTTCTTTCCTCCAGGCGTAGAGGATGCCCACTTGTCCCTGTCTCAGGTCTATGATTAAAAAGATCATCAGAAAGGTCTTTGTAACATAGTAACATAGTAACATAGTTAGTAAGGCCGAAAAAAGACATTTGTCCATCCAGTTCAGCCTATATTCCATCATAATAAATCCCCAGATCTACGTCCTTCTACAGAACCTAATAATTGTATGATACAATATTGTTCTGCTCCAGGAAGACATCCAGGCCTCTCTTGAACCCCTCGACTGAGTTCGCCATCACCACCTCCTCAGGCAAGCAATTCCAGATTCTCACTGCCCTAACAGTAAAGAATCCTCTTCTATGTTGGTGGAAAAACCTTCTCTCCTCCAGACGCAAAGAATTCCCCCTTGTGCCCGTCACTTTCCTTGGTATAAACAGATCCTCAGCGAGATATTTGTATTGTCCCCTTATATACTTATACATGGTTATTAGATCGCCCCTCAGTCGCCTTTTTTCTAGACTAAATAATCCTAATTTCGCTAATCTATCTGGGTATTGTAGTTCTCCCATCCCCTTTATTAATTTTGTTGCCCTCCTTTGTACTCTCTCTAGTTCCATTATATCCTTCCTGAGCACTGGTGCCCAAAACTGGACACAGTACTCCATGTGCGGTCTAACTAGGGATTTGTACAGAGGCAGTATAATGCTCTCATCATGTGTATCCAGACCTCTTTTAATGCACCCCATGATCCTGTTTGCCTTGGCAGCTGCTGCCTGGCACTGGCTGCTCCAGGTAAGTTTATCATTAACTAGGATCCCCAAGTCCTTCTCCCTGTCAGATTTACCCAGTGGTTTCCCGTTCAGTGTGTAATGGTGATATTTATTCCTTCTTCCCATGTGTATAACCTTACATTTATCATTGTTAAACCTCATCTGCCACCTTTCAGCCCAAGTTCCCAACTTATCCAGATCCATCTGTAGCAGAATACTATCTTCTCTTGTATTAACTGCTTTACATAGTTTTGTATCATCTGCAAATATCGATATTTTACTGTGTAAACCTTCTACCAGATCATTAATGAATATGTTGAAGACAACAGGTCCCAATACTGACCCCTGCGGTACCCCACTGGTCACAGCGACCCAGTTAGAGACTATACCATTTATAACCACCGTCTGCTTTCTATCACTAAGCCAGTTACTAACCCATTTACACACATTTTCCCCCAGACCAAGCATTCTCATTTTGTGTACCAACCTCTTGTGCGGCACGGTATCAAACGCTTTGGAAAAATCGAGACATACCACGTCCAATGACTCACCGTGGTCCAGCCTATAGCTTACCTCTTCATAAAAACTGATTAGATTGGTTTGACAGGAGCGATTTCTCATAAACCCATGCTGATATGGAGTTAAACAGTTATTCTCATTGAGATAATCCAGAATAACATCCCTCAGAAACCCTTCAAATATTTTACCAACAATAGAGGTTAGACTTACTGGCCTATAATTTCCAGGTTCACTTTTAGAGCCCTTTTTGAATATTGGCACCACATTTGCTATGCGCCAGTCCTGCGGAACAGACCCCGTCGCTATAGAGTCCCTAAAAATAAGAAATAATGGTTTATCTATTACATTACTTAGTTCTCTTAGTACTCGTGGGTGTATGCCATCCGGACCCGGAGATTTATCTATTTTAATCTTATTTAGCCGGTTCCGCACTTCTTCTTGGGTTAGATTGGTGACCCTTAATATAGGGTTTTCATTGTTTCTTGGGATTTCACCTAGCATTTCATTTTCCACCGTGAATACTGTGGAGAAGAAGGTGTTTAATATGTTAGCTTTTTCCTCGTCATCTACAACCATTCTTTCCTCACTATTTTTTAAGGGGCCTACATTTTCAGTTTTTATTCTTTTACTATTGATATAGTTGAAGAACAGTTTGGGATTAGTTTTACTCTCCTTAGCAATGTGCTTCTCTGTTTCCTTTTTGGCAGCTTTAATTAGTTTTTTAGATAAAGTATTTTTCTCCCTATAGTTTTTTAGAGCTTCAATGGTGCCATCCTGCTTTAGTAGTGCAAATGCTTTCTTTTTACTGTTAATTGCCTGTCTTACTTCTTTGTTTAGCCACATTGGGTTTTTCCTATTTCTAGTCCTTTTATTCCCACAAGGTATAAACCGCTTACAGTGCCTATTTAGGATGTTCTTAAACATTTTCCATTTATTATCTGTATTCTTATTTCTGAGGATATTGTCACAGTCTACCAGATTAAGGGCATCTCTAAGCTGGTCAAACTTTGCCTTCCTAAAGTTCAGTGTTTTTGTGACTCCCTGACAAGTCCCCCTAGTGAAAGACAGGTGAAACTGTACAATATTGTGGTCGCTATTTCCTAGATGCCCAACCACCTGCAGATTTGTTATTCTGTCAGGTCTATTAGATAGTATTAGGTCTAAAAGTGCTGCTCCTCTGGTTGGATTCTGCACCAATTGTGAAAGATAATTTTTCTTGGTTATTAGCAGAAACCTGTTGCCTTTATGGGTTTCACAGGTTTCTGTTTCCCAGTTAATATCCGGGTAGTTAAAGTCCCCCATAACCAGGACCTCATTATGGGTTGCAGCTTCATCTATCTGCTTTAGAAGTAGACTTTCCATGGTTTCTGTTATATTTGGGGGTTTGTAACAGACCCCAATGAGAATTTTGTTACCATTTTTCCCTCCATGAATTTCGACCCATATGGACTCGACATCCTAATTCCCTTCGCTAATATCCTCCCTTAAAGTGGACTTTAGACAAGACTTTACATAGAGACAAACCCCTCCTCCTCTCCGATTTTTACGATCCTTTCTAAACAGACTGTAACCCTGTAAGTTAACTGCCCAGTCATAGCTTTCATCTAACCATGTCTCGGTTATTCCCACTATGTCAAAGTTACCTGTAGATATTTCTGCTTCTAGTTCTTCCATCTTGTTTGTCAGGCTTCTGGCGTTTGCGAGCATGCAGTTTAGAGGATTTTGTTTTGTTCCAATCTCCTCGCTGTGGATTGTTTTAGAAATGTTCTTACCTCCCTTCTGAGTATGTTTTCCTGGGTCTTCTTTGTTCGAGTCTAATGTTTTTCTTCCCGTCCCCTCTTCTTCTAGTTTAACGCCCTCCTGATGAGTGTAGCGAGTCTTCTGGCGAATGTCTGTTTCCCAGGTTTGTTGAGGTGTAGTCTGTCTCTGGCGAGGAGTCCATCGTACAAGTAATTCACACCGTCGTCCAGGAATCCGAATCCTTGTTGTCTGCACCATCGTCTTAGCCAGTTGTTCGCATTGTACTGTCCCCTCATATATTTATATATTAAAATAAGATCACCCCTTAGTCTTCGTTTTTCCAAACTAAATAGCCCCAAGTGTAATAACCTATATTGGTATTGCAGACCCCCCCAGTCCTTGGTCACTCTTCTCTGCACCCGCTCTAGTTCTGCTATGTCTTTCTTATACACCGGAAACCAGAACTGTGCACAGTATTCTTAGTGTGGTCGAACTAGTGACTTGTATAGAGGTAAAATTATGTTCTCCTCATGTGCATCTATGCCTCTTCTAATGCATCCCATTATTTTATTTGCTTTTGTAGCAGCTGCCTGACACTGGCCGCTGAACATGAGTTTGTCATCCACCCATACACCCAGGTCTTTTTCATTGACGGTTTTGCCCAGAGTTTTAGAATTAAGCGCATAGTTATATATCTTATTACTTCTCCCCAAGTGCATGACCTTACATTTATCCCCATTAAAGCTCATTTGCCATTTATCAGCCCAAGCTTCTAGTTTACATAAATCATCCTGTATTATAAAATTGTCCTCCTCTGTATTGATTACCCTGCAGAGTTTAGTGTCATCTGCAAATATTGAAATTCTGCTCTGAATGCCCCCTACAAGGTCCTTAATAAAAATGTTAAAAAGAATAGGGCCCAATACTGACCCCTGTGGTACACCCACTGCTAACCGTGACCCAGTCAGAGTGTGTTCCATTAATAACCACCCTTTGTTTCCTATCCCTGAGCCAGCTCTTAACCTACTTACACATATTTTCCCCTATCCCCATTATTCTCATTTTATGTATCAACCTTTTGTGCGGCACTGTATCAAAAGCTTTTGAAAAGTCCATATACGCTACGTCCACTGGGTTCCCTTGGTCCAGTCCGGAACTTACCTCTTCATAGAAGCTGATCAGATTAGTCTGACATGAACGGTCCCTAGTAAACCCGTGCTGATACTGGGTCATGAGGTTATTCCTCTTCAGATACTCCAGTATAGCATCCCTTAGAATGCCCTCCAGGATTTCACCCACAGTAGAGGTTAAGCTTACTGGTCTATAATTACCGAGTTCAGTTTTTGTCGTATGATCACACAGCAGAATTGTTACATCAGTATCTACAGCATTAATCTGAATGACATTTTCAGTGATCTGAGAACTTACTGCAGAAACAATTAAGATTTATGACATTTTTTTAGCTAGTTATAGTATACTAGATGGTGGCTCGATTCTAACGCATCGGGTATTCTAGAATATTTATGTAGTTTATTTATGAAGATGTCAGAATAATGCAATGAATACACAGGATTCGGCCAGCCGGGCGCGACCAATCACTGAAGCGTGGTTCAAATCCCGTGCCAATTCGCGGCCTGATTGCATCTGTCACTGATTGTTCGTGGCCAGCCGGGCGCGACTAATCAGTGAAGCCAGGGCCAACTCCAGGTTTTTGAGGCCAATGGGCAAAAGAGTCTCACAGCCCACATAGCATATAACTCAGCCCATGTCGTATATAGCACAGCCACAGAGTATATAGCACAGCCACGTAGTATATAACACAGCTACGTAGTATATAACACAGCCACGTAATTTATTACACAGCTACGTAGTATATAGCACTGCCAAGTAGTATATCGCACAGCCATGTAGTATATAACACACCCCAGGCAGTATTTAACACAGCCCACGCAGTATATAACATAGCCCACGTAGTATATAACACAGCCCACATATTATATAACACAGCAACGTAGTATATAACACAGGACATGCAGTATATAACACAGGCCACGCAGTATATAACACAGCCCACATAATATAAAAAACAGCACACGCAGTATATAGCAATGTGGGCACCATATCCCTGTTAAAAAAACAAGTAAAATAAAAAATAGTTATATACCCTTCCTCTTGTGTTAGGGTCCTGATCGACCCATTTTAGGTTTTAAATGCATACAAATTCTACATACATTTGTTTATTAATATGCAAAATCCCAAAACCATTATGACAGTCTGGGTATGGGAGTACTAAATTAGTACACCCCCCGACAAATAAGTCCGCTCCACACAATACATGTCAAAAATAGGAGAAGAACAAGGAGCATACCTTGGACAATATATAAATATAAATCTTTATTGATAAATAAAAAATCATTTAAAATACAATCAGTAGTACGTCATAGCATATAAGTTCCAATGAAAGAGGCAGGAAAGGGACTGTCACTCCAAATTACCCCCAAACATATTGCAGAGGGAGACCCCACGTATAGTGGGTAAAGCATACAGTGTACTCCCCATAAACACTATATAAAGCAAGCAAGTCCAAGGTAAAGCGGTATAGACAGTCTATTTATCATAAGACAGGACCCACGTGGGCTGCATGTAAATCTCAAGAAATAGTTATGCAATACCAAAGTGGGCTAACCAGAATAAGGTGCAGAGGGGTGCAAAGGAGGGACACAGCCGGAAAGAGAGACCCCCGACGCGAGTTTCGCGGCACTGCCACGCCGCTTTCTCAAGGGTACTCCCTTACTGCCCCAAAAAACTACGGAATGTGGTACTGATGTCCACACTTCACAATGATGCAGCTGTGTCATCAGGAAGTGACAAAAAGCCCAGAATCATCCTGGACTATAACAAAATCAAAGGAGGAGTGGACAACCTGGACAAGCTGACTGCCACCTACACTTGCCAGCGAATGACTAGAAGATGGCCAATGGTTGTATTTCACAACATCCTTAACCCCTTAGTGACAGAGCCAATTTGGTACTTAATGACCAGGCCAATTTTTGCAATTCTGACCACTGTCACTTTATAAGGTTATAACTCTGGAACGCTTCAACGGATCCCGCTGATTCTGAGATTGTTTTTTCGTGACATATTGTACTTCATGTTAGTGGTAACATTTCTTCGATATTACTTGCGATTATTTATGAAAAAACGGAAATATGGCGAAAATTTTTAAAATTTTGCAATTTTCAAACTTTGTATTTTTATGCCCTTAAATCAGAGAGATATGTCACAAAAAATAGTTAATAAATAACATTTCCCACATGTCTACTTTACATCAGCACAATTTTGGAAACAAAATTTTTTTTTGTTAGGGAGTTATAAGGGTTAAAAGTTGACCAGCAATTTCTCATTTTTACAACACCATTTTTTTTTAGGGACCACATCACATTTGAAGTAATTTTGAGGGGTCTATATGATAGAAAATAATGAAGTGTGACACCATTCTAAAAACTACACCCCTCAAGGTTCTCAAAACCACATTCAAGAAGTTTATTAACCCTTTACGTGCTTCACAGGAACTGAAACAATGTGGAAGGAAAAAATGAACATTTAACTTTTTTTTGCAAACCTCTTAATTCAGAACTATTTTTTTTATTTTCACAAGTGTAAAAACAGAAATGTAACCATAAATTTTGTTACGCAATTTCTCCTGAATACGCCAATACCCCATATGTGGGGGTAAACCACTTTTTGGGCGCACCGCAGAACTTAGAAGTGAAGGAGCGCCGTTTGACTTTTTCAATGCAGAATTGGCTGGAATTGAGATCGGACGCCATGTCACGTTTAGAGAGCCCCTGATGTGCCTAAACAGTGGAAACTCCCCACAAGTGACACCATTTTGGAAACTAGACCCCTTAAGGAACTTATCTAGATGTGTGGCGAGCACTTTGAACCCCCATGTGCTTCATAGAAGTTTATAATGTAGAGCCGTGAAAAAAAAAAATCGCATTTTTTCTACAGAAATGATCTTTTTGCCCACAAATTTTTATTTTCACAAGGGTAACAGGAGAAATTAGACCACAAAAGTTGTTGTGCAATTTCTCCTGAGTACGCTGATACCCAATATGTGGGGGTAAACCACTGTTAGGGCGCACCGCAGAGCTTGGAAGTGAAGGAGCGCCGTTTTACTTTTTCAATGTAGAATTGGCTGGAATTGAGATTGGACGCCATGTCGTGTTTGGAGAGCCCCTGATGTGCCTAAACAGTAGAAATCCCCCACAAGTGACCCCATTTTGGAAACTAGACCCCCCATGGAACTTATCTAGATGTGTGGTGAGAACCTTGAATGCCCAAGTGCTTCACAGATGTTTATAATGCAGAGCCGTGAAAATAAAAAATATTTTTTTTTTCCACAAAAAAGATATTGTAGCCCCCAAGTTTTTATTTTCACAAGGGTAACAAGAGAAATTGGACCCCAAAAGTTGTTGTCCAATTTGTCCTGGGTATGCTGGTACCCCATATGTGGGGGTAAACCACTGTTTGGGCGCACGGCAGAGCTCGGAAGGAAGGAGCGCCGTTTTGGAATGCAGACTTTGATAGAATGGTCTGCGGGTATTATGTTGCGTTTGCAGAGCCCCTGATGTACCTAACCAGTAGAAACCCTCCACAAGTGACCCCATTTTGGAAACTAGACCCCCCAAGGAACTTATCTAGATGTGTGGTGAGAACTTTGAATGCCCAAGTGCTTCACAGAAGTTTAGAATGCAGAGTCGTGAAAATAAAAAATATTTTTTTTTTCCACAAAAAAGATATTGTAGCCCCCAAGTTTTTATTTTCACAAGGGTAACAGGAGAAATTGGACTGCAATTGTTGTTGTGCAATTTATCCCGAGTACGCTGATGCACCATATGTGGGGGTAAACCACTGTTTGGGCGCACGGCAGAGCTCGGAAGGGAAGGAGCGCCTTTTTGGAATGCAGACTTTGATAGAATGGTCTGTGGGCATTATGTTGCGATTGCAGAGCCCCTGATATACCTAAACTGTAGTAACCCCCCACAAGTGACCCCATATTTTCACAAGGGTAACAAGAGAAATTGGACCCCAGAAGTTGTTGTCCAATTTATCCCGAGTACGCTGATGCCCCATATGTGGGGGTAACCCACTGTTTGGGCGCACGGCAGAGCTCAGAAGGGAGGGAGCACCATTTGACTTTTTGAGCGCAAAATTGGCTGTCGTGTTTGGAGACCCCCTGATGTACCTAAACAGTGGAAACCCCCCAATTCTAGCTCTAACCCTAACCCCAACACACCCCTAACCCTAATCCCAACCTGATCCATAATCCTAATCACGAACCCTAACCATAATCACAACCCTTACCCCAAAACAACCCTAATGTCAACCCTAACCATAACCCTAATCAAAACCCTAAATCCAACACACCCCTAATCCTAATCTCAACCCTAACCTCAAACCTAACCCTAATCCCAATACACCCCTAATCACAACCCTAACCTTAACCCTAATCCCAAACCTAACCCTAATCCCAAGCGTAACCCTAATGCCAACCCTAACCCTAATACCAACCCTAATCCAAACCCTAACCCTAATCCCAGCTCTAACCCTAACTTTAGCCCCAACCCTAGCCCTAACTTTAGCCCCAATCCTAACCCTAGCCCTAAGGCTACTTTCACACTTGCGCCGTTTGTTATTCCGTCGCAATCCGTCGTTTTGGACAAGAAACGGATCCTGCAAATGTGCCCGCAGGATGCGTTTTTTGCCCATAGACTTGTATTGCCGACGGATCGTGACGGATGGCCACACGTCGCGTCCGTCGTGCACTGGATCAGTTGTGTTTTGGCGGAGCATCGGCACAAAAAAAGTTCAATGAAACGTTTTTTTGTACGTCGCATCTGCCATTTCTGACCGCGCATGCGTGGCCGTAACTCCGCCCCCTCCTCCCCAGGACATAGATTGGGCAGCGGATGCGTTGAAAAACTACAGCTGCTGCCCACGTTGTGCACAATTTTCACAACGTGCGTCGGTATGTCGGGCCGACGCATTGCGACGGCCCCGTACCGACGTAAGTGTGAAAGAAGCCTAACCCTAAATTTAGCCCCAACCCTAACCCTAAATTTAGCCCCAACCCAAACCCTATATTTAGCCCCAACCCTAGCCCTAACCCTAGCCCTAACCCTACCCCTACCCCTAACCTAACCCTACCCCTACCCCTAACCTAACCCTACCCCTAACCCTACCCCTAACCCTACCCCTAACCCTAACCTAACCCTACCCCTAACCCTAACCTAACCCTACCCCTAACCCTAACCCTACCCCTAACCCTAACCTAACCCTACCCCTAACCCTAACCCTACCCCTAACCCTACCCCTAACCCTACCCCTAACCCTACCCCTAACCCTACCCCTAACCCTACCCCTACCCCTAACCCTACCCCTAACCCTAACCCTACCCCTAACCCTAACCCTACCCCTAACCCTAACCCTAACCCTAATTTTAGCCCCAACTGCTGTTCTCCTGCCGGCCGGCAGATGGAGACAGATGGCGGGCGCACTGGGCATGCGTCCGCCATGTTCTTCTGCCGGCGGCCAGGAGGAGCAGCAAGAGGATCCAGGGACACAGGTGAGTATTGTAGGGTCCCCGAATCCCCCTATTTCTCTGTCCTCTGATGTGCGATCACATCAGAGGACAGAGAATTACATTTTACTTTTTTTTTTTTGCGGTCGCCGGTAAACAGTTAATTACCGGCGATCGCAAAACAGGGGTCGGTAAAACCGACCCCGATCATGCTCTTTGGGGTCTCGGCTACCCCCGGCAGCCGAGACCCCAAAGATTCTCCCGGTGCCGGCCGGCGGGCGCACTGCGCATGCGCCCGCCATTTTAAAGATGGCGGCGCCCACCGGGAGACACGAGGAGCATCGGGGGAGCTAGGTGAGTATTGGGGGGCCACCTGGGACCCCTTTTCTCTGTCCTCCGATGTGCGATCACATCGGAGGACAGAGAAATTAAAAAGAGATCGCTTTTTTTTTTTTTTGCGATCGCCGGTAAACGGTTAATTACCGGCGATCGCAAATGCGGGGTGGGTTAAAAAACCCCCGAATCATGTTCTCTGGGGTCTCGGCTACCCCCAGCAGCCGAGACCCCGGAGAAAATCAGCCTGTGGGGGGCGCTATTTACTTTTTCCACAGCGCCGTTAATTAACGGCGCTGTGGTTTAAGTACCCTTAGCGGCCGCCGTTAAAAGGCGTATCGGCGGTCGCTAAGGGGTTAATGTGTCAGCATGCAATTTATTTGTGTTGCGGACCCACATTCACCAAGGATGGAATTCAAAGAAAAAAAACAAGCGGAGGATGTTTCTTGAGGAACTAGGAAGATCCCTTGTCAAGGCGCACTGTCATACCGGCCTCCTCTGATGCTGCGGCCGCTCCTCCTGTCAGTCCCGCTCTCTCCATTTCTCCTTGTGGCTCTCAGCGTCGCGCCGGTTCCCCGCGTCCTCTTCCTGCTGCTCGGGGATTTCGGCGTGGTGTGCGCGCTCCTTTCTCCTCCCGTCCTGTGCCTGCTCCACACATGCGCTCTAGGACGCGGGCGCGCACTCCTTCCTCCAGTTAACCATTTCGGATCCTCCCTGCTCCTGTCTTCTCCAATCAGGTACTTCTTTGGGCTATATCAGGCGTCTCCTCCATATTGGAGGCGCCTGATTGTTGTGTGCAGTTTGTACGTTCGTTGGGCCCTGTCTGGTTCAGATCCTTTTCTGCTCCGGTCTGGTCTGTTGTCACAGGCTTATTCTCCTCCTGTTTTCCCTCCGTTTTCCCAGTCTGTCTCCTGTGGTCCGTCCCTTGCTTCCCGCTACCTTTACCTTTCATTCCCAGGATCTTTCCCCTCCGCTTCCGTCCTTCCTCTCCTGTCCCTTCCAGAGCCGTCCCTCTTGGTACCGGCTGTTGCGGTATTGTTCTCCTCGGGCCTGCTCCCAACTATCCCTGTATAGGGGTTGTCATCTCGGGTTCTCTCGCCCCTGGGTTTGTCAGTACCGTGACCCAGAGAGTCCACTCTCTTTTCGTCATTCTCAGACGTCACACGCACATTGACCAAAGGGAACGAGTGCCCCGAGACCCAGCCGCTGCAGCCTTGGTCCGACAACTCCAGCGCTCAACAAGTTCTTTGTCCACACCCACAGCAACACAAAGAGCATCATCACCAGCATCCTCCTCAACCAGGCCTGCCTCAACATCAACCACAACAGCCACAACCCCAGTGAGACCACCTGATTCTAAAAGAAAGAGGTGTCAGGTCTGCCCTAGCAATAAGGACAGAAAGACAAACACATCGTGCTTCGCCTGCAAAAAATACCTCTGCAAAGAACACACAAAAAGTGTCACTTTTTGACACACATGCATCTAAATACTAATGCATCTAAAAACTAGTACTTGATTTCTGTTGATTTGATTTGCTTGATTGATTGTTGTTTGCTTGTTTGTTTGTTTGTTTGACCTAGAAAAGCTACTTTTTATTATTATTGCTATTAATGTTAATATAATTTTCATCTTTTATTTGTATTAAAGTTCCATAAAAAAAAAATCAGTTTTTTGCCTTTTTCATAAAGTAGTTAGATTTGGGTCCAAATTGACCCGTAACACCATAGATGTTACTAGAGTTAATAATATAAAATATATATATATATGTGTATATTTTTTTTTACATTTAAGAAATGTGTTCTAAAACCCTTCAGTAATAGTCAGGCAATATAACAAACTTTTTTAAGTTTATATTATTCTCTTGAGGTTCATTTGACAATATTTTTTATACTGAAAATGAAGGGTATGCTCTCAAATGAAAGGCCCAGGGCGCCACAACAAAAATATTAAAATCAATCCTTCCATGGATGAGAAACCCTAAGGCTAGGTTCAGATTGCGTTAGGGCAATCCGTTTAGCGCTAAGCGCTAGCGGATTGCGCTAACGCAATGTCTTTTTCGGGGTCACGTTTAACGTCCCCTCTCTCGCAGATCGGGGAATGGACCTCGGGCGCGCCGCGGACGCTGCAAGTAGCGTCCGAGGCGCGTCACAAAACACCGGCACATCGCTAGAGCGTGCCGAAAATGGCACGCGCTAGCGATGCGCGTTCCCATTGCTGCCAATGGGCGCGCTAACGGACGCGTTCCACGGCGTTAATTTCGCTGTGCAACGCTGTTCGTTAGCGCGGTCCCATTAACGCAATCTGAACCTAGCCTAACAAGGTAACTAAGAGGTAAGAAACAAATTGGATCATAAATAACTGTTTTTAGGGTATCCTAGGGGTGATTTAAGACACGGGTCAAAACCGACTCGTTAACATAAGAAAGAATAACAGAAAGCTAACACTAGAGGAAGGTTACTCACGTTCCGGCAGCCCCCGGATCCAGCCCAGGCATTTAGCGATGCTCCTCGCGACGCTCCGTTCCCAGTAATGCCTTGCGGCAATAACCCGTGATGATGTAGCGGTCTCGCTAGACCACTACGTCATCATCTCCCGAGACCGCTACGTGATCTCAAGTCATTGCCGCAAAGCATTCTTGGGACCGGAGTGTCGCGACGAGTGGGAAAGGCTGCTGAGGATGCCGGAATGTGAGAATATAATGTTTTTTTGAAATTATTTTTAACATTATATGTTTTTACTATTGATGCTGCCAAGGCGGTGTTTAAATCCCGCCCCAATATCGCTGATTGGACGCGGCCCGGTGTAACAGGCCAGATTAACCCCCCCCGCCCAGAATATACCCGGGGTTAAAGTGGCCTAGGCCAGATTATACCCCAGGTACAGTATATTCTGGCCTAGCCCAAACTATACCACGGGGTATAAATTGGACTAGTCCAGTTTATACCCCTCTGGGCCAGAATATACCCTGGGTATTTTCTGGCCTAGCCCAAACTATACCCCGGGGTATAAATTGGACTAGTCCAGATTATACCCCTCCAGGTCAGAATATACCCCAGCTGCTGTAGATCAGATTTTTCAGCCTTCTGAGAACCATTGAGTGAAATAATCAATAACGGAGCCCCAGGCAGTGCACAGGGCCCAAGGCAGCGCACAGGGCCCCAGGCAGCGCACAGGCGCCCCAGGCAGCGCACAGGGCCCCAGGCAGCGCACAGGCACCCCCAGGCAGCACACAGGGCCCCAGGCAGAGTACAGGGCCCCAGGCAGCACACAGGGGCCCCAGGCAGTGCACAGGGCCCCAGGCAGACCACAAAGCCCCAGGCAGCCCACAGGGCTCCAGGCAGCGCACAGAGGCCTCAGGCGGCACACTGGGCCCCTGGCAGAACACAGGGACCCAGGCAGCACACAGGACCCCAGGCAGTACACAAGGCCCCAGGCAGCACACAGGGGCCCCAGGCAGCACACGGAGCCCCAGGCAATGCACAGGACCCCAGGCAGCCCACAGGGGCCCCAGGCAGCCCACAGGGCTCTCAGGCAGCGCACAGGTGCCTCAGGGAGCACATGGGGCCCCTGGCAGAACACAGGGCCCCAGGCAGCACACAGGGGCCGAAGGCAGCACACAGGGCCCCAGGCAGCACAAAGGGGCACAGGGCAACAGGCAGCACAGAGGGGCCCCAGGCAGCACAGAGGGGCCCCAAGAAGAGCATTGGGGCCACAGGAAGTGCACGGGGCCCGAAACAGCATACAGGGCCAAAGCAGTACACAGGACCCCAGGCAGCGCATAGGGGCCCCAGGCAGTCCACAGGGCCTCAGGCAGCACACGAGGTCCCAGGCAGCGCACGAGGCCCCAGGCAGCGCACGGAGCTCCAGGCAGCACATGGGGCCCCAGGCAGAGCACAAGGCCCCATGCAGCGCACAGGACCCCAGGAAGCCCACAGGGGCACCAGGTAGCACACAGGGGCCCTAGGTAGCGCACAGGGGCCCCAGGCAGCGCACAGGGTCCCAGGCAGCGCACAGGGCCCCAGGCAGCACACAGGGGCCCCAGGCAGTGCACAGGGCAACAGGCAGTGCACAGGGACCACAGGGAGCGCACAGGGGCCCAGGCAGCACAGAGAGGCCCCAGGCAGCACAGAGAGGCCCCATGCAGTGCACCGGGCCCCAGGCAGAGCACAGGGGCTACAGGAAGCGCACGGGCCCCAGGCAGTGCACAGGACCCCAGGCAGCCCACAGGGACCCCAGGCAGCCCATAGGGCCCCAGGCAGCACACAGGGCTTCAGGCAGCCCACATGAGCCCCAGGCAGCCCACAGGATCCCAGGCAGCCCATAGGGGGTCCCAGATAGCGCACGGGGGGCAAAGAAAGTGAGCAAGGGAGTAAGAGATAGCGCACAAGGGGGGGAAATAGACAGAGCGCATGTCCCCTGTGCGCTATCTGGGACCCACTGTACGCTGTCTGGGACCCCCTGTGCGATGTCTGGGGCCCTGCTCTTGAGTATATTACTCAATCCTAGTTTCACATTTGCGTACAGCCGTGCGCACGCGTACGCTCTCAGTGAAGCCTTTTGACTAGAGATGAGCAACTTTTACTTTTTTAGGATCGAGTCGGGTTTCGCGAAACCTGACTTTCTCAAAAGTCTGGTCAGGTGAAATCAGCCGATTATTGCGAAAAGTCGGTGGCCGACCGAAACACGAAACCCAATGCAAGTCAATGGGGAATCAAAGTCGGCAGTGAGTGGAGGACAGGAAAACACCTACAGTGTCTATTTTAATGCCAAAAACATCAATTCTTATTTCTTAAGCTTGTCAATCTTAATTTACTTTATAATAATAGTTAGACATGGAAAACAGGGGCTCATTTGGCTAAACTTGTGGGGGGGGGTTAGGGCTGGCTAAAGATTTTCGTGGGCCCAGGAAACGCGAAATACGTCACGGCGGTGGAGCAGGGAGAGGTAAGTATTTCAACTTTGCAAGTGCTGTGATCCTGAGCAAGCAGGTGTGGCACACTAGTTGGCACTGGCACAGGGCCCCTCATAGTACGGCGGTGTGTTTGACGGCGGGCGGCGCCTCCCACTGCCAGACACACTTTTGCGTACTATGAGGGGCCCTGTGCCAGTGCCAACGAGTATGCCCCCCCACACCTGATGAAGGAACCTGCACTTTCATCTGCACCTTCCTCTTTGTCCCCGTGTAAGGTGGTATAGTATGCAGGAAGGGGAACCTGACTTTCAGCAGGGTCAGATTCTGGCTGTGTAGAGTGCAAGGGGAATGTAGTGGTCTGGGTCAATGTACCAGCAGACTTATCTAGCAGTGGCTGGGCAATGGGCAGGATGAGAAGGAAACAAAGATATAGGCCCAAAATAAAAAAGTAGGCTAAAAGCAGTTTAAAATTGGTAACAGGAGTACACAGGCGGCATTGCTTTGTTCAGCGGAGGACAACTGTTATGAGAGGCTCACACAGACTTAGTAGGCCTAAAATTAAAAAGTAGGCTAAATGCAGTTCAAAATAGGTAAGAGGAGTACACAGGCGGCATAGCTTTTTTCAGCGGAGGAGGACAACTGTTATGAGAGGCTCACACAGTTACTAGGTCCAAGTAAGTAAGTAGGCTAAATGCAGTTCAAAATTGGTAAGAGGAGTACACAGGTGGCTTAGCTTTTTTCAGCGGAGGAGGACAACTGTTATGAGAGGCTCACACAGTTACTAGGCCCAAGTAAGTAAGTAGGCTAAATGCAGTTCAAAATTGGTAAGAGGAGTACACAGGCGGCATAGCTTTTTTCAGCGGAGGAGGACAACTGTTACGAGAGGCTCACACAGACTTAGTAGGCCTAAAATAAAAAAATAGGCTAAATGCAGTTTAAAATTGGTAAGAGGAGTACACAGGCGGAATAGCTTTTTTCAGCGGAGGAGGACAACTGTTATGAGAGGCTCACACAGTTACTAGGCCCAAGTAAGTAAGTAGGCTAAATGCAGTTCAAAATAGGTAAGAGGAGTACACAGGCGGCATTGCTTTGTTTAGTGGAGGACAACTGCAATAAGTGGCTGACACAGTTAGTAGGCCAAAATAATAAAGTGGGCTAAATGTCAGCCAAAAAAATATTCATAAATAAACTGGTGGCATAGCTAGGTACAGGGGTGAGCTCCTCTGCTGAGTAGTAGACAGTGGTAGTTGGCACAAAGTATTAACTGGTCTAAATGGAGGCCAGGGCCCCTGTATATTTTAACTATCATCTATCATTTCAACAAATTTGTATTGGCAGTGCCATTGAAGGATTTAACAGCACAGACTACACAGTGGTGGAGCAGGGAGAGGTAAGTATTGCAAGTGGTGAAGCACTGTTCGAGCTGGGGGGGAACACTCTCTCGTGGGCGGCGGTACTGGCACTGGGCCCCTCATATTACGACGGTGTGTCTGACGTTGGTTGTGCACCACCACCATCAGAGACACTTCATTGTACTATGAGGGACCCTGTGCCAGTGCCGTCGCCCAAGAATGCCTGAACCAAACGGTCTACAAGAGTTGCTTGTTTTGTAGCCAATATTTGCTCAAGGTTCTCATGTGGCATGATATTTTGTAATTTTCCTTTGTATCGTGGATCCAGGAGGCAGGCCAACCAGTAATAGTCATCGGTCATCATTTTGATAATGCGGGGATCCCTTTTTAGGATACGTAAGGCATACTCTGCCATGTAGGCCAATGTTCCAGGTGTCAATTCACTGCTTGTGCTGGGTTGAGGAGCACTTTCTTGCAAATCAACATCACTCGTGGCCCGCAAAAACCCTGTACCTGACCTTGCAACGCCACCAGTTTCTATTGCCCCCTGAGAAGCATCCTCCCATAAATATTCATCCCCATCATCCTCCTCCTCCTCTTCGTCCGCCACCTCGTCCAGGAGAGTTCCCTGACCAGACAATGGCTGACTGTCATGAAGGCTTCCCTCCTCCTCGGCTGCAGACGCCTGCTCCTTGATGTACGTCAAACTTTGCATCAGCAGACGCATTAGTGGGATGCTCATGCTTATGATGGCGTCATCTGCACTTACCAGCCGTGTGCATTCCTCAAAACACTGAAGGACTTGACAGAGGTCTTGGAGCTTCAACCACTGCACACCAGACAACTCCATGTCTGCCATCCAACTGCCTGCCCGTGTATGTGTATCATCCCACAAATACATGACAGCAAGCCTCTGTTCGCACAGCCTCTGAAGCATGTGCAGTGTGGAGTTCCACCTTGTTGCAACGTCGATTATTAGGCGGTGCTGGGGAAGATTCAGCGATCGCTGATGGTTCTGCATACAGCTGGAATGTACGGGCGACCGGCGGATGTGCGAGCAAAGTCTTTGCACCTTCAGGAGCAGGGCTGGTAACTCCGGATAATTTTTCAGGAAGCAAGACACCACCAGGTTCAAGGTGTGAGCCAGGCAAGGAATGTGTTTCACTTCTGAAAGGGCTATGGCAGCCATAAAATTCCTTCCGTTATCACTGACTACCTTGCCTGCCTCAACATGTACACTGCCCAGCCATGACTGAGTTTCTTGCTGCAAGCACTCGGCCAGTACTTCTGCGGTGTTTCTGTTGTCGCCCAAACACTTCATTTGTAGCACAGCCTGCTGACGCTTACCACTAGCTGTTCGATAGCGGGACACCTCGTGTGCAACACTGGCAGCTGCGGATGGAGTGGTCGTGTGACTGCGCTCTGTGGGCGAGCTTTCACTTCTGGAGGATGAGGAGGAGGAGGGGTGGCAAATGCCTACAGCAAACTGTTTCCTAGACCGTGGGCTAGGCAGAACTGTCCCACTATGGCTGTCCCCTGTGGACCCTGCATCCACCACATTAACCCCCTGCATCCACCACATTAACCCAGTGTGCCGTGATGGACACGTAACGTCCCTGGCCATGCCTACTGGTCCATGCATCTGTTGTGAGGTGCACCTTTCTGCTGACTGATTGCCTCAGTGCATGGACAATGTGGTCTTTGACATGCTGGTGGAGGGCTGGGATGGCTTTTCTCACAAGGAAGTGTTGACTGGATAGGTCATAGTGTGGTACTGCGTAGGCAATCAGGGCTTGAAAGCTTCGCTTTCAACCAACCGGTAAGGCATCATCTCTAACGAGATTAGTCTAGCAATGTGGGCGTTCAAACCCTGTGTACGCGGATGACAGGATGAGTACTTTCTTTTCCTAACGAGAGTCTCTTGTAGGGTGAGCTGGACTGGAGAGCTGCATATGGTGGAACTAGCGGGGGGTGGAGGACATGGCAGATTGAGAGAGGGTTGGTGATGGTATTCTTGATGTTGGCCTACCTACAGTGTTTCCTACCAAGAACCTTGTGATTCCCTGACTGCTTTGGCCTTGCGACGATACCTCCACATTTGCTGCTGGTGGTGTCCTAACCGGTGTGCTTACTGTGAGGGAAGCAATGTAGCATTGCTGACTACCTTCATTCTGAGCAGGTGCACCAACGGTACTGGATGTTTGGTAGTTAGTCCAGGCTTGCAAGTGCATGCTGGTTAAATGTCTACGCATGCACATTGTATTTAAATTTAGGAGATTCTTCCCTCTGCTAAAGGTCTTTGAGCACTTCTTACAGATAACTTTGCACTGATCATTCGGATCTTGGTTAAAAAATTCCCACACCGCACTCTTCCTACTATGGATTACCTTTTCAGGCATTGCACGCTGTGCTACTTTCACCAGATGGCCACGCTGTCCTAAAACTGTTTTTGGTTTTGACAAACATTTTTGGCCAGATACGGGCCTGCCAGATTCAAGCTGTTGCGATGTAGATGGCTGCTGCGGATCATCCTCCTCCGCTTCTGAGCTACTGGCAGCGGCACCCTCTTCCCCCAATGGCAGCCAATCTGGGTCAACAACTGGGTCATCTATCACCTCCTCGTCAATGTCATGTGCACCTTCCTCTGTGTCACCGTGTAAGGTGCTTTAGAGTTCGTGACAGGGCACCATAGTCTCATCAGGGTCAGATTCGGGCTCAGTACACTGCGAGGGCAATGTAGTGATCTGATTCAATGGAACAGCATAATAATCTAGCTGTAGCTGTGCATCTGTGCACTCCATGTCCGATTCATCTTGTTATGGGCTTTTAACAATTTTCCTCTCTAACCCAGGCACGGTATGTGTAAAGAGCTCCATGGAGTAACCTGTAGTTTCGCCTGCCGCATCCTTCACTTTTGGTTTGGGAGAAAAACACAAGGAAGTGACTTGTTCCTGACCAGGAGCATCCACTGACGACTCACTGCTTTTAGATTTCGAACCTTCTGAAGAGGAGGCGAAAGAGTTAGAGGCTGAGTCAGCAAGGAAAGCCAAAACTTTTTCCTGCTGCTCCGGCTTTAAAAGCTGTTTTCCAACTCCCAGATAAGGGAGCCTTCGAGGCCTTGTGTAGCCAGACGATGACGCTGGCTCAACACCTCGAGCCTTTGGTGCTATTTTGCTTTTCCCACTACCACCAGACAGAAACAAAACTCAGGCCCAGTGTATTACACTACACAATGTAAGTGGCAGAACGTGGCTGGAAGATGTACGACAAACTAACAGAACTGTGACGTAGATCCACTTAGTGCCAATTTAAATCTCCCTTTTTTGGGGGGAGACTGCAACAAAACTCAGGTTTAGTGTATTAGACTACACAATGTAAGTGGCAGAACGTGGCTGGAAGATGTACGACAAACTAACAGAACTGTGACATAGATCCACTTAGTGCCAATTTAAATCTCCCTTTTTTGGGGGGGAGACTGCAACAAAACTCAGGCCCAGTGTATTACACTACACAATGTAAGTGGCAGAACGTGGCTGGAAGATGTACGACAAACTAACAGAACTATGATGTAGATCCACTTAGTGCCAATTTAAATCTCGCTTTTTTGGGGGGGGAGACTGCACCAAAACTCAGGCCCAGTGTATTACACTACACAATGTACGTGGCAGAACGTGGTTGGAAGATGTACGACAAACTATCAGAACTGTGACGTAAATCCACTTAGTACCAATTTCAATCTCCCTTTTTTTGGGGGGAGACTGCAACAAAACTCAGGCCCAGTGTATTACACTACACAATGTAAGTGGCAGAACGTGGCTGGAAGATATATCAAAAAATACAAGGGCTGTAGTACAATTTCAGTCTCCCTACAATGATCTCAGGACAAGTATGGCAGCAATAAAAAGGACTGCTGCACACAAAAGTGTGGACAAATAAACAAAGAGAACTGTGCAGAAAGGAGCAACAGGATTTTTGCTTTTAAAAAAGCAGTTGGTTTGCACAGCGGCGTACAAACAGCAATGCAGCTATCAGGGAGCCTTATAAGGCAGCCTAATAAGCTACAGCGCTGATGCACAAAAATATAAACTCCACTGTCTCTGCAAAGAAAAGGTGGTGTTGGACAGTGAAAATCGCTACAGCACAAGCAGTTTCGGGGTTAATCTTCCCTCCCTAAGTATATCCCTTCTTCTGATGCAGCTGCAGCAACCTGGGGCCCCTGTGCGCTGTCTCTTCCCCCCTTGCACACTGTCTCTTCCCCCTCCCTTGTGCACTGTCTCTGCCACTCCGTGTGCTGCCTGGGGCCTCATGTGCTGCCAGGGACCCCTGTGTGCTGCCTGGTGCCCTGTGTGCTGCCTGGGGCCCCTGTGCACTGCCTGGGGCCCCTGTGCGCTCTCTGGAGTTTATATGCTGCCTGGGGCCTTGTGCACTGCCTGGGTGCCCTGTGCATTGTCTGGGCTGCTGTGCTCTGCCTGGGGCCCCATGTGCTGCCCGGGGCCCCGTGTGCTGCCTGGGGCCCCTGTGTGCTGCCTGGTGCCCTGTGTGCTGCCTGGGGCCCCTGTGCACTTCCTGGGACCCCTGTGCGCTCTCTGGAGTCCATGTGCTGCCTGGGGCCCTGTGCACTGCCTGGGGCCCCTGTGCACTGTCTGGGCTGCTTTGCTCTGCCTGGGGCCCCATGTGCTGCCCGGGGCCCCGTGTGCTGCCTGGGGCCCCTGTGCACTGCCTGGTGCCCCTGTGCACTCTCTGGAGTCCATGTGCTGCCTGGGGCCCTGTGCACTGCCTGGGGCCCCTGTGCACTGCCTTGGGCCCCATGTGCTGCCTGGGGCCCCGTGTGCTGCCTGGATCCCTGCGCTCTGCCTGGGGCCCCATGTGCTACCTGGGGCCCCATGCTCTGCCTGGAGCCCCCTGCACTGCCTGGGGCCCTTGTGCGCTGCCTGGGGCCCCATGTGCTGCCTGGGGCCCCGTGTGCTGCCTGGGGCTCCATGTGCTGCTTGGGACCTCGTGTGCTGCCTGGGGCCCTGTGTGCTGCCTGGGGCCCTGTGTGCTGCCTGGGGCCCCTGTGCGCTGCCTGGGACCTCGTGTGCTGCATGGGTCCCTGTGCGCTGCCTGGGGCCCTGTGTTCTGTCTGGGGCCCTGTGCACTGCCTGGGGCCCTGTACGTTGCCTGGGGCCCTTGTACGCTGCCTTGGGCCCCTTTGCGCTGCCTGGGGCCTCTGTTTGCTGCCTGGGGCCCCGTGCGCTGCCTGGAGCCCTTCTGCGCTGCCTGGGGCCCGTGTGCTGACTGGGACCCCTGTGCGCTGCCTGGAGCCCTGTGGGCTGCCTGGGGTCCTGTGCGCTGCCTGGGGCCCCTGTGCACTGCTTGGGGCCCTGTGCGCTGCTTGGGGCCCTGTGTGCTGCCTGGGGCCCTTGTGCGCTGCCTGGGGCCCCATGTGCTGCCTGGGGCCCTGTGTGCTGCCTGGGGCCCCTGTGCGCTGCCTGGGACCTCGTGTGCTGCATGGGTCCCTGTGCGCTGCCTGGGGCCCTGTGTTCTGTCTGGGGCCCTGTGCACTGCCTGGGGCCCTGTACGTTGCCTGGGGCCCTTGTACGCTGCCTTGGGCCCCTTTGCGCTGCCTGGGGCCTCTGTTTGCTGCCTGGGGCCCCGTGCGCTGCCTGGAGCCCTTCTGCGCTGCCTGGGGCCCGTGTGCTGACTGGGACCCCTGTGCGCTGCCTGGAGCCCTGTGGACTGCCTGGGGTCCTGTGCGCTGCCTGGGGCCCCTGTGCGCTGCTTGGGGCCCTGTGTGCTGCCTGTGGCCCCTGTGCTCTGCCTGGGGCCCCGTGCGCTTCCTGGGGCCCCTGTGTACTGCCTGGGGCCCCTGTGTGCTGCCTGGGGCCCTGGGTGCTGCCTAGGGCCCCATTATTAAGAATGTCACTCAATGGTTCTCAAAAGTCTGAAAAATCTGATCTACAGTAGCTGGGGTATACAGTAGCTGGGGTTCTGACCTGGGGCCCCTGTGCTCTGCCTTGGGCCCCATGTGCTGCCTGGGGCCCCGTGTGCTGCCTGGAGCCCTGTGCTCTGCCTGTGGCCCCATGTGCTGCCTGGGGCCCCGTGTGCTGCCTGGGGCGCCTGTGTGCTGTCTGGGCCCCCGTGTTCTGCCTGGGGCCCCGTGTGCTGCCTGGGGCCCCGTGCGCTGCCTGGAGCCCCCTGTGCTGCCTGGGGCCCTTGTGCACTGCCTGGGGCCATGTGCACTGCCTGAGGCCCTGGGTGCTGCCTAGGGCCCCGTTATTAATAATGTCACTCAATGGTTCTCAAAAGCCTGATAAATCTGATCTACAGTAGCTGGGGTATATTCTGACCTGGAGGGGTATAAACCGAACTAGTCCAATTTGTACCCCGGGGTATAGTTTGGGCTAGGCCAGAATATACCCGGGGTATAATCTGGCCCAGAGGGGTATAAACTGGACTAGTCCAATTTATACCCCGGGGTATAGTTTGGGCTAGGCCAGAATATACCCGGGGTATAATCCGGCCTAGGCCACTTTATACACTGGGCGGGGGGGTTAATCTGGCCTGTTACACCGGCTCTGCTCTGGTCTCAGCAGCTGCACTGTTTTCTGCCCGTCACACACAGCATGGTGCTCCACGAAGTGATGTCATCGCGCACCGGCTGTGTTGGAGGCAGAAGTGAATGATGGGGGAGTGTCATCTGACACCCTCTCCTCCATTATTGCTTTCAACTGTGTCTATGATGCAGATACAGTTAAATGCGAAGTGCACTGGGGCAGCAGCGATGGAGCAGCGGGTGACAGGAGGCAGGAACTGGTTGCTGCAGCTAAAGCCTGTGCCCGCTGCTAAAGAGAAATTAATATTCACTGCCCCCATGCCCATGCAGCGAGCACAGACTTTAACTGCAGAAGCTGCCTCCTGTCACTCGCTGCTCCACAGCTGCTGCTCTGCTGGTGCCGGGCGGGCAAACAGAAGAAATTTCAGAGAGACCGCTTCGATTTTGATAATCAAAGGGCCTTCTGATGGAGACACGTAATTCTCGTTCAACTTCACAACCTTCAAATCATCTGACTTCCACTCTTTCGGAGACAGCGGCAGGTGCCACCAGTTCGAGTGATTTTTTATCCTCGGGAGGCAGCGACCTCGACACAAGACAAGACGGGGACGCAAATGCCAGAAACCTAAGAAAACGCCAGACCAATCGGAAGGGTCCCATCTCGCCTTATCGACGCAATCACAGGAACAAACGCCGATGACTGCTCTCCTTGCTCTTCCTCTACAACGGCACCTACACAGGTACAATCCTCCGTTTTACAGGTGATCAATTTATCAGACTATGTTCTATCACCAGCTGAATGTTCAGTTTTGCAAAGATGGTTATCTTTTTCCCCCACTTAGACTACTGATAAATTTGACTTCATTAACCCCTTTCCGACCTCGGACGGGATAGTACGTTCGAGGTCAGAAGCCCCGCTTTGATGCGGGCTCCGGCGGTGAGCCCGCATCAAAGCCGGGAGATGTCAGCTGTTTTGAACAGCTGACATGTCCCCTTAATAGGCGCGGGCAGAATCGCGATCTGCCCGCGCCTATTAACTAGTTAAATGCCGCTGTCAAACGCAGACAGCGGCATTTAACTACCGCATCCGGCCGGGCGGCCGGAAATGATCGCATCGCCGACCCCGTCACATGAGCGGAGGTCGGCGATGCTTCTGAATAGTAACCATAGAGGTCCTTGAGACCTCTATGGTTACTGATCGCTGGTAGCTGTGAGCGCCACCCTGTGGTCGGCGCTCACAGCACACCTGCATTTCTGATACATGGCAGCGAACATCAGATCGCTGCTATGTAGCAGAGGCTATCGCGTTGTGTCTGCTTCTAGCCTCCCATGGAGGCTATTGAAGCATGGCAAAAGTAAAAAAAAAAGTTAAAAAAAAGTAAAAAAAATATAAAAGTTTAAATCACCCCCCTTTCGCCCCATTCAAAATAAATCAATAAAAAAATAAAATCGAACCTACACATATTTGGTATCGCCGCATTCAGAATCGCCCGATCTATCAATTAAAAAAAAGCATTAACCTGATCGCTAAATGGCGTAGCGAGAAAGAAATTCGAAATGCCAGAATTACTTTTTTTGGTCTCCGCGACATTGAATTAAAGTGCAATAATGGGCGATCAAAAGAACGTATCTGCACCAAAATGCTATCATTAAAAATGCCAGCTCGGCACGCAAAAAATAAGCCCTCACCCGACCCCAGATCACAAAAAATGGAGACGCTACAAGTATCGGAAAATGGCGCAATTTTTTTTGTTTTTAGCAAAGTTTGGAATTTCTTTTCACCACTTAGATAAAAAATAACCTATTCATGTTAGGTGTCTATGAACTCGTACTGACCTGGAGAATCATAATGGCAGGTCAGTTTTAGCATTCAGTGAACCTAGCAAAAAAAGCCAAGCAAAAAACAAGTGTGGGATTGCACTTTTTTTGCAATTTCACCGCACTTTGAATTTGTTTCCCATTTTCTAGTACACGACATGGTAAAACCAATGATGTCGTTCAAAAGTACAACTCGTCCTGCAAAAAATAAGCCCTCACATGGCCAAATTGACGGAAAAATAAAAAAGTTATGGCTCTGGGAAGGAGGGGAGCGAAAAACGAACACAGAAAAACGGAAAATCCCAAGGTCATGAAGGGGTTAAAGATCTTTATCTATTTAGTAGAAAATTGGTGTTACAGGTGATCCATCAATGACCTGAAGCTATTCAAACTTCTTCCATCGGTGACCAACAAGTACTTCAGGACCTTCTAGACGAAAATGCCACATCATCAGGTAGGAAATATTTTCCATATAAAAATAAGTCTTCCACTGCTCCGTCTTTTTGTCTAGTCCCAGCGGTTAAATTTTTTTTTTAATCCACCAAGAGAGACATCTTACAATTACATCCGACTATTGGTAATGTGCACAATCTCTCTCTGCAAGAAATGAAAGCTATTGGCTCCTTTAAAAACAATGATTCCATTATCATCAGGGAAGCGGATAAATGTGGGAATGTGGTGCTCTGGCCCACCCACCTTCATCTTGAAGAAGACAACAGACAACTTAATAATCCTAGATTCTATGTGAAATTACCTTCAGACCCTACAGAAGTGTTCTCAGAGAGGCTACATAATCTAATTAATCAAGCAGCAGCCATGGGAACCATCTCCACAAATGAAAAGAAATTTATGTGGGTTGAAAATCCTGTTATCCCCATGTTTTACCTTTTGCCGAAGGTGCACAAGAATGCCTATAAGCCACCTGTCAGGCCCATAGTGTCCAGTATTGGCAGCATATGTGAACGCGTGTGCACGTACATTGATTTTTTTCATACAACCAATAGCATCAACACTATCATCTTTCATTAAGGACACGTCGGATTTTATTCGTATTTGCCGTAACATCACCCTCACGGGCATGAGTTACTTATAACCCTTGATGTTGAATCATTGTATTCCAACATCAATCATTCCCATGGCATTCAGGCCTTATCCTTTTTCCTTAATCGACTTAGCGGGACTAATCGCCTCCATGATTCTTTTATTTTAGATCTTCTGAGCTTTGTCCTGCACCATAATTATTTTTTGTTCCACAGGACATATTACAAACAAGTATCAGGCGTGGCCATGGGTGCACGCTGTGCATCGGCCTACGCAAACATTTTTCATGGATGGTGGGAAGAGACGATTGTTTTCCGTTCCCAGGGATTTCATGATCATGTCAAACATTGGCATCGCTATATAGACGATGTCTTCTTCATTTGGGTAGGCACTGAAGCTGCTTGTTTACAATTCCTAAGGGAACCTAATGACAATTTGATAAACATCTTTTTAACTCATTCTTGTTCCTTGGATTCAGCAGTCTTCTTGGATCTCCATGTCCTGACAGATGGGAATAGACTGGTCACAGACTTATTTCGCAAACCCACAGTGACTAATAGCCTTCTACAACATCAGAGCTTCCATCCTTCGCATACTCATATGGGAATTCCAACGGGACAGTTTCTTCAGATCCGCCGCAACTATACTACAGATGAATGTTTCAGGCAACAATCCAGGGATTTAACTATGAGGTTCCAACAGCGGGGATACCCTCGGAGGAGAATCTCCGAAGCCTTTCAGCGAGCCAAAACTTTCAACCAAGCCTCCTTCTTGACATCACAGCCTCGACCACAAGACCGTACAGTGAGGTTCATCACGGAATATAGCACCAACTGGAACCAGGTGAGACATATTCTTGCAAAAAATTGGGACATTCTGACTTCAGATGCCCAAACCTCGACCTGTGAATGTCCCAGACCCCTGATGACTGCTAAAAGGGCACCAAACTTACGTGACATACTTACCAGAAGTCACTTTACACGACCTGTCACCAGACTGAACAGAGGTATCCGCCTCAGGGGCTTGTTTCCCTGCGGTGATTGCACAATTTGCTCTTACATGCCGCCTACGAGAGACCATTTTAATAACCCTTCGGACAATTTGGACCATCCACTTTACCAATATATTAATTGCAAGACAAGTTTTGTGATTTACGCTATTATTTGTCCGTGTCACAAGGTATACGTAGGTCAAACCTCGCAGGAATTAAGAAGACGTGCACAAAAACATCTGTCAACAATCAATCTGGCTCACTCTGACCTTAAGAAGGGTAAGGTTTTAACCCCTATTGCAGCCCATTATCTCAAAGCACATGGAGGTAAACCCACTAACACTCGGTTTTTTGGTCTACAGAGGATTCTATGTAATGAAAGGGGTGGTGACCGACATAAACTGTTATTGGAATTTGAAGCTCGTTGGATCTTTCGTTTGAAGTCTGCCTCACCTATTGGCTTGAATGAGGAGCTCTTACACAGAGGCACACAGGCTTCTTTGGTTGATTGATTCTCTCTTCAAGCAATTGTCATCATTAGAGTTGAGCGACCTTGACCTTTTTAGAGTCGAGCCGGGTTTTGCGAAACCCGACTATGTCCAAAGTCGGGTCGAGTGAAATCGGCCGATTATGACGTAAAGTCGGGATCGACCGAAACACGAAACCCAATGCAAGTCAATGGGGCAGCATAGTCGGCAGTGAGTGGGGGCCAGGAAAACACCTAGAGTGGCCATTTTAATGTCAAAACCATCCATTCTTCTTAATGAAGCTTGTCAAGCGTAATTTACCTTATAATAATTGGAAGGCATTTGAAATTGGGGGTCATTTGGCTAAAGTTGTGGGGGGTAGGGCTGGTTCAAGTAATTAGTGGGCCCAGGAAATCTGGACCACGTCACGGCAGTGGAGCAGGGAGAGGTAAGTATTTCAACTTTGCAAGTGCTGTGAACCTGAGCAAGCAGGGGGGGCCCACTCGTTGGCATTGGCACTGGCACAGGGCCCCTCAAAGTACAGCGGTGTGTTTGCACGGCGGGGGCGCCTCCCACCGGCAGCAACACTTTTGCGTACTATGAGAGGCCCTGTGCCAGTGACGTCGCCAACTAGTATTCCTCCCCCCACCTGATGAAGGAACCTGCACTTTCATCTGCACCTTCCTCTTTGTCCCCGTGTAAGGTGGTATGGTATGCGGGAAGAGCAACCTGACTTTCAGCAGGGTCACAATGTTGTTGTGTAGCGTGCACGGGGAATGTTGCGTTATGGGTCAATGTACCAGCAGACTCATCTATCACTGGCTGGGCAATGGGCACGATGAAGTGGAAACACAGATATAGGCCCAAAGAAGAAAGTGGGCTAAATGCAGTTCAAAATTGGTAACACAGGAATAACCAGGGGGCATTGCAGTGGAGGACAACTGGAATGAGAGGCTGACACAGAGAGTAGGGCCAAATCAGTAAGTAGTCGAAATGCAGTTCAAAATTGGCAACCGTAGTAAACAGGCGGCACAGCTTTGTTCAGTGGAGGAGAACAGCAAGGAGTGGCAGACACCGATAGTAGGCCCCAAACCAACTAGTACGCCAAATGCAGTTGTTCCATTTAACCACAATTTAATGAGAGCCTGAAGATAGAAGCTCAGGAAAGGCAACCTGGGGAACACCTTGGAGTGTAACACACCATCTCTCTCCACCCCATACCCATTTTGTATGGCCTAATGCAGTGTACTTTTCTACAACTACTAAACGAGAGTCGGAAGACCGAAGCAATGGCAAGGAAACCTGGGGAACACCTTAGAGTGTAACACACCCTCTCTCTACACCCCATACCCAATTTGAAGGCCTAATGCAGTGTAGTTTCCAAGAACTACTAAACGAGAGCCGGAAGATCGAAGCTCAGGAAAGGCAACCTGGGGAACACCTTGGAGTGTAACACACCCTCTCGCTACACCCCATACCCAATTTGAAGGCCTAATGCAGCGTAGTTTCCAACAACTACTAAACGAGAGCCGGAAGATCGAAGCTCAGGAAAGGCAACCTGGGGAACACCTTGGAGTGTAACACACCCTCTCTCTACACCCCATACCCAATTTGAAGGCCTAATGCAGTGTAGTTTCCAAGAACTACTAAACGAGAGCCGGAAGATCGAAGCTCAGGAAAGGCAACCTGGGGAACACCTTGGAGTGTAACACACCCTCTCGCTACACCCCATACCCAATTTGAAGGCCTAATGCAGCGTAGTTTCCAACAACTACTAAACGAGAGCCGGAAGATCGAAGCTCAGGAAAGGCAACCTGGGGAACACCTTGGAGTGGAACACACCATCTCTCTACACCCCATACCCAATTTGAAGGCCTAATGCAGAGTAGTTTCCAAGAACTACTAAACGAGAGCCGGAAGATCGAAGCTCAGGAAAGGCAACCTGGGGAACACCTTGGAGTGTAACACAACGTCTCTCTACACGACGGAAGGGCTGATTCTTAGGAAGGAAGGCTGTTGGAAATAAGCATTGCGCGTCCGAGGGTGATTATATTCTTATTAGGTATATACTCACCCTCGGACGCGCCCTGCTTCTTTATTTGGAATGAATGTTTATTTGCAATGTGGTGTTGACTTTCTCTATTATTTTGGTAATTAATGATTTTATTATTTTCATTATTTTGCATCTTCTCGGCAATAATATAAAGAAGACGCGACAGGACAACACTCGGTGGATGCCATATGTGTGTTTTCAATTTAAAAAAACTTTCAGTTAACTACTTGCAGGAGAAAGTAATTGTAGCTGGTGGCCATTTTTAGTACTGTACCAGATTAGAGTTGTGTGTTTGTTTTTAATGTTAAAATGTCTGCATTTGATATCTCACCAGTATTTTCTTTTTTATAAGCAAAATACTTATTTTTATATTTTCTGATGTTGGTTCCAGGGGTACACGGCCAGCAGTGCCCTGGTCAGTGTAGTAGTAGTTGAAAGAATGGACCGCAGACAGGCATCGAAGGCCTAAAATAATAACACATGGCTGTAGGCAATTTTAAATTGGTTCCAGGGGTACACGGACAGCAGTGGTGTGGTCAGTGGAGGCCTAGTGGAAGGAGTGACCGCAGACAGGCATCGAAGGCCTAAAATAATAACACATGGCTGTAGGCAATTTTAAATTGGTTCCAGGGGTACACGGACAGCAGTGGTGTGGTCAGTGGAGGCCTAGTGGAAGGAGTGACCGCAGACAGGCATCGAAGGCCTAAAATAATAACACATGGCTGTAGGCAATTTTAAATTGGTTCCAGGGGTACACGGGCAGCAGTGACCTGGTCAGTGTAGTAGTAGTTGAAAGAATGGACCGCAGACAGGCATCGAAGGCCTAAAATAAAAAAATTGGGCTGGCTGTAGGCAATTTTAAATTGGTTCCAGGGGTACACGGGCAGCAGTGACCTGGTCAGTGTAGTAGTAGTTGAAAGAATGGACCGCAGACAGGCATCGAAGGCCTAAAATAAAAAAATTGGGCTGGCTGTAGGCAATTTTAAATTGGTTCCAGGGGTACACGGGCAGCAGTGGTGTGGTCAGTGGAGGCCTAGTGGAAGGAGTGACCGCAGACAGGCATCGAAGGCCTAACATAACAAACTTGGGCTGGCTGTAGGCACTTTTAAATTGGTTCCAGGGGTACACGGGCAGCAGTGACCTGGTCAGTGTAGTAGTAGTTGAAAGAATGGACCGCAGACAGGCATCGAAGGCCTAAAATAAAAAAATTGGGCTGGCTGTAGGCAATTTTAAATTGGTTCCAGGGGTACACGGGCAGCAGTGACCTGGTCAGTGTAGTAGTAGTTGAAAGAATGGACCGCAGACAGGCATCGAAGGCCTAAAATAAAAAAATTGGGCTGGCTGTAGGCAATTTTAAATTGGTTCCAGGGGTACACGGGCAGCAGTGGTGTGGTCAGTGGAGGCCTAGTGGAAGGAGTGACCGCAGACAGGCATCGAAGGCCTAAAATAATAACACATGGCTGTAGGCAATTTTAAATTGGTTCCAGGGGTACACGGGCAGCAGTGACCTGGTCAGTGTAGTAGTAGTTGAAAGAATGGACCGCAGACAGGCATCGAAGGCCTAAAATAAAAAAATTGGGCTGGCTGTAGGCACTTTTAAATTGGTTCCAGGGGTACACGGGCAGCAGTGGTCTGGTCAGTGGAAGTCTAGTGGAAGGAGTGACCGCAGACAGGCATCGAAGGCCTAAAATAATAACACATGGCTGTAGGCAATTTTAAATTGGTTCCAGGGGTACACGGACAGCAGTGGTGTGGTCAGTGGAGGCCTAGTGGAAGGAGTGACCGCAGACAGGCATCGAAGGCCTAAAATAATAACACATGGCTGTAGGCAATTTTAAATTGGTTCCAGGGGTACACGGGCAGCAGTGACCTGGTCAGTGTAGTAGTAGTTGAAAGAATGGACCGCAGACAGGCATCGAAGGCCTAAAATAAAAAAATTGGGCTGGCTGTAGGCAATTTTAAATTGGTTCCAGGGGTACACGGGCAGCAGTGACCTGGTCAGTGTAGTAGTAGTTGAAAGAATGGACCGCAGACAGGCATCGAAGGCCTAAAATAAAAAAATTGGGCTGGCTGTAGGCAATTTTAAATTGGTTCCAGGGGTACACGGGCAGCAGTGGTGTGGTCAGTGGAGGCCTAGTGGAAGGAGTGACCGCAGACAGGCATCGAAGGCCTAAAATAATAACACATGGCTGTAGGCACTTTTAAATTGGTTCCAGGGGTACACGGGCAGCAGTGGTCTGGTCAGTGGAAGTCTAGTGGAAGGAGTGACCGCAGACAGGCTTCGAAGGCCTAACATAACAAAATTGGGCTGGCTGTAGGCACTTTAAATTGGTTCCAGGGGTACATGGGCAGCAGTGTATGGTCAGTGGAAGTCTAGTGGAAGGAGTGACGGCAGACAGTCTTCGAAGGCCTAACATAACAAAATTGGGCTGACTGTAGGCACTTTTAAATTGGTTCCAGGGTAACACGGCCAGCAGTGGCCTGGTCAGTGTAGTAGTTGTAGAAAGAAGGGACCGCAGACAGGCTTCGAAGGCCTAACATAACAAAAATGTCAAAACAATGGTATTGTCAGTGCCAGGCATTGAAGGATGTCAGCGGCTAGACTACACATTGGTGAAGCTGTGAGAGATAATTTTGCTAGTGGTACAGCACTGTTTGAGCTGGGGGGGGGAACTGTCTTGTGGCCGGCGGTACAGGCACAGGGCCCCTCATATTACAACGGTGTGTCTGACGTTGGGTGCGCACCACCACCGCCAGAGACACTTTATTGTACTATGAGGGACCCAGTGGCAGTGCCGTCGACCAAAAGCGGCCACACCCACCTCTTCAGACAAACAGCACTCTCAAGGGTCCAAGCGCAAAGTGGCGATAGCACGGCCCCGTGTGGGGAGTTTGGCCATTTCGTGAGGTGGAAACATGTCGTATGCTGGACAATCAGGTGAAGAAAATTACGAGATTGGAAAAGTCATTCAGAATAGTCCACAGGCAAGACCTTTTCATAGGAAAGCTAGGTGTCAGCCGGGCAGGGTGGGGCAAAAGATTTTGAAATCCAGTTGTGGTTCATTTTAATGAAGGTTAGATCATCTACATTTTGGGTAGCCAGACGAGTCCTTTTTTCTGTTAGTATTGAACCTGCAGCACTGAATACTCTTTCTGATAGGACACTAGCTGCCGGGCAAGCAAGCTCCTGCAATGCATATTCTGCCAATTCTGGCCAGGTGTCTAATTTGGATGCCCAGTAATCAAATGGGAATGACGGTTGAGGGAGAACGTCGATAAGGGATGAAAAATAGTTTGTAACCATACTGGACAAATGTTGTCTCCTGTCACTTTGAATTGATGCTGCAGTACCTGTCCTGTCTGCGGTCATAGAAAAATCACTCCACAACCTGGTCAGAAAACCCCTCTGTCCAACGCCACTTCTGATTTCTGCCCCTCTAACACCTCTGGTCTGCTGGCCCCTGGAGCTCGTGTGAGAACGATCACGGGCGCTGTGTGCAGGGAATGCCAGAAGCAAACGGTCAACAAGAGTTGATTGTTTTGTTGCTAATATTAGTTCCAAGTTCTCATGTGGCATAATATTTTGCAATTTGCCTTTATAGCGAGGATCAAGGAGGCAGGCCAACCAGTAATCGTCATCGTTCATCATTTTTGTAATGCGTGTGTCCCTTTTGAGGATACGCAAGGCATAATCCGCCATGTGGGCCAAAGTTCCCGTTGTCAAATCTGCGGTTGTGCTTGGTTGAGGGGCAGTTGCAGGCAAATCTACGTCACTTGTGTCCCTCAAAAAACCAGAACCCGGCCTTGCCACGCCACCAATTTCCCGTGCCCCCGGGAAAGCTTCCTCATTAAAAATATACTCATCCCCATCATCCTCCTCATCCTCCACCTCCTCTTCGCCCGGTACCTCGTCATGTACACTGCCCTGACCAGACAATCGCTGACTGTCATCAAGGCTTTCCTCTTCCTCTGGTGCAGACGCCTGATCCTTTATGTGCGTCAAACTTTGCATCAGCAGACGCATTAGGGGGATGCTCATGCTTATTATGGCGTTGTCTGCACTAACCAGCCGTGTGCATTCCTCAAAACACTGAAGGACTTGACACATGTCTTGAATCTTCGACCACTGCACACCTGACAACTCCATGTCTGCCATCCTACTGCCTGCCCGTGTATGTGTATCCTCCCACAAAAACATAACAGCCCGCCTCTGTTCGCACAGTCTCTGAAGCATGTGCAGTGTTGAGTTCCACCTTGTTGCAACGTCTATGATTAGGCGATGCTGGGGAAGGTTCAAAGAACGCTGATAGGTCTGCATACGGCTGGAGTGTACAGGCGAACGGCGGATATGTGCGCAAAGTCCACGCACTTTGAGGAGCAGGTCGGATAACCCCGGATAACTTTTCAGGAAGCACTGCACCACCAGGTTTAAGGTGTGAGCCAGGCAAGGAATGTGTTTCAGTTGGGAAAGGGAGATGGCAGCCATGAAATTCCTTCCGTTATCACTCACTACCTTGCCTGCCTCAAGATCTACAGTGCCCAGCCACGACTGCGTTTCTTGCTGCAAGAACTCGGACAGAACTTCCGCGGTGTGTCTATTGTCGCCCAAACACTTCATAGCCAATACAGCCTGCTGACGTATGCCAGTAGCTGCCCCATAATGGGAGACCTGGTGTGCAACAGTGGCAGGTGCGGATGGAGTGTTTGTGCGACTGCGGTCTGTGGACGAGCTCTTGCTTCTGCAGGAGGACGAGGAGGAGGAGGAGGAGGGGGTGCGAACGGCTACAGACAACTGTTTACTAGACCGTGGGCTAGGCAGAACTGTCCCAAACTTGCTGTCCCCTGTGGACCCTGAATCCACCACATTTACCCAGTGTGCCGTGATGGACACGTAACGTCCCTGGCCATGCCTACTGGTCCATGCATCTGTTGTCAGGTGCACCTTTGTGCTCACAGATTGGCTGAGTGCATGGACGATGCGCTCTTTAACATGCTGGTGGAGGGCTGGGATGGCTTTTCTGGAAAAAAAGTGTCGACTGGGTAGCTCGTAGCGTGGTACAGCGTAGTCCATCAGGTCTTTGAAAGCTTCGCTTTCAACTAACCGGTAGGGCATCATCTCTAACGAGATTAGTCTAGCTATGTGGGCGTTCAAACCCTGTGTACGCGGATGCGAGGCTAAGTATTTCCTTTTTCTAACCATAGTCTCATGTAGGGTGAGCTGGACTGGAGAGCTGGAGATCGTGGAACTAGCGGGGGTGCCGGTGGACATGGCAGACTGAGAGACGGTGGGAGATGGTATTGTTGCCGCCGGTGCCCTAGATGCAGTGTTTCCTACTACGAAACTGGTGATTCCCTGACCCTGACTGCTTTGGCCTGGCAAAGATACCTGCACAGATACAGCAGGTGGTGCGCTAAATGGTGGTCCTACACTGCCGGAAGGGATGTTGCGTTGATGACTAGCTTCATTGGCCGAGGGTGCAACAACCTTAAGGGACGTTTGGTAGTTAGTCCAAGCTTTCAAATGCATGGTGGTTAAATGTCTATGCATGCAACTAGTATTGAGACTTTTCAGATTCTGACCTCTGCTTAAGGAAGTAGAACATTTTTGACAGATGACTTTGCGCTGATCAATTGGATGTTGTTTAAAAAAATGCCAGACTGCACTCTTTCTAGCATCGGATACCTTTTCAGGCATTGCAGACTGAGCTTTAACCGGATGGCCACGCTGTCCTCCACCAGGTTTTGGCTTTGCCACGCGTTTTGGGCAAGATACGGGCCCGGCAGATGGAACCTGTGGCGATGTTGATGCCTGCTGCGGCCCCTCCTCCTCCTCTGCTTCAGAACTGCTGCCGCCTGCACCCTGTTCCCCCAATGGCTGCCAATCGGGGTCAAGAACTGGGTCATCTAATAACTCTTCTTGTACCTCCTGCGCAACTTCGTCTGTGTCACCGTGTCGTTCGGTGGTATAGCGTTCGTGATGGGGCAACATAGTCTCATCAGGGTCTGATTCTTGATCAGCACCCTGCGAGGGCAATGTTGTGGTCTGAGTCAAAGGACCAGCATAGTAGTCTGGCTGTGGCTGTGCGTCAGTGCACTCCATGTCAGATTCAATTTGTAATGGGCATGGACTGTTAACTGCTTCACTTTCTAAGCCAGGGACGGTATGTGTAAAGAGCTCCATGGAGTAACCCGTTGTGTCGCCTGCTGCATTCTTCTCTGTTGTTGTTTTTGCTGAAGAGGACAAGGAAGTGACTTGTCCCTGACCGTGAACATCCACTAACGACGCGCTGCTTTTACTTTTACCAGTTTCACGAGATGAGGCAAAAGAGCTAGAGGCTGAGTCAGCAAGATAAGCCAAAACTTGCTCTTGCTGCTCCGGCTTTAAAAGCGGTTTTCCTAATCCCAGAAAAGGGAGCGTTCGAGGCCTTGTGTAGCCGGACGACGAACCTGGCTCCACAGCTCCAGACTTAGGTGCAATATTTTTTCCCCCACGACCACCTGATGCTCCACCACTACCACTACCCTCATTACCAGCTGACAATGAACGCCCCCGGCCACGACCTCTTCCACTAGACTTCCTCATTGTTTTAAAAACGTAACCAAACTAACGTTATTTGTTGCAGTCACACAACTTACACGGTGAGCTATAACTTCTGTATGATTTAGCTACCCCTTTACAGGTTGGTGAGACCACAGCGAAAATCAGGCCCAATGTTACACACTCTTTTTTTGGTGGCTGCAAATTAGAGAGATGCCCCACACGCAGGACTGTCACTGAAGCACAAATGTTAATATTAATGTCACACTATTATTTTTTTTTTATTTTTATTTTTTTCAGGAACACTTTAGAAACCCCCCAAAAAAAAAAAAATAGATTTTTGCAGGGAGAATTTAGAAAACAAATGTAACAAACTATATGCTTTCTATGGGCCACTGAGTGAGAGATGACGCACACAGGAATCAGGAGTGGCACACAAGCCCAGAGGCCAATATTTTTCTACCAATGATTGATGGAGTTATTTTCTCTGGTAGATTTTGGAACCCAAATCAAGGAAAAAAAATGTAGGCTTTCTATGGACCACAATTGGAGAGAGAGAGAGAGAGAGATGGCACACCCAGGAGTCAAGACTGGCACACAAGCAGAAAGGCCAATATTAATCTCCCACTGTTTTTTTTGGTTGTTTTTTTTTTTTTTTTTTTCAGGGAGACTTTAGAAAAAAAAATAATAAAAAAAATATGATTTTATCAGGAAGAATTTAGAAACCAAATAAAATAAAATGATTTTTTCAGGGAGAATTTAGAAAACAAATAAAACCAAAAATAGGCGTTCTATGGCCCACTGACTGAGAGATGACGCACCCAGGAGTCAAGACTGGCACACAAGCAGAAAGGCCAATATTAATCTCCCACTGTTTTTTTTGGTTGTTTTTTTTTTTTTTTTTTCAGGGAGACTTTAGAAAAAAAAATAATAAAAAAAATATGATTTTATCAGGAAGAATTTAGAAACCAAATAAAATAAAATGATTTTTTCAGGGAGAATTTATAAAACAAATAAAACCAAAAATAGGCGTTCTATGGCCCACTGACTGAGAGATGACGCACCCAGGAGTCAAGACTGGCACACAAGCAGAAAGGCCAATATTAATCTCCCACTGTTTTTTTTGGTTGTTTTTTTTTTTTTTTTTTTCAGGGAGACTTTAGAAAAAAAAATAATAAAAAAAATATGATTTTATCAGGAAGAATTTAGAAACCAAATAAAATAAAATGATTTTTTCAGGGAGAATTTAGAAAACAAATAAAACCAAAAATAGGCGTTCTATGGCCCACTGACTGAGAGATGACGCACCCAGGAGTCAAGACTGGCACACAAGCAGAAAGGCCAATATTAATCTCCCACTGTTTTTTTTGGTTGTTTTTTTTTTTTTTTTTTCAGGGAGACTTTAGAAAAAAAAATAATAAAAAAAATATGATTTTATCAGGAAGAATTTAGAAACCAAATAAAATAAAATGATTTTTTCAGGGAGAATTTAGAAAACAAATAAAACCAAAAATAGGCGTTCTATGGCCCACTGACTGAGAGATGACGCACCCAGGAGTCAAGACTGGCACACAAGCAGAAAGGCCAATATTAATCTCCCACTGTTTTTTTTTTTTTTTTTCAGGGAGACTTTAGAAAAAAAAATAATAAAAAAAATATGATTTTATCAGGAAGAATTTAGAAACCAAATAAAATAAAATAATTTTTTCAGGGAGAATTTAGAAAACAAATAAAACCAAAAATAGGCGTTCTATGGCCCACTGACTGAGAGATGACGCACACAGGAGTCAGGAGTGGCACACAAACCCAGAGGCCAATATTTTTCTACCAATGATTGATGTAGTTATTTTCTCTGGTAGATTTTAGAACCCAAATCAAGGAAAAAAAATATAGGCTTTCTATGGACCACAATTGGAGAGAGAGAGAGAGAGAGAGAGAGAGAGAGAGAGAGAGAGAGAGATGGCACACCCAGGAGTCAAGACTGGCACACAAGCAGAAAGGCCAATATTAATCTCCCACTGTTTTTTTGGTTGTTTTTTTTTTTTTTTTTTTTCAGGGAGACTTTAGAAATAAAAATAATAAAAAAAATATGATTTTATCAGGAAGAATTTAGAAACCAAATAAAATAAAATGATTTTTTCAGGGAGAATTTAGAAAACAAATAAAACCAAAAATATGCGTTCTATGGCCCACTGACTGAGAGAGAGAGAGAGATGGAACGCTTAGTACTGGCACACAAGCCCAAAGGGCAATATTAATCTCCCTTTTTTTTTCCAGGGAGAATTTCTGAAACCCAAAAAAAAAATAAAATAGGCTTTCTATGGCCCACTATTTGTGAGAGAGATGGGACGCTCAGGACTGGCACAGATGGCACGCTCAGGACTGGCACAGAAGCCCAGAGGCCAATATTAATCTCCCTTTTTTTCTGGGAGAATTTATAAAACCAAAAAAATATTTAAATAGGCTTTCTATGGCCCACTATTTGTGAGAGAGATGGCACGCTCAGGACTGGCACAGATGGCACGCTCACAACTGGCACAGAAGCCCAGAGGCCAATATTAATCTCCCTTTTTTTCTGGGAGAATTTATAAAACCAAAAAAATATTTAAATAGGCTTTCTATGGCCCACTATTTGTGAGAGAGATGGCACGCTCAGGACTGGCACAGATGGCACGCTCACAACTGGCACACAAGCCCAGAGGCCAATATTAATCTCCCTTTTTTCAGGGAAAATTTATAAAACCAAAAAAAAAATTAAATAGGCTTTCTATGGCCCACTATTTGTGAGAGAGATGGCACGCTCAGGACTGGCACAGATGGCACGCTCACAACTGGCACACAAGCCCAGAGGCCAATATTAATCTCCCTTTTTTCAGGGAAAATTTATAAAACCAAAAAAAAAATTAAATAGGCTTTCTATGGCCCACTATTTGTGAGAGAGATGGGACGCTCAGGACTGGCACAGATGGCACGCTCAGGACTGGCACAGAAGCCCAGAGGCCAATATTAATCTCCCTTTTTTTCAGGGAGAATTTATAAAACCCAAAAAAAAATAAAATAGGCTTTCTATGGCCCACTATTTGTGAGAGAGATGGCACACTCAGGACTGGCACACAAGCCCAAAGGCCAATATTAATCTCCCACTGTATTTTTATCAGGGAGAATTTATACACCCCACAAAAAAAAATACAGAAAAATGAAAAGGCTTTCTATGGCCCACTATGTGAGAGAGATGGCACACACAGGGATGGCACTCTAGCAGAAATGCCAAATTGCCAATCTTAATCTCCCACCAAAAAAAAAAAAAAAAAAAAAACAGGGAATGTCCTACAATTACTATCTCCCTGCCTGCAGTAATCTCAGCCAGGTATGGCAGGCAGCTACTATCTCCCTGCCTGCAGTAATCTCAGCCAGGTATGGCAGGCAGCAATAAGGAGTGGACTGATGCACAAATGAAATAAAAAGTGTGGACAAACAAAAAAGATAGCTGTGCAGAAAGGAAGGAACAAGAGGATTTGTGCTTTGAAAAAAGCAGTTGGTTTGCACAGCGGCGTACACACAGCAATGCAGCTATCAGGGAGCCTTCTAGGGCAGCCCAATGAGCTACAGCGCTGAGGGGAAAAAAAAAAAAAAAAAAAATTCCACTGTCCCTGCACACCGAGGGTGGTGTTGGACAGTGCAAATCGCTGCAGCACAAGCGGTTTTGTGGTTAATGGACCCTGCCTAACGCTATCCCTGCTTCTGACAAAGCGGCAGCAACCTCTCCCTAAGCTCAGATCAGCAGCAGTAAGATGGCGGTCGGCGGGAACGCCTCTTTATAGCCCCTGTGACGTCGCAGACAGCAAGCCAATCACTGCAATGCCCTTCTCTAAGATGGTGGGGACCAGGACCTATGTCATCACGCTGCCCACACTCTGCGTTTACCTTCATTGGCTGAGAAATGGCGCTTTTCGCGTCATTGAAACGCGACTTTGGCGCGAAAGTCGCGTACCGCATGGCCGACCCCGCACAGGGGTCGGATCGGGTTTCATGAAACCCCGACTTAGCCAAAAGTCGGCGACTTTTGAAAATGTTCGACCCGTTTCGCTCAACCCTAGTCATCATATATACACCTTTGGCCTCTTCTCTTCCTTTTTGCAGAATGCCTGGGCAACTCTTCCGCTCTCCTCTGCGGTTTGGTAATAACTTAGGATGGATCATTTTTCTTATACTTTGACATATCCATATATATGACTCAAGCTGTTTCTGATGATTGACATGACTTGGGGATCAACAAGGGATATGCTATACTCATCAACAGAGCAATTTGGACTTTTCTGGAAAATGCATGCACATTATGGAACTTATATCGGCATACAGAGGCACCAGTTGTTGGAGAGATGGATCATAGCAAGATCATTATGGCATTACATATTTCATATTTATACTTATATTTATTTTTATTTGTATTTTTATTTTCGTTTTTTCTCATTTTTTTTACTTATTATTTATTATTCATTATTATTATTTTCACCATTATTGTCTGTTTATAAGTTCTTCTTGCTGTTCATATTTAATATCTTCCTTATCATCATCTTTAATATGCTTCATTTATTATGTAATAATAATTTTGTCTGTATCCATATTATGATTTTTACTATATACATACTTGGCATGTCTATTTCCGTATTTATGGATGCAGATACATATAAACAGGTGTTCATCTATGATTGCACTATGTACGCAATATATACTATTTACTATTAACCATCCCCCCTTTTTTTGGAGCTCATTTTTTATTATTATTCTTTTCTCTTACATTAGCATTGGCCATTCTTCTCTCCCTTCATCCATCCTATCTCCAGGTTCCTCTCACATTACCCTCCCACTTCTGCCATCGTATGCCTCTGTTCCTTGCTCTAGGCAACTCCCCCTTCTCCCCTCGCCTCCTCTCCCTCCTCACGGCCGCACAACGCGCCTGCTACAGCTTTTTCTGCCCCGTGCATGCGCGGCACTCACTGCCTTTATTGTGCTTCTGCGCTTGCGCTCCCTGTCTTCTCCTCCACTTCCGGTCTGCCGGCTGGATTCTCACACACCGGTAATTGCTTAGATCGTCATATAGAGCGGACACCTTCCACTGGGGAACTACCTTCCTTGACGAAGCTGCCCAGCGGCAGAGATACGCGTGGGATCTTCCCACACCCTTTCGCCATCTCTTACAGACCTGTCATTATGGGGTTTCACTCATTGCAGCTTTTGCCAAGCACCTTCACTGGCTCTAAATACCTTTGGGTCTGAACTTTTCATGGCTGAGCCACGTTTGCGGTAGGCCTTCTATTAGGTTGTGCCTCACACACAACATTTAATTATGGCACTTTACCAGGTATTATTGTTCTATATTGGGCCATTTCAAATACCCCCTTTTTGCTGCATACATTCTTGTGTACTGCAACAGGGCTCTTTCTTTATCTGGGCATTACTTTATACCACAGGTTCTGTGGTGATTGGCAGATGACATATTTGGGGATGCCCTTATATTGTCAATATATATTGAATTAGAATCTGGAACTTTGCTTCAGATATGTGCAAATCGTTATATAGCTTTTTGAGTTGCTATCTATATACATGTGCAATTGTGTTTGTCTTCACCATAAGCTTGCCGTGTCCAGGTTAATTATACTATGTGGAGAAGGGTGTTTTGTAGTTTTAATTGGTTTTATATTCATGTTTGTGTATTTATACAATAAAGCTTTGATCTTATCCTCAGCATCAAGCAGGTGTGCACATATTTATGCAGTGGCTTTCTTCTTTCGTTTTGGTACATGCAGCTTTTCATGCATTGTGTAAAACCCTGATCTAATATTGCTATATATTCAATATTGTCTATAGTAGTGCTCTTGACCCTTCATATATTTACCACTGTACATTTAAGACAAAAGGGAGACAGAGAAGGTGAATGAACTTAGCTTGAGCAGACTCAGAGAGGTAACACCAGACATCCTCAAACAGCTCCAGAGAGGAAGATAGCCATCCGCTATACAGTAGCTCTAAACTTTCACAAGGGAAAAATGTGAATATCACCAGTGACTCTCTGCTGCAGACTGGGGATTTATAAACTCCCAGGTCCAGGTGTGTCAACTACAGCCGGAGGGTGGTTGCCGCTGGGTCCAAGAGGCAGAAGGATTAAGGAGGCATCTGTAGTGCCAAAAGCAGAGACCTTCTGCAGCCAGATGCAGAGCGGCAGTCTGTATCTTCTGACACACCTGTGACACTATCTTTTCCAATGGTTACTACTTTGTGTCTTACTCTATACATATACGTTACTTATATTACACTATAGATAAGTCGAGCTGCAAACTATATTAACAATACTTATATTATACCATATCACAGTCTACATCACAACACACACTAAAAACACATGACACTATTCACAATGTAATGCACAGCACGATTTTTGACACAAAAGTACAGTCCACCACTCTTCTCTCTTCTGATAGATCACAGAATGTTAGAGGCGTTAAAAATGATTTGTAATAAGGGATTTACTTTTTTTAAAAGATTGAGATTGCTGTTATTTGTTGGCTGGGTTCATCAACCCTGATGAAGAAGGCCGTTAACCTTCGAAATGCGTTGGTTACCCTCCCCTTTCTGGTCCTAACACCGCTCCGTAGCTTTGTGACGTCACATCTAGGTACACGTGAGCAGGTACCGGCAGCCATCTTCCTCCAGCTGTAACCAGGGACGCCTTCGGCCGGGGCTCCCCTGGTGTTGCGTAAGCTGTGACGCGCCTCCCCGCTCCCTGCCCCTGACACTCTCCAGCAGCAAACAGCAGACTCCAGACCTTCCCCCCTCCTACATATTCAACGCCGACCGGTCATACTTCCCTGAGGTATCCTGATACATAGAATGCACGTGTACAGCAAGCAGGGTAAGCGCTGACCTTTATGACTTTACATGCATTGCAGTAACTAACAAGGGGAACTTGATCTGTCTGTTTCTGCCATTGAATCTATCTTTGCGGTGCATAGTCACTGATGACACTCAGTCTAGCACCACGAGTATTCTAACCCCCAAGCACGGCATCATATCTCGTGTTCAGTATTATCCATATTTATATACAGGATAGGCACAGATCCTGTTTCTGATCCCAGCAGCAAGGAGCGGTTTTCATTCCTTATCCTCTCCCAGGGTAGGCATTTGTCCACATTGTGGTGAGCGCCAGTGTGTCCTATTGTTTCTATCATTGCATCTAGTTGACACCTATGAACTTCCTGCAACTTTGTAGTCATTTGCACTAAAGAATATAGAGTGAAGTTACCCACAGAAGACTTTTTACAAATGTGTTATAAAATTGGCTTAATACATTTTGGGTTGTCTTTCTGGTTTGTCGGCAGCAACATTCAGTGCTTGAAAATCTCTGGAGTTATTTTACTAATTACAATAGTATTGTTTTTGGTTTTACAAATTCTGATAATCAGCGAGTCCGAAAGGTGAGAGAATAATTGTTTTCAAATGTCTAATACTAAAATAAATATCTATCACAAAGATAACAGAGTCAGCATACATAATATAGGTTCCTTTTAAATAAAAGAGTGTAGGGTAGGGTCACAGCTCGAAAACATTTTACAATAAAAACAAGTAACAGGAAGCACAAAACTTTATCATGTTTAGTCAAGTATGTGCACAAAAAAATAATATGAGTTTTCTAATAAATCTTTTTTTCTGACTTGGATGCAATTTCAGGACTTCTTTATATATTGATTTATTTATTTTACTCAAATATATAGCTCCATTACTTCTGCAGCACTTTACAGTCATCATCAGCACTGTTCCCATTGGGGCTCACAATCTAAATTCAGTATGACTTTACAGTGTGGGAATAAAGCCACACTGGGAGAACATACAAACGCCTTGCAGATATCGTCCTTGGTGAGATTTGAACCCAGAACTCCAGCTCTACTAAGCTATAGGATATAAGGCTTTTTTCGCTAAAAGTTCTTTTCACTGCGATTACCTGCCAATCAACATGGCATTATGGGTTACGTCTCTATGTCATGGTTATAATAGTGTATAAAAATAATGGAAACTTAATTCTTATACAACATTTCTGGTTGATTTGATATTCTACCCTGGTTGACTACACGTGGTAGAAAGTTTTGAGAAACAAATTAAATGTTATACATGTGTCCAAAATGTATATTAAACCCAAAATCTGGCATTGACAAGAGAAGTGGTTGCATGAGAGAAAAGAAAACTCATATCATGGCTAAAAAGTTAGGAGCCTCCAGCAACACCAACACCACCGTCACTGTGAACATCAACTGTCCTGGCAGTAGAATTACTAAATGCAGGTCACAATTGGTCGCATTTCTCACTTTTAAGAATACCATTGGAGAGAAAGTGGAGGGTATAATGCAATATATGTTACATCACTTGCCTCAGTAACAATAGGATAACGTAGTCTCTAACAGCGGCACATTCAGCTTGAATCAGTGTTATGCTCTGTCCAACTCCAGCGCAATGACATTTAATGTTGTGCATCCCATAGTCCCCTATCGCACAACATCCTGGGGACTAAGGAAGATACTACACTGCAACAAATTTCAGTTGATTTATTTGAAGACATGAATTGCTAACTTTCATACTCAGATGGGACAGGAGGAACTAAAGAACACTGTACCAATGTCAAGCTGTGTTGCTGGCCCTGTAAGCTGTGGTGGTAGCACGTGGTAGCACTCTGAGATAGGGCAAATTTCTACATGTGAACGTGGGAATCAAGTGGATAGGAGAGGAGGAGTGAAGGTCAAGCAGCTATGGCCATTTCCCACACAGAGGCAATTATCAGGCAGACATGGGAACCAAAGAGGTGTGTAGAAGAGGTGAGCTCATCAGAGGAGGAGGGTATTGGCTTCAGTGATACAGAATGCAGGCTAAAAGATCCTCTGAGGCAAAATCTCCTTGTTCTACTGTGAGCTTTGGAGCCTATGTTGCCACATGTGTTGTTGGCGAAGGCTGCTCAACAGCCCCTTAAAGGTCTGCTCGTGGTGGTGTTGAGTCATATATAGGTATCTCATATATTGGATATCTTGTAAACATTGCCACCAAATGATTGGTTAGCAGTCTGTAGGCTCTGCAAGACCAACATAACCTGTTGGCATCCTGGCTCGTATAGAATTGGAACTAGAGCTCTTCATCAGCACACATGGAACATCACCTGCTCCTTTAATTAAATCAATCAGGCCAGAAATCAGAGCAAGCCTCAAATTCTCCTCCTTTTCTTCTTGTCACTCTCATCTTTCTGTAACTCATGTCACACCCTCAAGTAGTACCTGTTCGGCGTCTTCATCACCATTGTCATTATCATCCCCCACTAGTGCTTGACGAACTTTGAGTCTACATCCTCCTTCTTCTGCCTACCACTTTGCGAAGTCAGCTGTGCTCAGCCTCACTGGAAGACATATAGTATTATTTCTTCTCGACTTTGATCTTCAAAATGTACTGCATTCTAGACACTTGAAGCACCATTGGCAAGGACAATACATGAGTTTCACAGCCATTGAGTGAATGTTTTGAGGCCAGCAATGCGCCACCATAAACGGGACAGGCGGTGAAGACTCCACGTCTAGGAGCTGCATCTGGTTCCATGACCAGGAGGTGGTTATTTGTCTGCTACTACACAACCTATGTATGGCTCTTGTACAACAAACAGACCCTTCCCCAACTGGCACATGGCAAAGCATTGATTCCAGAGTGGAAACACGGTGACTTCTGTGAACTGCAGCTGGGAATTGTCATGAATGATAATTCCCAGAACATTCTGGTTCCCTTACAATCAGGAAAAGTAACTCATGCTTCTGGCATGGCGCATGTCCTGAATTTCATTGTGCAACATTTCTTTCAGAAAAATACCTCCCTGACGAAAGTGGTGGCTATGGTCTGTAAAGTGTCAGCTCATTTCAAATGATCTTATGTGTCAAAGTACACCATCCTGGCTTTTGCAAAAATTAAATGGTCTGCCAGAGAGCCACCTGTTATGGCATATCACAAGCCAATAGATTTTGTACATATTGCAGAATCTCTACAGGTGATGGAGAATGTCAGCTCATTCAACCATTTTTATGTGGCAAAGCATGCCCTTCCAGATTAGCAAAAACAGAAAAGATTGCCAGAGTACTGCCTGATTTGCAAGTTGCAAACTGCTAGACTGCAACGGTGCAACTGTTGGAGCATCTGTTCAATAAGTGGTGATTGCCTATACCAAGTAGCAGCCATACTAGGTTATTTTGAGTTTATAAACACAGTCCAATAGAGTAAAGGAATATGACCTCAAATATATGATATCTACACATCCCCAAAACAAATTATTTAGGGCAAAAGAGAATCCATTCAAAAATATTTAAAGTAACCAATATTTTATTTCCAAAAGTTTTTTTAAAATGTTAAAAATTCAAGCAGGTTTAACACAAAGTGACTAATTCAAGTCAATATACCAAAGTGATCCAAGTGGATATCAAGCTCATAGACATATTAAAGAATATATCATTAAAAAAATATCATAATACAAGATCTGGTGGTTAATAATACTGGTGGTTAAAGATGCTGATGATTGTTCATGGCATACTGTCCCGGCCGGTGACAGCCGCCCCTTGCAAGGGAAAAGTGTGTTGAGAGCGCGGCGCTCTGTAGTGTTGCAACTGGCATGACCTGCGTTCACTTCGGGTCACGTGTCCAGTACGTCACGTGGTGCCCCTGTCAGCGGTACGGAGCACTGTGGGAGCCAAGAATAACCAACGCGTTTCGGAATAACACGGATTCCTTCTTCAGGGTAGCTACATCATCAGCATCTTTAACCACCACAAGGAAAGTGAAGTTAAGTATTTAATCTACCATACTCACGTGTATCGCTCCTGCAGACAGTGTCTACATCTAACTGTGCGTGTACCCAGTAGCAGGTACGATTCCTCCTCCACTTCTTATGAGTGTGCATTTATTAGGACGGCACTCCTTCATTTTTAGACTTTAATTGATTATTTTTGATATCCGCATATAGGTACTTACACTCCTTAATATCTTAATATATTTATTTGTCTCTGCCCTTAGACCTGGAATAGTGTATTCCTAATCGTACGCAAGCAACTTTACTACCTCTAACGCAATCTCCCCCTCACCAGGTAAAGAGTTAATATTATTGCTTCATCTGCATGCATTTTTTAGCGCAAGTTTGATTTTTTAATCACACTTACATTATTCCTTTTCCCCTTATGTGGTAAGGGAGGTACTTGCTGCTTTTTTATGCTGTCACTAGCGCCGCTACATCACTCTATATATTACTCAAAATAGAATTTATAATGTCAGGGTTATCCTTAATTTCTAAAAATAATGACTTCACTTTCCTGAGAAAATTATTTCATCAAATGCGTGGGACAGCGATTGGCTCGAGGGTAGCACCGACATATGCAAATAACTTTAAGGAATTGTTTGAAGAAGCCTTTATTTCTAATAACCCATTAGCCAAAAATCTAGTTTTGTATAAAGGGTTTCTTCATGACGTGTTCTTTATATGGGACATCTCCCAGGATAATATAAAGTCCATCGTTAATAGCCTCAATGATGACAGCTAGAGCATTTCTTTCTATTCCAGCCATAATACACATTCCATACATTTTCTGGATATCACGATTTTTGACTTGAATCAATGCAATTATACTAAAAAATTTTTTTTAAAAACGTAGACTCTAATATCTATATTCACTATAATAGTAAATATTATCATAACTGTCTAAGAAATATACGTGTGAATCAATTCAAGAGAGTTTGAAGAAAATTGTACGTTAGATTTAGATTTTTTGGCACAAGCCAACATTTTACGCAGCCGATTCCATGTACAGAACTATTCTGAAGGGCTAATAAGACAAGCCTTCCATGATACAAAGGATGTTAGTCGAGAAATGCTTTTATCTAAAACAATAAACCCTACATCCAATAGGTGTGAGTTCAATGTAATTGCTACCTACTTTTAGTGCAACCAACAAAGGATGTGTGATAGCTTACAAGAACACTGGCATATCTTACTGGGTGACCTCATATTGGATACACATCTCCCTAGAATCCAGAACTGACTTTTCGGAAGGGCCCTCACAATTAGAAATATAATAGCATCTAGCTGGCTACAAACAAGAAAAGTGAACTGCAAAAATCCTCCTATAATCAGAGAATCACAGAATGGGGTGTTTCAGTGTAACATGAATAAGTGTCTCTGTTGTGAATCTTTCTCACACTGCTGTACAGAGTTCTCCGCAAACAGAATTTTTTTTTGTATAGAATGCTTTCTTACTTGTAAAACTACTGATGTCACTTATGTGATATAATGTCCTTGCACAAAATAGTATGTGTACAACAATGCAATCTTCACGTAAAACACTAAGCACCCACAGATCAAACATCGTAAAAAGTTTTACAGCATGGCTTATGACGCCACTGGTTCATAAAAACGACTATATAGTGTTGCACATTATCCCAATTGAGCATATGCTTATCAGCATTAATAACTGTATATAACAATTAAATAGAAAATATTTTTTTGTCTTTATAAATAAAATACCCTCAAGCCATTTGGCTTTAACAAAATCTTTGACATTTTTAATATGCAAATTGTCTCTTCAGAGAGGAAGAAGGCCTTGAAATGTGATTTAGGATAAAAGCCAAATCTTTTATCCTAAGACACATTTCGAGGTCCGTTAAAGGGTCAATAGTGACTTCTAGGATTGTTGCTTCCAACAGGTGGCACTATAGAGCTCCAGTCCTCCTCTCTGAAGAGGCAATTGGCATATTATATTTCTCAGAAAAGCATTGCATGGCGAATAATCCTCCTTGACCTTGGCATGCCAGAGTCGGTATGTCACTGTCCACAAGGAGAAATGTTACTACTTAGACCTCTGAAATTTTTAACTAATTAATAGTGTTGAGCATTCTAATACTGAAATATCGGGTATCGACCGATATTCGCCGTATCGGAGTTCCGATACTGAGTTCCGATACTTTTAGAATATCGAATACCGGAATCAGAAGTTTCCATAATGCAATGAGCCAGTTTGATTTTATTCAGCAAATGAGGATCCTAAGAAGTGTGGGCACATCCTGTTAGGCACGTTAGGCATCTTAACTAATGGCATGGCTGTGATTGGCTGCTGAAATGATGTCATGATGCACTATAAAAGCCGCCGCCGCCATTTTGGGTTCACTCTGCTGCGAATTTACTTAGGGACAGGACCATGCTGTTCTGACTCTGAGGGACAATTTGAGCTAGCGATTTGCATTATTGTGCTTTACCCAGGCTACTTTAGCAACCGCTGTGTGAGAAGCTTTCTTTTGCCTTGCAGCTCTGTTCACGGCTGTCTGCAAGGTCTCTGTGTGTGAGTGCAGCTCACGCTGTAGTGTGTTCTGCAGCCACCTCCGGTTGTAGTCCACTCAGCGTGCGTCGCTGCTTCATACATTGTCCTTTTTTGCATTAGTGTTGCTCATTTTTCCTGATTTCTCCTATTAGTGTGGTTCCATCCGTATCCAGCTAGATTGCTTGCAAACACTATATAGGAGTAGATAGAGGAGCCTTTCTGCAGCCTTGCAGCGCTAGTTCACAGTTCTCTGTGCTGTTCACAGCTGTCTGCGAGGTCTCTGTGTGTGTGAGTGCAGCTCATGCTGTAGTGTGTTCTGCAGCCACCTCCGATTGTAGTCCGCTCAGCGTGCGTCACTGCCTCATACATTGTCCTTTTTTGCATTAGTGCTGCTCATTTTTCCTGATTTCTCCAATTAGTGTGGTTCCATCCGTATCCAGCTAGATTGCTTGCAAACACTATATAGGAGTAGATAGAGGAGCCTTTCTGCTGGCCTGTGCCCTGCAGCCCCAGCCACATTAGTATTAGCCTATTTTTTGGAGCCTCATCTATTGCATTGTAGGTTACCTTCCTACAAAAAGTTTGTGATACTATCGGTTTTACATCTTTGGGCACATCCAGTGTCTTTTTGTGAAAAAAAAAGGAAATAAAGTTCACAAAACACTCCACTTTACAGTTGTGTAGGCCACATTAGCTCATATTAAAGTCTAGTCCACACTTTATAAAATTAGTGTTTCTTATACCTGTTAGCAGCGGTTCAGGAATAGGCACACTAAGCCCTTAGTGCTTTTCTGCTTATGTTTATCAGTCTACCAAGATGAAGAAGGCAGGGAGTGAGGCATGTGGTCATGGGCATGGAGTTTCTGCAGGGAGAGGACGTAGGGATTCTGTGCCTGCTGCGGGCACCAGTGACTCAGCATCCCCAGTTTTACCAGGGAACAGTCCTTTATGCGCAGCTTTGTAGGAGCTCGCCGTACCCCTCTCCTGCGGTAGGACCAAATTAAAGCCGTTGTCGGATGGATGGCAGCTAACGCATCGACTTCAATTAGTTCCAGATCCTCTCAGGTCCTGAGCACTGAAGAGCACCTATTTGTCACTTCACCACCTGCCAAATTGCCCAGGCAGTCAGAGAGCCCTGGACAGGAGCCATCTCTACTTCTGTTCTCTGACTCTCTTGGCTTGAAAAGAGGGTGCCAGCCAAGCAGCATTCTAGAATTTGAAGAAGAGGTAGCATGCAGTGATGCGCAACAGCTTTGTCTCTCTGAATCTGAAGAGGCAGGTGGGCCAGTGCCTATGGTCAGCACACCTCAGTACACATCTGATGATGAGACTCAGGTGTCACTTTCTGGTGCGTACTGTGCTGTCGAGACTAACCAGGAGAAGCAGTTGTTTGAAGAGGGTAGTGTAGATGATGAGGTCCTTGACCCATCATGGCATGAGGTACAGGAAGGTGGTGGGAGCAGCTCTGAGGTAGAGATTCCCTGAACGGCCAAAAAAGGAGGGAGAGGGAGGGAGTAGACTCGGTTGTCTATAGCCTCCACTTCGGCACCCATTAGGAGCATGCATCTTCCAAAACCCAAAACGGGTGCTCCCAAGACTTGCAGTGCCTGGTCCTTTTTTGACACAGTTGCAGATGACATTTGCTTTGGCAAATGCAAGCTGTGTAATCAGAAAGTGAAAAGAGGGAAAAGTGTCAGCAACCTCAAAACCACAAATATGTGGAAACATGTGCGGACCAAGCATGAGGTGGAGTTACAAAGACACACTGAAGACCTAGGCCAACCTACATCGCCACCTACCACCTCTTCAGCTCGTGTTGTAGCCTCTTCCTGCAGCTCACACACAGCTGGTTTGGCTTCCTCACAGGATCGCCATGGGAGAACCTCTGGCACTGTTGTACAGAGACCCAGTGTAATTCCACCCACAGCAGCACGTTCCCTGTCATTCTCACACTCCCAGGCCAGTCTACAGCCATCGGTAGCACAGGCATGGGAGAAAAGGCGCCCATACTCGGCAAATCACCCCGAGCACAGGCTCTCAATGCTGGCATTGCAAAACTACTGTCCCTTGAAATGCTATCATTCAGGCTGGTGGAGACTGACACCTTCCGTAACTTCATGGCATTGACAGTCCCACAATACAACGTGCCCAGCCGCTTTTATTTCAGCAGGCAAGTCGTCCCTGCCATGCAAAAGCATGTGGAGGGAAAAATTAAACATGTGCTACTAAACGCCGTCAGTAGCAAGGTCCACCTGACCACCGATGCGTGGACCAGTAAGCATGGACAGGGATGATACCTTTCCCTCACTGCCCATTGAGTAAATGTTGTGGAGCCGGGTACAGATCTTGAGAGTGGCGCTGTACGTGTTCTGCCAACTTCAAGGAGTGCAGGAATCCAGTCTGTACACATTGACTCCTCCTCAGAATCCAGTTCCTCTGAATCAGCGCTGCAGGAGCCATCACGGTCTACCTCCACATGGACCCGTGAACGCTTACCTGTTACGACCATGGCCAAACGTCAACAGGCCGTATTGAAATTAATTTCTTTGGGGAATCGAAGTCACTCAGCGCAGGAGCTCTGAAATGCCATCAAGCAGCAGAGCGACGTGTGGTTTGTGCCAGCGAATCTCCAGCCAGACATGGTAGTGTGTGACAATGGCCGAAATCTGGTGGCAGCTCTGGGCCTAGGCAACCTCACTCACATCCCATGTCAGGCACATGTGCTCAACTTGGCCGTGCAGAGTTTTTTGAGGGACTATCCGGATCTTGATGCACTTCTGCACAAGGTCCACATAGAGTGTGCTCACTTGCGGCGTTCCAGCATGGCAAGATCGCGCATTGCAGCTCTGCAGCGCCAATTCCGCCTTCCGGAACATCGCATCATATGTGACCTACCCACCAGGTAGAATTCAACGTTACATATGTTGGAGAGGTTGTGTGAGCAGCAGGCAGCAGTAATGGAGTACCAGCTGCATCAGGCGCAAACAAGTCGCACTGCGCGCCGTTCACACTTCATCACCAGTGAGTGGGCCTCTATGAAGAGCATCTGCCACGTTTTGTGTGCCTTCGATGATTCCACTCGGATGGCGAGTGCAGATGATGCACTTGTCAGCATGACCCCTTATCTGCCTGCTTGAAAAAACACTGCAAGCACTAAGGGAGGAGGTTTTGGAAGAGGTGGAGGATGAGGAGTCAAAAATGCCATCTGCTTCTGGACAGTCTGCGCAACGCGGTTCCTCACAAAGGCCTAGGCAGGGGACACTTTGTGAGGAGGATGAGGAGGAGTCAGTGGAGGAAGAAAACATCTGTCCAGAGGAGGGAGGTACACAATGCTCTAGTAGTCAGTATGTAGAGCGAGGGTGGGGTGATGCAGAGCAGGCAGAGATCACGCCTCAGGCAGGGGACAGCATTTCTTGGCCAGTTGGCAGTCTGCAGCTCATGGTTGATTTCATGCTGCAGTGCCTGAGAAACGACCGCCGCATCGCCCACATTCTCAACACGGCTGATTATTGGGTGTCCACCCTCCTAGATCCTTGCTACCGGGACAACTTACAAAGCCTCATAACACCGTTGAATCGGGAGCGTAAAATGCAGGAGTACCAAGACGCACTGGTGCATTCCATCATGTTCTCCATTCCACCTGAGAGCAGTGCCGCTAGTGCTTTACAAAGCACCTCAGTGCGTTGAGGCAGTGGAGGAAGCTCTGCACAAAGAGGGAGCAGAAGCAGCACCTCAGCACAAGGCAAGACCAGTATGGCCCAAATGTGGCAAAGTTTTGTTTCCCTCCACAAATGTCTACACCTTCACAGATGGCTCCAGTCAGCAGGAGGCAACGTTTCCGTCAGATGGTGACAGACTACATGTCTTGCCCTCTCAGTGTACTCACAGATGGCTCTTCCCACTTCAAGTTTTGGGTCTCTAAGCTGGATACATGGCCAGAGCTTAGCCAGTATGCACTAAAGGTGCTGGCTTGCCCTGCTGCTAGTTTATTATCGTAACGCGTCTTTACTGCCACAGGTGGTGTTCTAACAGACCGCCGCATGCGACTATCCTCCAATAACATTGACCGGCTTACATTTCTGAAAATGAACAAGGCCATAATCTCATAGGAATTTGCCAGTCCTCTTCCAGGTTAAATAATTGGTTGTCAACAGTATCCAGGTCTCCTGTTGTGTTCATGTTTCTACCGCCTGAACTGTAATCCCTGGGCTCCAACACCGCCAGTTGGTGCTCAGAAGTGCCGTCTGCACAGTCAACACATCCTCCAGTGTTATTGGGGTTCAGTAATGTCAGCTGATCCCCTGCTGTGTGTCCAGCAATTTCTCCTGCTCTGTCCACATTCACTCTACTACGGATTTTAAACTTGCTCCAATTAGGCCTCTGCCTCCACTCTGTTTCTAGTATTTACCCTGGGCTCCAACACCACCAGTTGCTGCTCAGAAGTGCCGTCTGCACAGTCAACACATGCTCCAATGTTATTGGGGTTCAGTAACGTCAGCTGATCCCCTGCTGTGTGTCCAGCAATTTTTCATTCTCTGTCCACATTCACACTACTACTGATTTTAAACTTGCTCCAATTAGACCTCTGCCTCCACTCTTTTTCTAGTATTTACCCTGGGCTCCAGCACCGCCAGCTGTTTCTCAGCAGTGTCTTTGACACGGGTACTCCCTCCTGCCCAGCCTGGTTCCAGCACCTCAGCTGTTTCCGGGTAGTGTCAACGTCACTTTGCCTCCAATATGTTGTCCTGTCATGTTGCGGTCGGGTTAGCCGACTCCATGGTGCCTGCAGTTTAGGTGCTTCCTATGTGGGCTGCGGGATCTGGCAATGAAGGCTGCTGGTTCTGTAGTGCCAATAGGACAAGCACCCCTTGTAGGACTGTGGGTTTTGGTAACTCCGGCCAGCTCGCGGCCTTGCAACTTTTTATTTTTATGTGTACCTTCTGCTGCCTGAGTTCCAGTACCATTAGCTGGTTCTTTGGAAGTCAATCTTGAATATGTCCCCCTGGGTTCCGGTAACATCAGCTGGTTCCAGGCAGTGCCTTTGGATTAGGTGCCCCCTTCTCAGTATCCGAGTTCCACCAACGTCTGCTGGTCCTTGGTAGTGCTATCTGGCACAGGTACCTCCTGCTTAGCAACCGGGTCCCAGTACCATCAGCTGGTCCTCGGTAGTTCCATTGGCTCTTGTACCTTCTGCTACCCTTCAGAGTTCCAGTACCATCAGCTGGTTCCCGGCAGTGTTTTTGGCACGGGTACTCCCTCCTGCCCAGCCTGGTTCCAGCACGTCAGCTGTTTCCGGGTAGTGTCAACGTCACTTTGCCTCCAATATGTTGTCCTGTCGTGTTGCGGTCGGGTTAGCCAACTCCATGGTGCCTGCAGTTTAGGTGCTTCCTATGTGGGCTGTGGGATCTGGCAATGAAGGCTGCTGGTTCTGTAGTGCCAATAGGACAAGCACCCCTTGTAGGACTGTGGGTTTTGGTAACTCCGGCCAGCTCGCGGACTTGCAACTTTTTTTTTTCATGTGTACCTTCTGCTGCCTATCTGAGTTCCAGTACCATTAGCTGGTTCTTTGGAAGTCAATCTTGAATATGTCCCCCTGGGTTCCGGTAACATCAGCTGGTTCCAAGCAGTGCCTTTGGATTAGGTGCCCCCTTCTCAGTATCCGAGTTCCACCAACGTCTGCTGGTCCTTGGTAGTGCTATCTGGCACAGGTACCTCCTGCTTAGCAACCGGGTCCCAGTACCATCAGCTGGTCCTCGGTAGTTCCATTGGCTCTTGTACCTTCTGCTACCCTTCAGAGTTCCAGTACCATCAGCTGGTTCCCGGCAGTGTTTTTGGCACGGGTACTCCCTCCTGCCCAGCCTGGTTCCAGCACGTCAGCTGTTTCCGGGTAGTGTCAACGTCACTTTGCCTCCAATATGTTGTCCTGTCGTGTTGCGGTCGGGTTAGCCAACTCCATGGTGCCTGCAGTTTAGGTGCTTCCTATGTGGGCTGTGGGATCTGGCAATGAAGGCTGCTGGTTCTGTAGTGCCAATAGGACAAGCACCCCTTGTAGGACTGTGGGTTTTGGTAACTCCGGCCAGCTCGCGGACTTGCAACTTTTTTTTTTCATGTGTACCTTCTGCTGCCTATCTGAGTTCCAGTACCATTAGCTGGTTCTTTGGAAGTCAATCTTGAATATGTCCCCCTGGGTTCCGGTAACATCAGCTGGTTCCAAGCAGTGCCTTTGGATTAGGTGCCTGCTTTTCAGTATCCGAGTTCCACCAACGTCTGCTGGTCCTTGGTAGTGCTTTCTGGCACAGGTACCTCCTGCTTAGCAACCGGGTCCCAGTACCATCAGCTGGTCCTCGGTAGTTCCATTGGCTCTTGTACCTTCTGCTACCCATCAGAGTTCCAGTACCATCAGCTGGTTCCCGGCAGTGTTTTTGGCATGGGTACTCCCTCCTGCCCAGCCTGGTTCCAGCACGCCAGCTGTTTCCGGGTAGTGTCAACGTCACTTTGCCTCCAATACGTTGTCCTGTCGTGTTGCGGTCGGGTTAGCTGACTCTATGGTGCCTGCAGTTTAGGTGCTTCCTATGTGGGCTGTGGGATCTGGCAATGAACGCTGGGTCCATAGTGCCAATAGGACAAGCACCCCCTGTAGGACTGTGGGTTTCGGTAACTCCGGCCAGCTCGCCGCCTTGCAACTTTCTTTTTCATGTGTACCTTCTGCTGCCTATCTGAGTTCCAGTGCCATTAGTTGGTTCTTTGGAAGTCAATCTTGAATATGTCCCCCTGGGTTGCAGTAACATCAGCTGGTTCCAGACAGTGCCTATTTGGTGCCTCCTTCTTGGTATCCGAGTTCCACCAACGTCTGCTGGTCCTTAGTAGTGCTTTCAGGCACAGGTACCTCCTGCTTATTAACCGGGTTCCAGTACCATCAGCTGGTCCTCGGTAGTTCCATTGGCTCTTGTACCTTCTGCTACCCATCCGGGTTCCAGTCCCGTCAGCTGGTTCTCAGCAGTTCCTCAGTTCCTTCTTGTACCTTCTGCTACATTTCCAAGTTCAAGCTTTTTGAAATGGTTTTTGGTAATCACTCTGGATCTCCCTTATGGCAACCCTAAAGATATCTTTCTGTGGAAACTTCCTGAAGAAGAAGCCATGAGCTTCGAAACGCGTTGAATAAACCACCCGAACATCTTATAACTATATCTGGATCCATCATTTGTCGCAGAAGCGCGGATTTTATCCATATTCATCTATTATAAATGCACAATTGCCATGACATACCCATATGTCAAAGGTCAGAAACCCCTTCCCGACCTTGACAAATAGGTATGTCAAAGGTCATGAAGGGATAAAATAAAACTGCTTTATTTCTCATATTTCCTGGTATTTGGCTTTGACGAATCTTTATTGATATACTTAGGTGCGGATTACATGCAATTTTGATGTGTTTCCACCACTGAAATGCATTAAAAACGCACATGAATTTTTTACCTGCAGAAAACCCTGAGTCTCTAGTGCCACCCATTAAAGGGAGCGATTGTATAAGTCAAAGTCCAACAAGTCTTGCCACATAGTTAAAGATAATAGGTCAAACTATTTTAAGAATCATCAGCTAATCAAACTCAATATCTGATATTCTAGAAATCTAGAAGCTAAGAAGTGTAGATAAATATATTGGATGCCATCCCCTTGAAATTAAAAGGGGGGGGGGTCGCATGATAACACAGCACCCAGAACATTATTATAATTTTGTTATGTATTTTTCATTAATAGGCTAAATGACAGGTTATCAAGGGTTAATATATTTGGTAAGCTGTGCTGTTGCACGAGCAGGTTATTTCTGGTTATAACTGGTCTTGCTTCCCAAACTTTGTGTGTGTTTTGATTGGTGGTTAACAAAAAGTGCGGGAAGAATTTAAGGTATAAAAGCAGCTGTTTGAACGGTTCCTTATCAGTCACCTGACGAAGATTGAAGATCAGAATCACAGCTGATGGAACCGTTGCTTCAACATCCTAAGGGCAGAGGAAGAAGGTGGCGTTGAGTGGTTGCGGAGATGCCTAGCTATGAAACCGGCTATAGAACCTACCTATGTTTCAGAGGTATTGGCTTCTCCTGCACCACGATTGCAGCCTTCTTCTCCGGTGATCCCGATGTCTTCTGCCCCAGTGAGATCAAACCACAGTTCTAAGAGGAGCCACAGGACAAGAATCGCATACTCTCCTACGCCGCCATCTTCTAGAGTCCCTGAAGGCATACAGGATGTACGTGGCAGGAGGCGGGTCTCATCGCAGATGAAGTCCTGGAGCCCAGCGTGAGATCATTAGCTGTCTCACTACCCAGCGTTATCAGAGAGTGCCGGCGGTCCGGGAGCATCAAACCAAGGGGAGCCATTGCGGGCTCCAGGAAGCGGGAGAGCACAAACGGAGCATCTGGCCATCACAGCCTTGAAAGCACTGAGGTGGCCCAATGATCAGGGTCGGCAGAAGATCATTCTCACAGCAGGGGCATGTTTTCGGAAGTCCCAGCTGCTGCCGCTGCTGCCGGATCCTGGATCACTGCACAACACTCCACATTGGATGAAGATCTGCTTTCTCCTCACCAGCCACATTCGCCTACTATGGTGGGCTCGAGTGCTGGCATCCAAGTCGATGGTGAATCACGTCATCAGTCCAGGGGTGAGATTTTAAATGTACCCCTGTCAGTCCAAATGTTAAATATGAAAACATTAGTGAGGGAGGTTTTATAGGAATATTTGGGCTCCCGGGTATTACCCACATCATCCATGGATTCTAACATTGGCAGCTCTGGTGTTGTTTTAAAACCTAGACTGCCTGAGGTTCTTTTAAAGGAATCGCTCACTTGTGAAGTATCGCCATTAGGTTTTCACTTGAGTGTTTCTTTAAAAGAACAGATTTGGATCAAGGAATTTGTTGATTTGTTTTCCCTTTTACCATCTGGTAGGGATCAACAGAGTAGATATGAAAGGATGAATCTGATGATAAAAGGAGGAATTTGCCAGTTAAATCCTTTAATAATTGGTTTCAAGCCTTTGCTATCTACTCTGCTGTATTAGATGAGAAGTACCCCAGTCTTTGCTCCGGTTTATTTCAGCACTTGGATACAATTTTGGAAGCGTACCGTAATTTTGGCGGTATGGCGTGGTTGTTATATGATGAGGCGTTTCCTCACAAATTATCTATGTACCCCAACTTAGCGTGGGGCATGAAGGATGTTGGTTTATGGCTTAATATGATGTTACCTCAAAGATCTTCAACTGTCAGACAGGTTTCCAGCGTTACTATCAAAAAAGGAGTCTGCTTTGCTTTTAATGAGAATAGCTGCAAGTGGTCTCAAAATTGTCATTTTCGCCATGAGTGCTCTTTCTGTGGGGGTTCACACCCAATGTTTAAATGTTTCAAAAAGCAATTACAGAATGGACAGCAAGGTAATACCAAGGAGCCCTTTTCTAAAGGCACCGACCCCAGTGATCCTGGAAAAAATGGCCCCTTGGTTAGAAGTATACCCAGATCGGGCGAGTAGCTCTATTCTGTACGAGGGTTAATGGTTTTTTCGTTCCCCCCTTTTCAGGTAGTGGTTGTAAGCTAGTGCCTAACTTGCCTTCGGCTATTGAGTTTCCTCATATTGTTGAAAAAAAAATTGTTAAAGAATTAGAATTGGGTAGGGTGTCTGGTCCTTTTGATTCACCCCCCCTTTGAAAATTTTAGGTTATCCCTTTTAAGAATCGTACCTAAAAAAGAGCAAAGGCTCATACATCATTTGTCATATCCTATGGGTTTTTCTTGTTTTTATTTTGAGACGTTCTCTACTTTTTTGCAGTGGGTAGTTGAAGTTAATTCTGAAGACGGGGGTTTATTGCATTATTTAGACGATTTTTTATTTATTGGCCCTAAAGATTCGGAAGTTTGTTATTCGTTGTTAAGGAAATTCTTGGAAGTCTGCAGTCATTTTGGTGTCCCAATTGCATCTGAAAAAACTGTGTCCCCTTGTACTTCCTTAGAGTTTTTAGGTATTTTTATTGATTCAGGAAGCATGACTGGTTCTTTACCCCTTGACAAGCTTTCTAAACTTTGTGCATCTATCAACCACTGTTTAGTGATTGAAAAAGTAACGTTAAAGGAGTTAGTCTTTGCTAGGTCTTTTGAATTTTGCTCTCAGAATTGTTCCTATAGGTAGGGTTTTTTCTGCACGCTTGTACACTGCTACTGCAGGATATACCAATCCTAATTACCATATAAGATTGGGTAAGGATTTGAAAGAAGACCTAAAGATTTGGCTGAGTTTTTTGTCTCGATTCAACGTAAAAACGGTATGGCAAATGCCATTTTTAGGTGCGGAAAATGTATCCCTGTCTTATTTTACGGATGAGCATCTCTGATCACGTTATTTGCCCAGTTTTCAATACAAAAAGATGGCTTTTACTACGTCCAAACAATGTGGGTCCATTTTTTATTCATTCTGATGGTGGACCTGTGACAATTTTCCAGCAACCGCTGTGTGAGAAGCTTTCTTTTGCCTTGCAGCTCTGTTCACGGCTGTCTGCAAGGTCTCTGTGTGTGAGTGCAGCTCACGCTGTAGTGTGTTCTGCAGCCACCTCCGGTTGTAGTCCACTCAGCGTGCGTCGCTGCTTCATACATTGTCCTTTTTTGCATTAGTGTTGCTCATTTTTCCTGATTTCTCCTATTAGTGTGGTTCCATCCGTATCCAGCTAGATTGCTTGCAAACACTATATAGGAGTAGATAGAGGAGCCTTTCTGCAGCCTTGCAGCGCTAGTTCACAGTTCTCTGTGCTGTTCACAGCTGTCTGCGAGGTCTCTGTGTGTGTGAGTGCAGCTCATGCTGTAGTGTGTTCTGCAGCCACCTCCGATTGTAGTCCGCTCAGCGTGCGTCACTGCCTCATACATTGTCCTTTTTTGCATTAGTGCTGCTCATTTTTCCTGATTTCTCCAATTAGTGTGGTTCCATCCGTATCCAGCTAGATTGCTTGCAAACACTATATAGGAGTAGATAGAGGAGCCTTTCTGCTGGCCTGTGCCCTGCAGCCCCAGCCACATTAGTATTAGCCTATTTTTTGGAGCCTCATCTATTGCATTGTAGGTTACCTTCCTACAAAAAGTTTGTGATACTATCGGTTTTACATCTTTGGGCACATCCAGTGTCTTTTTGTGAAAAAAAAAGGAAATAAAGTTCACAAAACACTCCACTTTACAGTTGTGTAGGCCACATTAGCTCATATTAAAGTCTAGTCCACACTTTATAAAATTAGTGTTTCTTATACCTGTTAGCAGCGGTTCAGGAATAGGCACACTAAGCCCTTAGTGCTTTTCTGCTTATGTTTATCAGTCTACCAAGATGAAGAAGGCAGGGAGTGAGGCATGTGGTCATGGGCATGGAGTTTCTGCAGGGAGAGGACGTAGGGATTCTGTGCCTGCTGCGGGCACCAGTGACTCAGCATCCCCAGTTTTACCAGGGAACAGTCCTTTATGCGCAGCTTTGTAGGAGCTCGCCGTACCCCTCTCCTGCGGTAGGACCAAATTAAAGCCGTTGTCGGATGGATGGCAGCTAACGCATCGACTTCAATTAGTTCCAGATCCTCTCAGGTCCTGAGCACTGAAGAGCACATATTTGTCACTTCACCACCTGCCAAATTGCCCAGGCAGTCAGAGAGCCCTGGACAGGAGCCATCTCTACTTCTGTTCTCTGACTCTCTTGGCTTGGAAAGAGGGTGCCAGCCAAGCAGCATTCTAGAATTTGAAGAAGAGGTAGCATGCAGTGATGCGCAACAGCTTTGTCTCTCTGAATCTGAAGAGGCAGGTGGGCCAGTGCCTATGGTCAGCACACCTCAGTACACATCTGATGATGAGACTCAGGTGTCACTTTCTGGTGTGTACTGTGCTGTCGAGACTAACCAGGAGAAGCAGTTGTTTGAAGAGGGTAGTGTAGATGATGAGGTCCTTGACCCATCATGGCATGAGGTACAGGAAGGTGGTGGGAGCAGCTCTGAGGTAGAGATTCCCTGAACGGCCAAAAAAGGAGGGAGAGGGAGGGAGTAGACTCGGTTGTCTATAGCCTCCACTTCGGCACCCATTAGGAGCATGCATCTTCCAAAACCCAAAACGGGTGCTCCCAAGACTTGCAGTGCCTGGTCCTTTTTTGACACAGTTGCAGATGACATTTGCTTTGGCAAATGCAAGCTGTGTAATCACAAAGTGAAAAGAGGGAAAAGTGTCAGCAACCTCAAAACCACAAATATGTGGAAACATGTGCGGACCAAGCACGAGGTGGAGTTACAAAGACACACTGAAGACCTAGGCCAACCTACATCGCCACCTACCACCTCTTCAGCTCGTGTTGTAGCCTCTTCCTGCAGCTCACACACAGCTGGTTTGGCTTCCTCACAGGATCGCCATGGGAGAACCTCTGGCACTGTTGTACAGAGACCCAGTGTAATTCCACCCACAGCAGCACGTTCCCTGTCATTCTCACACTCCCAGGCCAGTCTACAGCCATCGGTAGCACAGGCATGGGAGAAAAGGCGCCCATACTCGGCAAATCACCCCGAGTACAGGCTCTCAATGCTGGCATTGCAAAACTACTGTCCCTTGAAATGCTATCATTCAGGCTGGTGGAGACTGACACCTTCCGTAACTTCATGGCATTGACAGTCCCACAATACAACGTGCCCAGCCGCTTTTATTTCAGCAGGCAAGCCGTCCCTGCCATGCAAAAGCATGTGGAGGGAAAAATTAAACATGTGCTACTAAACGCCGTCAGTAGCAAGGTCCACCTGACCACCGATGCGTGGACCAGTAAGCATGGACAGGGATGATACCTTTCCCTCACTGCCCATTGAGTAAATGTTGTGGAGCCGGGTACAGATCTTGAGAGTGGCGCTGTACGTGTTCTGCCAACTTCAAGGAGTGCAGGAATCCAGTCTGTACACATTGACTCCTCCTCAGAATCCAGTTCCTCTGAATCAGCGCTGCAGGAGCCATCACGGTCTACCTCCACATGGACCCGTGAACGCTTACCTGTTACGACCATGGCCAAACGTCAACAGGCCGTATTGAAATTAATTTCTTTGGGGAATCGAAGTCACTCAGCGCAGGAGCTCTGAAATGCCATCAAGCAGCTGAGCGACGTGTGGTTTGTGCCAGCGAATCTCCAGCCAGACATGGTAGTGTGTGACAATGGCCGAAATCTGGTGGCAGCTCTGGGCCTAGGCAACCTCACTCACATCCCATGTCAGGCACATGTGCTCAACTTGGCCGTGCAGAGTTTTTTGAGGGACTATCCGGATCTTGATGCACTTCTGCACAAGGTCCACATAGAGTGTGCTCACTTGCGGCGTTCCAGCATGGCAAGATCGCGCATTGCAGCTCTGCAGCGCCAATTCCGCCTTCCGGAACATCGCATCATATGTGACCTACCCACCAGGTAGAATTCAACGTTACATATGTTGGAGAGGTTGTGTGAGCAGCAGGCAGCAGTAATGGAGTACCAGCTGCATCAGGCGCAAACAAGTCGCACTGCGCGCCGTTCACACTTCATCACCAGTGAGTGGGCCTCTATGAAGAGCATCTGCCACGTTTTGTGTGCCTTCGATGATTCCACTCGGATGGCGAGTGCAGATGATGCACTTGTCAGCATGACCCCTTATCTGCCTGCTTGAAAAAACACTGCAAGCACTAAGGGAGGAGGTTTTGGAAGAGGTGGAGGATGAGGAGTCAAAAATGCCATCTGCTTCTGGACAGTCTGCGCAACGCGGTTCCTCACAAAGGCCTAGGCAGGGGACACTTTGTGAGGAGGATGAGGAGGAGTCAGTGGAGGAAGAAAACATCTGTCCAGAGGAGGGAGGTACACAATGCTCTAGTAGTCAGTATGTAGAGCGAGGGTGGGGTGATGCAGAGCAGGCAGAGATCACGCCTCAGGCAGGGGACAGCATTTCTTGGCCAGTTGGCAGTCTGCAGCTCATGGTTGATTTCATGCTGCAGTGCCTGAGAAACAACCGCCGCATCGCCCACATTCTCAACACGGCTGATTATTGGGTGTCCACCCTCCTAGATCCTTGCTACCGGGACAACTTACAAAGCCTCATAACACCGTTGAATCGGGAGCGTAAAATGCAGGAGTACCAAGACGCACTGGTGCATTCCATCATGTTCTCCATTCCACCTGAGAGCAGTGCCGCTAGTGCTTTACAAAGCACCTCAGTGCGTTGAGGCAGTGGAGGAAGCTCTGCACAAAGAGGGAGCAGAAGCAGCACCTCAGCACAAGGCAAGACCAGTATGGCCCAAATGTGGCAAAGTTTTGTTTCCCTCCACAAATGTCTACACCTTCACAGATGGCTCCAGTCAGCAGGAGGCAACGTTTCCGTCAGATGGTGACAGACTACATAACAAAATAGCGGCAGACAGCACTCCGTGGTATATAGTGGTGCTCGTCCTAACTCCACAGGATCCAAGTGGAGGAGTACATACCAAAATTCAGAAGTGAAGGACAGCATCCAATCCGGGTGAAAAAGAAATAAACACTTTATTGTGCCTTAAATGCGACGTTTCAACCCCATTGGGGTCTTTATCAAGCATGTATAACATTCAAAATGACGGCCTTATAAAGGAAGTGGATCACCACCACCTGAAGGATCCGCCTACAAAATTTACATACATAATAACTGGTGATCGTATTAACAATAAAAAACATATACAAAGTGAAACATACATAATTAAAATCTCATTGCATTCATAACACATGATCACATTGTTGGCAATATTGTTCGAGCACATACTAATATACACATGTCAATGGTGAAAGATCCACTTCCTTTATAAGGCCGTCATTTTGAATGTTATACATGCTTGATAAAGACCCCAATGGGGTTGAAACGTCGCATTTAAGGCACAATAAAGTGTTTATTTCTTTTTCACCTGGATTGGATGCTGTCCTTCACTTCTGAATTTTGGTGACAGACTACATGTCTTGCCCTCTCAGTGTACTCACAGATGGCTCTTCCCCCTTCAAGTTTTGCGTCTCTAAGCTGGATACATGGCCAGAGCTTAGCCAGTATGCACTGGAGGTGCTGGCTTGCCCTGCTGCTAGTTTATTATCGAACTGGGGGTGTGAAAATCACAAGGAACGACAAAACCCGGTTGATATCGATAAAAATACTCTTTATTAGAACAAGTTAACAATAAAATTACAAACAAGCAATAGGACAATAATGTGACCAAAGTGGACATATGGTGCGAGACACTACACCAAACTGTCACTATGCAAAAAGACATGCAGACTGCATAACCTAGGTCCCCAGGTAAAAGATGTACGTATAGGGGGATGAAGCAACCGGATGGTAATACTGTTAAGGCAGGTGGGCAGAATATCACTAGTGTCCAGGGCACCTCAAAGGACAAAAATAGTGTCCATCCTATTATCTCTATATATACCACACTGGGTTAGAAACAAGGCCCCTGCACCACAGACCACGCATAATCAGCCAAAATGCCCATGCGCAGATGTAAAGTGCACCATGCTCACACTGCTACCTGAAATAAACCCATAGCAAAGCGCTATATGGACATATATTACCTCCAATAGACCACACTCGGTGCAACCCGGTCACAGCCTGCAACGTCACCCGACGCGCGTTTCGGAGAATCAACTCCTTCGTCAGGGGGGCGTGTCAGGATGCACAGGAAGCAGGGTTTAAGTAGCCGACCAATGACAGCAGCCGCGGCGCCAACCGGAGGTGACGCGGACGACACTATGGCAACCGCAACTCACAGACGGCGGTGACGTCACGCAGGAGCGCCGCCACAGTCATGGCAACCACTTCAGCGTAAAGACGCCACACGCCGCCCGGAGCGGCGGAGCCCAGTGCGCCCGCGTACAGGCAGCGCCGAGGATGGCATCAACTGGTCAGCACCACATACAACGCATACACATACGTGAGCTAAGGGAAGGACAAAGACAAGAAGAAGAGATGACCCAGACAAACGGGAAATAGACCTATCTCCTAGGGACTCATTAACAGACAATGAGTGATATATTATACAGAGTCATAATAACCTACCCAAGGATTTAACCTTACATCCTACAGGCAAACGCCATGTATACCCACTCATACAGGGCCATATCCACATTATAAACTACATATACATAATTGCAAAAACACCTCCCCCACATAAATAAAAAACCCTTACAACCCATAAAACGACCCATGCCACAGGAAATATAGAGATCCTACTTATACAAGTGCCTCTACGCCACAACGCACACCCACCCATAATCAGAACATCACCCCATATGGACAATGGTGGATACAAAAGAATAGCAGAAAAATAACATAATGGGTTATGGGGGCGGCCTTTGCGCCTGCCTATGCCAACCTGTTCCTGGGGCTGTGGGAGAGGGACCTCCTACAGTCAGATAGTCTGTTGTCTATGGAGCGCGTCCTACTCTGGGCGCGCTACATAGATGACATTCTTGTTATCTGGCAGGGGAGTAGCGAGGCCTTCACCGACTTTGTGATAGGTCTTAATAATAACGAGAGGAATATCAGACTGACTGCAACGTTTGACACCTCTAGCATTGAATTCCTGGATGTAAAACTGATGAGGGATAGTGGAGATACCATTCAAACCACAATTTACAGGAAACCAACGGCCACGAATAGCCTCCTTCATGCATCCTCCTCTCACCCGACTCATATGGTACATGCTGTCCCCATAGGGCAATTTTTGCGTATACGCCGTATATGTTCTACCAATGAAGAATTTGAGACCCAGGCCAGAGACCTGAGATCACGGTTTAAAGAACGGGGGTATAGCAATCGGGCTATTAAACGGGCATATACACGAGCGAAATATAGCGACAGGAATGCCCTACTATATGGGAACAATATGAGAAGTGATGACTCTGAGGTCATTAGATTTGTGACTAATTTTAACTCGCGGGCAGGGTCTATACGCAATGTGTTGGAGAATGCTTGGCCGATTCTAAGGACTGACCCTACGCTGGCTAAACTGCTACCTAATCGACCATTGATTACTTACCGTAGGGCTAGGAATATAAGAGACCATTTAGTGCGTAGTCACTACATTGCCAATCCACCAAGGACGTTCCTTAATGACCCTAACAATAAACCAAAGGGTGGCTGTCGGGCCTGTGGTCACTGTGTGGCATGCAGTAATATCGTGAGGGAGGACACTTTTGTGGACTCATCTGGGCAGAGAACCTTTAAAATAGTAAAATCTATTACATGCACATCTAGAAATGTAATATATTATGCGTCCTGCCCCTGCCCATTGATCTACGTTGGTCTAACAACGAGGCAGTTAAAAATAAGAGTGAGAGAGCATGTCCTCGGTATTGAGGCGGCTGCACAGGTAGCAGATATACAAACTTTGAAAACGATACCAAGGCATTTTAGACTACATCACAACTGTGATAGCAGTGCCCTGAAGGTCAAAGGTATTGACATGTTGGAATTAGATGTTAGAGGGGGGAGAGTCTCTCAACGGTTGGCACAGCTTGAGACTCGGTGGATGTGGACTTTGAATACTGTCCACCCCAATGGACTCAATGAAACTATCAGTTATGCGTCGTTTCTGTGATGCTGGTGGGTGGCACGTGTGGTGTGGTTTTCTGCATTGAGGTGCCGCTGTGCTTGTTTTTAATTACCTGTTTTTATTCTAGTTTTTAGATATCTGACCTGTTACGCAGTGTCAGTTGACCTGTGCAGGAGATCCATATGCTTTTGGTGCATTTGATACAAGGACCACATGCAACTACAAGGACCACATGCAGCTACTGTTTGAAGAGTTTCATCAAGCGCACATCACTATAGTGGTGTACTATTTATTACATGTTTTATATTATTAGTCCATGTTATTATGTTATTTTTCTGCTATTCTTTTGTATCCACCATTGTCCATATGGGGTGATGTTCTGATTATGGGTGGGTGTGCGTTGTGGCGTAGAGGCACTTGTATAAGTAGGATCTCTATATTTCCTGTGGCATGGGTCGTTTTATGGGTTGTAAGGGTTTTTTATTTATGTGGGGGAGGTGTTTTTGCAATTATGTATATGTAGTTTATAATGTGGATATGGCCCTGTATGAGTGGGTATACATGGCGTTTGCCTGTAGGATGTAAGGTTAAATCCTTGGGTAGGTTATTATGACTCTGTATAATATATCACTCATTGTCTGTTAATGAGTCCCTAGGAGATAGGTCTATTTCCCGTTTGTCTGGGTCATCTCTTCTTCTTGTCTTTGTCCTTCCCTTAGCTCACGTATGTGTATGCGTTGTATGTGGTGCTGACCAGTTGATGCCATCCTCGGCGCTGCCTGTACGCGGGCGCACTGGGCTCCGCCGCTCCGGGCGGCGTGTGGCGTCTTTACGCTGAAGTGGTTGCCATGACTGTGGCGGCGCTCCTGCGTGACGTCACCGCCGTCTGTGAGTTGCGGTTGCCATAGTGTCGTCCGCGTCACCTCCGGTTGGCGCCGCGGCTGCTGTCATTGGTCGGCTACTTAAACCCTGCTTCCTGTGCATCCTGACACGCCCCCCTGACGAAGGAGTTGATTCTCCGAAACGCGCGTCGGGTGACGTTGCAGGCTGTGACCGGGTTGCACCGAGTGTGGTCTATTGGAGGTAATATATGTCCATATAGCGCTTTGCTATGGGTTTATTTCAGGTAGCAGTGTGAGCATGGTGCACTTTACATCTGCGCATGGGCATTTTGACTGATTATGCGTGGTCTGTGGTGCAGGGGCCTTGTTTCTAACCCAGTGTGGTATATATAGAGATAATAGGATGGACACTATTTTTGTCCTTTGAGGTGCCCTGGACACTAGTGATATTCTGCCCACCTGCCTTAACAGTATTACCATCCGGTTGCTTCATCCCCCTATACGTACATCTTTTACCTGGGGACCTAGGTTATGCAGTCTGCATGTCTTTTTGCATAGTGACAGTTTGGTGTAGTGTCTCGCACCATATGTCCACTTTGGTCACATTATTGTCCTATTGCTTGTTTGTAATTTTATTGTTAACTTGTTCTAATAAAGAGTATTTTTATCGATATCAACCGGGTTTTGTCGTTCCTTGTGATTTTCACACCCCCAGTTTGTTGTTCCTTAACGACTCGGTGCAGTATGAATCCGATATAGGTGCAACATTTAAATACTGTGTTACGTGATGTTGCTAGATAATACCTATTTGTTTGTATTATATTGTCTTTCTGTGTTTTGCACAGGCATATCTACAGGTATTATGGACTTTAGAGCCAGGGAGCAATGCTGGCTTGGACAGATCGAACAGGTTTTCGGACATGATGGGACGGGTGGAGCACCTACCAGTAGTCACAGTGGCGATGCAATATTTGAGTCCATGAGGAAAATGTTACTTAAACGTACAAAGTTATGGTGGAATCGGATGTTCCTGGAGCAATACTTGGCTAAAAAAATGATTCCAAGGGGTCTACGCGTCCAAGTTGTGCCAACCTTCCCTGTAGAAGATCTCGAGTTTATTACTGGATGGGAGGAGGCCTGCGGGTCATGCTCTGTAGTCTTTATGAGACTGTTAATTGGACTAAATACTAAGACCATTGAAGGTCTTGATAAGGAGATTGATTTGGCGCTATCTGAGCTGCGGAGTAAATGCTCTGAGGAACAGCTAAAGAGCTATGAAATGCAGATTGATAAATCCATTGAGATGACCGTGAAAAAAATAAGTGAGACACAGGCTTCTAAGCTAACTAGAGACATCAGAGATTATCAGACCCAGAAGGTCTATTTATGGAGGAAATCCACATCCCAACAACGTCAAATACAACGGAGTGTATCTAACACATCCTTATCATCCAATAGTACTCAGTCTGACCTCTCGACGTCATCAGCACTTACACGTTCAGGTGTCAGTTATAATAGACCGAAAAATCGTAATTATCACCCCTACAAGAGATATAAATCACGGAATGATGAAACCCCAAGGGGCGAGAATAAGGTAATTAATTTGAGTGAGCATTCCTTGTCCGAGACTGACTGCTCGCTTCTGTATAAGGGATTGTCTTTTTCGCCGACAGCGGGAGTTGACCGTTTTACGATCATTAAGGATTTGCATTTATTTGCTCGGTCACTTTTATTCAAACGACATTTTTATGATAATAATCTTCATGAATTGTTCCCTACAGAAAGCGAGCAGTCAGCCTTGAGAATCTTGGAGGAACTATCCAGGGAGCATCTAACTGAGGAAGGAGGTAGGATCCCGCAGGCTATTCGTGCAAGGTCTAAGAAATTCCCCCCACTATCGAGTTGTGGCGCTATTGATATGTTCGTCAAAGTGGCCAGTGAGGGGGTGGCGCACATCCCCCAGTCTATACGAAATGACAATTTAACGAGAGGGGAGCGAGTGCGGCTGAAACAGCTAAGGGATCTCCCTGATGTTGTGATAAAGCCGGCGGACAAGGGGGGAAATATAGTTATATGGCCGAAGGTGATGTATGAGAAGGAAGCCATGCGGCAGTTGTCCAACTCTACATGTTACAAAAAACTGACCTATAACCCCTTGTCCGCCTACTGCGCACAACTCAGGGAGATCCTTGATAGAGCCACTGCCATGGGTACCATCACCAAGGAATTGTGCACTGCACTCATTGTCACAGAACCACAAATAGCAACGTTTTACCTCCTTCCCAAGACGCATAAAAACGCGTCTATACCACCTGGACGCCCGATCATCTCAGGGAGGGGGAATTATTTAGAGGCGGTGAATAAATGGATTGATTCGATCCTGCAACCCCTTGTAGAAGAACTCCCTTCGTTCCTGAAAGATACTAATCAACTTTTACGGAGGGTGGATGATTTAAAGTTGGGTGACGATACTATCATGGGGGCAATGGACGTGGAGTCATTGTATACCAGTATCCGCCACAGTGATGGGTTGGCGGCCACACAATTTTTCTTATCCACGTCCAACTGTTCCCATGAATTTGCATCATTTGTTTTGGAGGTTCTCAGATTTACGCTTACCCATAATTTTTTTACGTTTAGGGGGTCCTTCTTCCTGCAGCTCCAGGGAACAGCTATGGGGGCGGCCTTTGCGCCTGCCTATGCCAACCTGTTCCTGGGGCTGTGGGAGAGGGACCTCCTACAGTCAGATAGTCTGTTGTCTATGGAGCGCGTCCTACTCTGGGCGCGCTACATAGATGACATTCTTGTTATCTGGCAGGGGAGTAGCGAGGCCTTCACCGACTTTGTGATAGGTCTTAATAATAACTAGAGGAATATCAGACTGACTGCAACGTTTGACACCTCTAGCATTGAATTCCTGGATGTAAAACTGATGAGGGATAGTGGAGATACCATTCAAACCACAATTTACAGGAAACCAACGGCCACGAATAGCCTCCTTCATGCATCCTCCTCTCACCCGACTCATATGGTACATGCTGTCCCCATAGGGCAATTTTTGCGTATACGCCGTATATGTTCTACCAATGAAGAATTTGAGACCCAGGCCAGAGACCTGAGATCACGGTTTAAAGAACGGGGGTATAGCAATCGGGCTATTAAACGGGCATATACACGAGCGAAATATAGCGACAGGAATGCCCTACTATATGGGAACAATATGAGAAGTGATGACTCTGAGGTCATTAGATTTGTGACTAATTTTAACTCGCGGGCAGGGTCTATACGCAATGTGTTGGAGAATGCTTGGCCGATTCTAAGGACTGACCCTACGCTGGCTAAACTGCTACCTAATCGACCATTGATTACTTACCGTAGGGCTAGGAATATAAGAGACCATTTAGTGCGTAGTCACTACATTGCCAATCCACCAAGGACGTTCCTTAATGACCCTAACAATAAACCAAAGGGTGGCTGTCGGGCCTGTGGTCACTGTGTGGCATGCAGTAATATCGTGAGGGAGGACACTTTTGTGGACTCATCTGGGCAGAGAACCTTTAAAATAGTAAAATCTATTACATGCACATCTAGAAATGTAATATATTATGCGTCCTGCCCCTGCCCATTGATCTACGTTGGTCTAACAACGAGGCAGTTAAAAATAAGAGTGAGAGAGCATGTCCTCGGTATTGAGGCGGCTGCACAGGTAGCAGATATACAAACTTTGAAAACGATACCAAGGCATTTTAGACTACATCACAACTGTGATAGCAGTGCCCTGAAGGTCAAAGGTATTGACATGTTGGAATTAGATGTTAGAGGGGGGAGAGTCTCTCAACGGTTGGCACAGCTTGAGACTCGGTGGATGTGGACTTTGAATACTGTCCACCCCAATGGACTCAATGAAACTATCAGTTATGCGTCGTTTCTGTGATGCTGGTGGGTGGCACGTGTGGTGTGGTTTTCTGCATTGAGGTGCCGCTGTGCTTGTTTTTAATTACCTGTTTTTATTCTAGTTTTTAGATATCTGACCTGTTACGCAGTGTCAGTTGACCTGTGCAGGAGATCCATATGCTTTTGGTGCATTTGATACAAGGACCACATGCAACTACAAGGACCACATGCAGCTACTGTTTGAAGAGTTTCATCAAGCGCACATCACTATAGTGGTGTACTATTTATTACATGTTTTATATTATTAGTCCATGTTATTATGTTATTTTTCTGCTATTCTTTTGTATCCACCATTGTCCATATGGGGTGATGTTCTGATTATGGGTGGGTGTGCGTTGTGGCGTAGAGGCACTTGTATAAGTAATATAGTAACATAGTAACATAGTTAGTAAGGCCGAAAAAAGACATTTGTCCATCCAGTTCAGCCTATATTCCATCATAATAAATACCCAGATCTACGTCCTTCTACAGAACCTAATAATTGTATGATACAATATTGTTCTGCTCCAGGAAGACATCCAGGCCTCTCTTGAACCCCTCGACTGAGTTCGCCATCACCACCTCCTCAGGCAAGCAATTCCAGATTCTCACTGCCCTAACAGTAAAGAATCCTCTTCTATGTTGGTGGAAAAACCTTCTCTCCTCCAGACGCAAAGAATGCCCCCTTGTGCCCGTCACCTTCCTTGGTATAAACAGATCCTCAGCGAGATATTTGTATTGTCCCCTTATATACTTATACATGGTTATTAGATCGCCCCTCAGTCGTCTTTTTTCTAGACTAAATAATCCTAATTTCGCTAATCTATCTGGGTATTGTAGTTCTCCCATCCCCTTTATTAATTTTGTTGCCCTCCTTTGTACTCTCTCTAGTTCCATTATATCCTTCCTGAGCACCGGTGCCCAAAACTGGACACAGTACTCCATGTGCGGTCTAACTAGGGATTTGTACAGAGGCAGTATAATGCTCTCATCATGTGTATCCAGACCTCTTTTAATGCACCCCATGATCCTGTTTGCCTTGGCAGCTGCTGCCTGGCACTGGCTGCTCCAGGTAAGTTTATCATTAACTAGGATCCCCAAGTCCTTCTCCCTGTCAGATTTACCCAGTGGTTTCCCGTTCAGTGTGTAATGGTGATATTGATTCCCTCTTCCCATGTGTATAACCTTACATTTATCATTGTTAAACCTCATCTGCCACCTTTCAGCCCAAGTTTCCAACTTATCCAGATCCATCTGTAGCAGAATACTATCTTCTCTTGTATTAACTGCTTTACATAGTTTTGTATCATCTGCAAATATCGATATTTTACTGTGTAAACCTTCTACCAGATCATTAATGAATATGTTGAAGAGAACAGGTCCCAATACTGACCCCTGCGGTACCCCACTGGTCACAGCGACCCAGTTAGAGACTATACCATTTATAACCACCCTCTGCTTTCTATCACTAAGCCAGTTACTAACCCATTTACACACATTTTCCCCCAGACCAAGCATTCTCATTTTGTGTACCAACCTCTTGTGCGGCACGGTATCAAACGCTTTGGAAAAATCGAGATATACCACGTCCAATGACTCACCGTGGTCCAGCCTATAGCTTACCTCTTCATAAAAACTGATTAGATTGGTTTGACAGGAGCGATTTCTCATAAACCCATGCTGATATGGAGTTAAACAGTTATTCTCATTGAGATAATCCAGAATAACATCCCTCAGAAACCCTTCAAATATTTTACCAACAATAGAGGTTAGACTTACTGGCCTATAATTTCCAGGTTCACTTTTAGAGCCCTTTTTGAATATTGGCACCACATTTGCTATGCGCCAGTCCTGCGGAACAGACCCTGTCGCTATAGAGTCACTAAAAATAAGAAATAATGGTTTATCTATTACATTACTTAGTTCTCTTAGTACTCGTGGGTGTATGCCATCCGGACCCGGAGATTTATCTATTTTAATCTTATTTAGCCGGTTTCGCACCTCTTCTTGGGTTAGATTGGTGACCCTTAATATAGGGTTTTCATTGTTTCTTGGGATTTCACCTAGCATTTCATTTTCCACCGTGAATACCGTGGAGAAGAAGGTGTTTAATATGTTAGCTTTTTCCTCGTCATCTACAACCATTCTTTCCTCACTATTTTTTAAGGGGCCTACATTTTCAGTTTTTATTCTTTTACTATTGATATAGTTGAAGAACAGTTTGGGATTAGTTTTACTCTCCTTAGCAATGTGCTTCTCTGTTTCCTTTTTGGCAGCTTTAATTAGTTTTTTAGATAAAGTATTTTTCTCCCTATAGTTTTTTAGAGCTTCAATGGTGCCATCCTGCTTTAGTAGTGCAAATGCTTTCTTTTTACTGTTAATTGCCTGTCTTACTTCTTTGTTTAGCCACATTGGGTTTTTCCTATTTCTAGTCCTTTTATTCCCACAAGGTATAAACCGCTTACACTGCCTATTTAGGATGTTCTTAAACATTTCCCATTTATTATCTGTATTCTTATTTCTGAGGATATTGTCCCAGTCTACCAGATTAAGGGCATCTCTAAGCTGTTCAAACTTTGCCTTCCTAAAGTTCAATGTTTTTGTGACTCCCTGACAAGTCCCCCTAGTGAAAGACAGGTGAAACTGTACAATATTGTGGTCGCTATTTCCTAGATGCCCGACCACCTGCAGATTTGTTATTCTGTCAGGTCTATTAGATAGTATTAGGTCTAAAAGTGCTGCTCCTCTGGTTGGATTCTGCACCAATTGTGAAAGATAATTTTTCTTGGTTATTAGCAGAAACCTGTTGCCTTTATGGGTTTCACAGGTTTCTGTTTCCCAGTTAATATCCGGGTAGTTAAAGTCCCCCATAACCAGGACCTCATTATGGGTTGCAGCTTCATCTATCTGCTTTAGAAGTAGACTTTCCATGCTTTCTGTTATATTTGGGGGTTTGTAACAGACCCCAATGAGAATTTTGTTACCATTTTTCCCTCCATGAATTTCAACCCATATGGACTCGACATCCTCATTCCCTTCGCTAATATCCTCCCTTAAAGTGGACTTTAGACAAGACTTTACATAGAGACAAACCCCTCCTCCTCTCCGATTTTTACGATCCTTTCTAAACAGACTGTAACCCTGTAAGTTAACTGCCCAGTCATAGCTTTCATCTAACCATGTCTCGGTTATTCCCACTATGTCAAAGTTACCTGTAGATATTTCTGCTTCTAGTTCTTCCATCTTGTTTGTCAGGCTTCTGGCGTTTGCGAGCATGCAGTTTAGAGGATTTTGTTTTGTTCCAATCTCCTCACTGTGGATTGTTTTAGAAATGTAGGATCTCTATATTTCCTGTGGCATGGGTCGTTTTATGGGTTGTAAGGGTTTTTTATTTATGTGGGGGAGGTGTTTTTGCAATTATGTATCTGTAGTTTATAATGTGGATATGGCCCTGTATGAGTGGGTATACATGGCGTTTGCCTGTAGGATGTAAGGTTCTATCCTTGGGTAGGTTATTATGACTCTGTATAATATATCACTCATTGTCTGTTAATGAGTCCCTAGGAGATAGGTCTATTTCCCGTTTGTCTGGGTCATCTCTTCTTCTTGTCTTTGTCCTTCCCTTAGCTCACGTATGTGTATGCGTTGTATGTGGTGCTGACCAGTTGATGCCATCCTCGGCGCTGCCTGTACGCGGGCGCACTGGGCTCCGCCGCTCCGGGCGGCGTGTGGCGTCTTTACGCTGGAGTGGTTGCCATGACTGTGGCGGCGCTCCTGCGTGACGTCACCGCCGTCTGTGAGTTGCGGTTGCCATAGTGTCGTCCGCGTCACCTCCGGTTGGCGCCGCGGCTGCTGTCATTGGTCGGCTACTTAAACCCTGCTTCCTGTGCATCCTGACACGCCCCCCTGACGAAGGAGTTGATTCTCCGAAACGCGCGTCGGGTGACGTGCAGGCTGTGACCGGGTTGCACCGAGTGTGGTCTATTGGAGGTAATATATGTCCATATAGCGCTTTGCTATGGGTTTATTTCAGGTAGCAGTGTGAGCATGGTGCACTTTACATCTGCGCATGGGCATTTTGGCTGATTATGCGTGGTCTGTGGTGCAGGGGCCTTGTTTCTAACCCAGTGTGGTATATATAGAGATAATAGGATGGACACTATTTTTGTCCTTTGAGGTGCCCTGGACACTAGTGATATTCTGCCCACCTGCCTTAACAGTATTACCATCCGGTTGCTTCATCCCCCTATACGTACATCTTTTACCTGGGGACCTAGGTTATGCAGTCTGCATGTCTTTTTGCATAGTGACAGTTTGGTGTAGTGTCTCGCACCATATGTCCACTTTGGTCACATTATTGTCCTATTGCTTGTTTGTAATTTTATTGTTAACTTGTTCTAATAAAGAGTATTTTTATCGATATCAACCGGGTTTTGTCGTTCCTTGTGATTTTCACACCCCCAGTTTGTTGTTCCTTAACGACTCGGTGCAGTATGAATCCGATATAGGTGCAACATTTAAATACTGTGTTACATGATGTTGCTAGATAATACCTATTTGTTTGTAGTTTATTATCGTAACGCGTCTTTACTGCCACAGGTGGTGTTCTAACAGACCGCCGCATGCGACTATCCTCCAATAACATTGACCGGCTTACATTTCTGAAAATGAACAAGGCCATGATCTCATAGGAATTTGCCAGTCCTCTTCCAGGTTAAATAATTGGTTGTCAACAGTATCCAGGTCTCCTGTTGTGTTCATGTTTCTACCGCCTGAACTGTAATCCCTGGGCTCCAACACCGCCAGTTGGTGCTCAGAAGTGCCATCTGCACAGTCAACACATCCTCCAGTGTTATTGGGGTTCAGTAATGTCAGCTGATCCCCTGCTGTGTGTCCAGCAATTTCTCCTGCTCTGTCCACATTCACACTACTACGGATTTTAAACTTGCTCCAATTAGGCCTCTGCCTCCACTCTGTTTCTAGTATTTACCCTGGGCTCCAACACCGCCAGTTGCTGCTCAGAAGTGCCGTCTGCAAAGTCAACACATGCTCCAATGTTATTGGGGTTCAGTAACGTCAGCTGATCCCCTGCTGTGTGTCCAGCAATTTTTCATTCTCTGTCCACATTCACACTACTACTGATTTTAAACTTGCTCCAATTAGGCCTCTGCCTCCACTCTTTTTCTAGTATTTACCCTGGGCTCCAGCACCGCCAGCTGTTTCTCAGCAGTGTCTTTGACACGGGTACTCCCTCCTGCCCAGCCTGGTTCCAGCACCTCAGCTGTTTCCGGGTAGTGTCAACGTCACTTTGCCTCCAATATGTTGTCCTGTCATGTTGCGGTCGGGTTAGCCGACTCCATGGTGCCTGCAGTTTAGGTGCTTCCTATGTGGGCTGCGGGATCTGGCAATGAAGGCTGCTGGTTCTGTAGTGCCAATAGGACAAGCACCCCTTGTAGGACTGTGGGTTTTGGTAACTCCGGCCAGCTCGCGGCCTTGCAACTTTTTATTTTTATGTGTACCTTCTGCTGCCTGAGTTCCAGTACCATTAGCTGGTTCTTTGGAAGTCAATCTTGAATATGTCCCCCTGGGTTCCGGTAACATCAGCTGGTTCCAGGCAGTGCCTTTGGATTAGGTGCCTCCTTCTCAGTATCCGAGTTCCACCAACGTCTGCTGGTCCTTGGTAGTGCTATCTGGCACAGGTACCTCCTGCTTAGCAACCGGGTCCCAGTACCATCAGCTGGTCCTCGGTAGTTCCATTGGCTCTTGTACCTTCTGCTACCCATCAGAGTTCCAGTACCATCAGCAGGTTCCCGGCAGTGTTTTTGGCACGGGTACTCCCTCCTGCCCAGCCTGGTTCCAGCACGTCAGCTGTTTCCGGGTAGTGTCAACGTCACTTTGCCTCCAATATGTTGTCCTGTCGTGTTGCGGTCGGGTTAGCCAACTCCATGGTGCCTGCAGTTTAGGTGCTTCCTATGTGGGCTGTGGGATCTGGCAATGAAGGCTGCTGGTTCTGTAGTGCCAATAGGACAAGCACCCCTTGTAGGACTGTGGGTTTTGGTAACTCCGGCCAGCTCGCGGACTTGCAACTTTTTTTTTTCATGTGTACCTTCTGCTGCCTATCTGAGTTCCAGTACCATTAGCTGGTTCTTTGGAAGTCAATCTTGAATATGTCCCCCTGGGTTCCGGTAACATCAGCTGGTTCCAAGCAGTGCCTTTGGATTAGGTGCCTGCTTTTCAGTATCCAAGTTCCACCAACGTCTGCTGGTCCTTGGTAGTGCTTTCTGACACAGGTACCTCCTGCTTATCAACCGGGTCCCAGTACCATCAGCTGGTCCCCGGTAGTTCCATTGGCTCTTGTACCTTCTGCTACCCATCAGAGTTCCAGTACCATCAGCTGGTTCCCGGCAGTGTTTTTGGCATGGGTACTCCCTCCTGCCCAGCCTGGTTCCAGCACGCCAGCTGTTTCCGGGTAGTGTCAACGTCACTTTGCCTCCAATACGTTGTCCTGTCGTGTTGCGGTCGGGTTAGCTTACTCTATGGTGCCTGCAGTTTAGGTGCTTCCTATGTGGGCTGCGGGATCTGGCAATGAACGCTGGGTCCATAGTGCCAATAGGACAAGCACCCCCTGTAGGACTGTGGGTTTCGGTAACTCCGGCCAGCTCGCCGCCTTGCAACTTTCTTTTTCATGTGTACCTTCTGCTGCCTATCTGAGTTCCAGTGCCATTAGTTGGTTCTTTGGAAGTCAATCTTGAATATGTCCCCCTGGGTTGCAGTAACATCAGCTGGTTCCAGACAGTGCCTGTTTGGTGCCTCCTTCTTGGTATCCGAGTTCCACCAACGTCTGCTGGTCCTTAGTAGTGCTTTCAGGCACAGGTACCTCCTGCTTATTAACCGGGTTCCAGTACCATCAGCTGGTCCTCGGTAGTTCCATTGGCTCTTGTACCTTCTGCTACCCATCCGGGTTCCAGTCCCGTCAGCTGGTTCTCAGCAGTTCCTCAGTTCCTTCTTGTACCTTCTGCTACATTTCCAAGTTCAAGCTTTTTGAAATGGTTTTTGGTAATCACTCTGGATCTCCCTTATGGCAACCCTAAAGATATCTTTCTGTGGAAACTTCCTGAAGAAGAAGCCATGAGCTTCGAAACGCGTTGAATAAACCACCCGAACATCTTATAACTATATCTGGATCCATCATTTGTCGCAGCAGCACGGATTTTATCCACATTCATCTATTATAAATGCACAATTGCTATGACATACCCATATGTCAAAGGTCAGAAACCCCTTCCCGACCTTGACAAATAGGTACGTCAAAGGTCATGAAGGGATAAAATAAAACTGCTTTATTTCTCATATTTCCTGGTATTTGGCTTTGACGAATCTTTATTGATATACTTAGGTGCGGATTACATGCAATTTTGATGTGTTTCCACCACTGAAATGCATTAAAAACGCACATGAATTTTTTACCTGCAGAAAACCCTGAGTCTCTAGTGCCACCCATTAAAGGGAGCGATTGTATAAGTCAAAGTCCAACAAGTCTTGCCACATAGTTAAAGATAATAGGTCAAACTATTTTAAGAAACCATCAGCTAATCAAACTCAATATCTGATATTCTAGAAATCTAGAAGCTAAGAAGTGTAGATAAATATATTGGATGCCATCCCCTTGAAATTAAAAGGGGGGGGGGGGGGTCGCATGATAACACAGCACCCAGAACATTATTATAATTTTGTTATGTATTTTTCATTAATAGGCTAAATGACAGGTTATCAAGGGTTAATATATTTGGTAAGCTGTGCTGTTGCACGAGCAGGTTATTTCTGGTTATAACTGGTCTTGCTTCCCAAACTTTGTGTGTGTTTTGATTGGTGGTTAACAAAAAGTGCGGGAAGAATTTAAGGTATAAAAGCAGCTGTTTGAACGGTTCCTTATCAGTCACCTGACGAAGATTGAAGATCAGAATCACAGCTGATGGAACCGTTGCTTCAACATCCTAAGGGCAGAGGAAGAAGGTGGCGTTGAGTGGTTGCGGAGATGCCTAGCTATGAAACCGGCTATAGAACCTACCTATGTTTCAGAGGTATTGGCTTCTCCTGCACCACGATTGCAGCCTTCTTCTCCGGTGATCCCGATGTCTTCTGCCCCAGTGAGATCAAACCGCAGTTCTAAGAGGAGCCACAGGACAAGAATCGCATACTCTCCTACGCCGCCATCTTCTAGAGTCCCTGAAGGCATACAGGATGTACGTGGCAGGAGGCGGGTCTCATCGCAGATGAAGTCCTGGAGCCCAGCGTGAGATCATTAGCTGTCTCACTACCCAGCGTTATCAGAGAGTGCCGGCGGTCCGGGAGCATCAAACCAAGGGGAGCCATTGCGGGCTCCAGGAAGCGGGAGAGCACAAACGGAGCATCTGGCCATCACAGCCTTGAAAGCACTGAGGTGGCCCAATGATCAGGGTCGGCAGAAGATCATTCTCACAGCAGGGGCATGTTTTCGGAAGTCCCAGCTGCTGCCGCTGCTGCCGGATCCTGGATCACTGCACAACACTGCACATTGGATGAAGATCTGCTTTCTCCTCACCAGCCACATTCGCCTACTATGGTGGGCTCGAGTGCTGGCATCCAAGTCGATGGTGAATCACGTCATCAGTCCAGGGGTGAGATTTTAAATGTACCCCTGTCAGTCCAAATGTTAAATATGAAAACATTAGTGAGGGAGGTTTTATAGGAATATTTGGGCTCCCGGGTATTACCCACATCATCCATGGATTCTAACATTGGCAGCTCTGGTGTTGTTTTAAAACCTAGACTGCCTGAGGTTCTTTTAAAGGAATCGCTCACTTGTGAAGTATCGCCATTAGGTTTTCACTTGAGTGTTTCTTTAAAAGAACAGATTTGGATCAAGGAATTTGTTGATTTGTTTTCCCTTTTACCATCTGGTAGGGATCAACAGAGTAGATATGAAAGGATGAATCTGATGATAAAAGGAGGAATTTGCCAGTTAAATCCTTTAATAATTGGTTTCAAGCCTTTGCTATCTACTCTGCTGTATTAGATGAGAAGTACCCCAGTCTTTGCTCCGGTTTATTTCAGCACTTGGATACAATTTTAGAAGCGTACCGTAATTTTGGCGGTATGGCGTGGTTGTTATATGATGAGGCGTTTCCTCACAAATTATCTATGTACCCCAACTTAGCGTGGGGCATGAAGGATGTTGGTTTATGGCTTAATATGATGTTACCTCAAAGATCTTCAACTGTCAGACAGGTTTCCAGCGTTACTATCAAAAAAGGAGTCTGCTTTGCTTTTAATGAGAATAGCTGCAAGTGGTCTCAAAATTGTCATTTTCGCCATGAGTGCTCTTTCTGTGGGGGTTCACACCCAATGTTTAAATGTTTCAAAAAGCAATTACAGAATGGACAGCAAGGTAATACCAAGGAGCCCTTTTCTAAAGGCACCGACCCCAGTGATCCTGGAAAAAATGGCCCCTTGGTTAGAAGTATACCCAGATCGGGCGAGTAGCTCTATTCTGTACGAGGGTTAATGGTTTTTTCGTTCCCCCCTTTTCAGGTAGTGGTTGTAAGCTAGTGCCTAACTTGCCTTCGGCTATTGAGTTTCCTCATATTGTTGAAAAAAAAATTGTTAAAGAATTAGAATTGGGTAGGGTGTCTGGTCCTTTTGATTCACCCCCCCTTTGAAAATTTTAGGTTATCCCTTTTAAGAATCGTACCTAAAAAAGAGCAAAGGCTCATACATCATTTGTCATATCCTATGGGTTTTTCTTGTTTTTATTTTGAGACGTTCTCTACTTTTTTGCAGTGGGTAGTTGAAGTTAATTCTGAAGACGGGGGTTTATTGCATTATTTAGACGATTTTTTATTTATTGGCCCTAAAGATTCGGAAGTTTGTTATTCGTTGTTAAGGAAATTCTTGGAAGTCTGCAGTCATTTTGGTGTCCCAATTGCATCTGAAAAAACTGTGTCCCCTTGTACTTCCTTAGAGTTTTTAGGTATTTTTATTGATTCAGGAAGCATGACTGGTTCTTTACCCCTTGACAAGCTTTCTAAACTTTGTGCATCTATCAACCATTGTTTAGTGATTGAAAAAGTAACGTTAAAGGAGTTAGTCTTTGCTAGGTCTTTTGAATTTTGCTCTCAGAATTGTTCCTATAGGTAGGGTTTTTTCTGCACGCTTGTACACTGCTACTGCAGGATATACCAATCCTAATTACCATATAAGATAGGGTAAGGATTTGAAAGAAGACCTAAAGATTTGGCTGAGTTTTTTGTCTCGATTCAACGTAAAAACGGTATGGCAAATGCCATTTTTAGGTGCGGAAAATGTATCCCTGTCTTATTTTACGGATGAGCATCTCTGATCACGTTATTTGCCCAGTTTTCAATACAAAAAGATGGCTTTTACTACGTCCAAAGAATGTGGGTCCATTTTTTATTCATTCTGATGGTGGACCTGTGACAATTTTCCAATTTAATGCTATATTTAAAAAAAATGCTTAATTAAGTTGAATTTGAGTGACCTTAAAATTACATCACACTCGTTTCGCATTGGAGCTGCAACTGAGGCCTCGAGGTTGGGTTTCCAAGAGAGCAATATAAAAAGAATTGGAAGATGGAATTCCAGCAGAATTAAATTGTATGTTTGCCCTGAATTGTATGATTTCTAAAATATTCTTCATCTTTTAGGTTTATTATCGGTCTGGATCATCGGGCATTCTTATATATTTTGGGCTGAAAAAAGGGCGAGAGTAAGATGCTATTCAGAAAATCTTTCATTTAACAGTTCTTTTCTTCAGATATTTTGGCATAACAGGCAAGGAATGCAGTGGAAGAATTTCATCGGCGATATGCGGAAAATATCTCAGTTATGGCCTAATCCGGATGTCACGCTCGCGCCCAGACTGGTAGGCGTGAGCTCGGGGGGTTTGTGGCCCCACTGTGCCACAAACCAGACTACCCTGGAAGGGGCGTGACTATGACAGCTGCCTGAGTTTTCACTGGAGCCTCTGATGGTGAGGACAGGCTTGTGCAGCAGGCAGCTGCCAGGTGCTACTCCAGGGTGGTGTCTGGCTGTGGTTGCTGATCCCACTTGGGAGACAGGAACACCTGGATTGGTGCGGGCATTAGGCAGGACTGGCAGAAGAGCACGGCTGGAACACAGACGAGTAGGCTGGCACTGCTGAGACAGGGCTGGCAGAGACACGGCAGAGAACTCAGGGCTGGCAGAGACACGGCAGGAAACAGGACTGGCTAGGACAGCAGGAACACAGGACTGGAAGGCAGGGCAGGAACGGCAGGACTGGCAGGAACACAGGATTGGGAGGCACTGCAGAGAACACAGGACTGGAAGGCAGGGCAGGAACGGCAGGACTGGCAGGAACACAGGATACACAGGACTGGTAGATGTGGTGTATGAATCAGGCTGCACTCAGATGACACCCGAGTGCAGTCCTATTGTGAGTGTGATGAAGGAACAGGTAGGGACCTGTACACACAGAAGATGCAGATACGGAAACAAGCCAGAAGGAAAGGAGGATGAAGGAACAGGTAGGGACCTGTTCACACAGGAGGTGCAGGAAAGGAAACAAGCAGAAAGGAATGAGGTATGAAGAAACAGGTAGGGACCTGTTCACACAGGAGGACCAAGTAACAAGTAGAAGGTGGAGCTAAGAAAAGAGAAGGAGAAGGCAGAGCCAAGGGCGGAGACGCCGGAGGCGGAGCCAAGAGCGGAGACGCTGGAGGCGGAGCCAAGAGCGGAGACGCTGGAGGCAGAGCCAAGAGCGGAGACGCTAGAGGCGGAGCCAAGTGCGGAGACGCTGGAGGCGGAGCCAAGAGCGGAGACGCTGGAGGCGGAGCCAAGAGCAGAGATGCTGGAGGCGGAGCCAAGAGCTGAGACGCTGGAGGCGGAACCAAAAGCGGAGACGCTGGAGGCGGAGCCAAAAGCAGAGACGGAGCCAAGTGCAGAAACACAGGAGGCGGAGCCAGATAGTACCACAAAGAGCGGAGCCAGATAGAACCGCAAAGAGCGGAGCCACAGAGCAGAGATGCTGGAGGCGGAGCCAAGAGCTGAGACGCTGGAGGCGGAACCAAAAGCGGAGACGCTGGAGGCGGAGCCAAAAGCAGAGACGGAGCCAAGTGCAGAAACACAGGAGGCGGAGCCAGATAGTACCACAAAGAGCGGAGCCAGATAGAACCGCAAAGAGCGGAGCCACAGAGCAAAGCCAGAGAGTGCGAAGCAAGGTCTGAGTGCAGAGCCGCAAGAGTGCGGAGTGTAAGCAGACAGAAAACACAAGGAAAGAAAGCAGGGAAGGAAGCCACAGACAAGGAGACCGAGAAAAGACAATGTACAGACAAGGCAATGGAACAAGACACAGGGACAAAGACACAGGGACCAGGATATTCTGCCTCCTGGAGGGCGGACTACAAGATCAATGCAATAGCACAGAGAAAAGCTCAGAGGGAGTAACTCAGAGCAAGGCCAGGCAAACTGAGCAGCTAAACACTAACTGAGCTAACACATTGCACAGGCCCAGACCACAGGGTGGAGCTGCACTATATACAGGAGGCCTCTTGGTAATTGGTCAGGAACCGATTGGACAGGTGCACCCGATTCCCATAAGAACCAGAGAGTTCAGGCGCCGGCCCCCTATACACATAGCCATGAGGCATGCAGAGAGCATAGACACAGAACATGGAGCTGGCATTAAAGAGAAAGCACATCATGGCCTGGAGCAGTGGGTAAGATTGTGTGAGAGATGTGAGGCCATGCTGCGATGCCAGCAGAGTTGTTACACCGGATCTGCTAATTTTTCATTTAGGTGGAAACGACTTGGGTAAAGTTAGCACTCTCAATCTTTTAGCGTTAATGAGGAGAGATATTGCCATTTTGAAAACAGAATTTTTGGGGTCAACGTTTGTTTTTTCTGAAATTATTCCTAGGTTTTTATGGTCAAGGAAAGACATGTTGTTTTTGGAAAAAATTTGTAAACAGGTTAATTGGAATATGGAGAAGTCAATGTTCTTAACTTATGGTTTTTCTTTTAGGCATGCGGATTTAGAGGATGTTATTCCGGGCATGTACAGGAATGATTTAGTTCATCTTTCCAATGTCGGCTTGGACATATTGAATTTGGATCTACAAGTCATCATCAAAAAATGGCTTTGGCGTTTTGGGGGGGGGCCTCGCCTTGTTAATGCTTGGCGTTTGGAAAATCGCCCGGTTTTCCAGGTGGATTTGGTACTGTTGGTATGATTTAATTCAGTTATTAAGTTTAAATGGATTATTCTTCTGTAATGGAGTGAAATAAATTTTAAAAAAAGTAACTCAAAATAAACGCCACGGCCATTTTATTCCAAAACAATCTGGTGGTCATGTGTGATTTATTGGGGATGTTTTGGGGGGGTTTGTGTTACCATGGACGCCCTCCCCTTGAAATTAAAAGGGGGTCGCATGATAACACAGCACCCAGAACATTATTATAATTCTGTTATGTATTTTTCATTAATAATAATAATAATAATTTTTATTTATATAGCGCCAACATATTCCGCAGCGCTTTACAAATTATAGAGGGGACTTGTACAGACAATAGACATTACAGCATAACAGAAATACAGTTCAAAACAGATACCAGGAGGAATGAGGGCCCTGCTCGCAAGCTTACAGACTATGAGGAAAAGGGGAGACACGAGAGGTGGATGGTAACAATTTCTTTAGTTATTCGGACCGGCCATAGTGTAAGGCTCGGGTGTTCATGTAAAGCTGCATGAACCAGTTAACTGCCTAAGTATGTAGCAGTACAGACACAGAGGGCTATTAACTGCATAAAGTGAATGAGAACATGATGCGAGGGACCTGGTTTTTTTTTTTTTTTTTTTTTTATATATAAATAGGCCACACAGGGATCGTTAGGTTAATGCATTGAGGCGGTAGGCCAGTCTGAACAAGTGAGTTTTTAGGGTACGCTTAAAACTGAGGGGATTGGGGATTAATCATATTAACCTAGGTAGTGCATTCCAAAGAATCGGCGCAGCACGTGTAAAGTCTTGGAGACGGGAGTGGGAGGTTCTGATTATTGAGGATGCTAACCTGAGGTCATTAGCGGAGCGGAGGGCACGGGTAGGGTGGTAGACTGAGACCAGAGAGGAGATGTAGGGTGGTGCATTAATAGGCTAAATGACAGGTTATCAAGGGTTAATATATTTGGTAAGCTGTGCTGTTGCACGAGCAGGTTATTTCTGGTTATAACTGGTCTTGCTTCCCGCACTTTGTCTGTGTTTTGATTGGTGGTTAACAAAAAGTGCGGGAAGAATTTATGATATAAAAGCAGCTGTTTGAACGGTACCTTATCAGTCACCAGACAAAGATTGAAGATCCCTCCCTCCCTCCCTTACTTTATTGTTGTTCTTAGTTTGTCGTGTCGTTTATTTGTGGGAAAATCACCCGGTTTTCCGGGTGGATTTGGTACTGTTGGTATGATTTAATTCAGTTATTAAGTTTAAATGGATTATTCTTCTGTAATGGAGTGAAATAATTTTAAAATAAAAGTAACTCAAAATAAACGCCACGGCCATTTTATTCCAAAACAATCTGGTGGTCATGTGTGATTTATTGGGGATGTTTTTTGGGGGTTTGCGTTACCATGCATTGTAATTGTATTCAATGTGTAAATTATTCTGACATATTCCTGCCACTTATATAACTATTACTGTTTTAATAATTAGCCTCAAAAGTTATTTTATTCTCATGCAGGTATACTATACATGAGATTCCTTTCATCTCAAATCTATTACCTTTCAATAATGGAGATGGAGTTACTTATGGACTCGAAAGAAGTGATAACAACTACGTCAGAGAACAAGATATTGCATCTGAACTTTTGAGTTATTTGCAAAAAGATCAATTGTCTGAGAGATTAAAAGGGCCGAGGTGGAAGGAAGTGTTAATGGCTTTAAAATCAAGAATGAGAAGCAAAACAGTCTTAACAGAGAAATCTGATGCCAGAAGTGAACAAGACAAAAAATCTTGTCAACCCAAGAACAACATCTTCTTCCTAAAAACTCACAAGACGGCCAGCAGCTCAATTATGAATATTCTGTTCCGCTATGGAGAATTTCACAACTTAACCTTTGCCTTCCCTTCTAGCTTTCATTTCTACTATCCCAGTTTTTTCAAAGCCTCATATGTGAATGGATTCTCTGAGAAAACAAAACAGATTTTTAATATTATGTGTCATCACATGCGCTTCAAGTTTACGGAGGTGAGTAATGAATGATTCAATTGTAATTTAAAGGAATAGAAATGAGTAGACTTCAGGTAATAATTAAACTTTTGGCTTTGGTTGATGGTTGACTAACAGAGGAAATTTCATTAAAGGGATTTTATCACCAGCTTCTTGATGCCCCATCTGAGTTGTGATACCACCAGTGTATCACTTACTTTACTGGTGTCTGCAATTTTGATAACATTTCTTTAATGCTGATCCTGTTGTCAGTCAGTGCTTGGGGCACGGTTAAAGCCTCTGTCACTATGCACAGAGCGGTGACTGAAACTGTTCCAGCTCCGCCTCTATGACTGGAAGTTGATGCTGCTGGGGGAAAAAAGTGAATTTCCTCCTGGCAGCGGGGCTCTCAATACCAGCACCGCCCAGTGTTAGAATGCTTTAACCTGGGGGGGGGCGTGGCCTGAGCTCTGGCGATGTAGGAGGTAAGAGCTCTGAGCTCCCACTAAAGAACCCAAAAAGCGACGAAAAAAATCCACAAGAGGCATTTATTTATAATTTTTATTGAGTTATTATCCCTCTACAACAGAATTGGAACATTTTACTGTCAAAAAAATGCTTTCAATCAAGAATTTTTACTTCATAGAATGTAGGAGATAAAACCGGAGACAACATTTGAAAAGCGGAGGGATACCTTTACCTATTTTTTTTTTTTCTTCTCACACCAGAATTCAACTTTAAGGTCAGTGCTTGCATTTTCCACCTAAGAGCCAATTGGACAGTTAACCCTGGTCATTTGGGTGCCCATATTGCTGAGATTTCTTTTTATTTGGGTCTCTTGTGCACTGAAACAGCATTCTTCCCTATGGTGTAAAGGCGGAGGGATACCCTCTTCATATATTTTTTGACTGTAGGATATAATTAAATTGATGACCAGTGCACCTAGTTTTCACTCAGTGGACAACTTAGATTTATCATCCTGTCATTTTGACACATATATCTGAAAGATTAGAGGTGGCACAACCGAGATTTACCAGTAAAACCCGGCTGGAATACTGCACAGCTTAACAGCATTCTCACCTGAGGTAGAAAGTAGTTCCGGCAGCTCCATTTGACTTACTGCGGCAAGCTCCTGCTTCAGCAAGATTATAGATCCAGGAGCGCTTCAGGTACCTGCTTCCACGCCGACCATCAATACAGATACATTGCTTATCTAAGATCAAAGGGGCTGAATTGTCTGAAGACAGAACACCGAAGGAGACTGCAATTTTGGAACACCAGAAAGGAGGAGGATAGTTTTTTTTTTTTTTTTTTTTTAAAAAGCACCCAACATTGTAGGATCCTGTTTCCCTATCAACCAGATAAGAATCTCAAGGTGAAGACATTTTGAAACAAAGGCGACTCTGGTTGCCTGGGTGGTGTCTTGGGATTCAGTCCCATAAGGAATTGACGGCTTTCAGAGAACTTTAAAGGTTACTTGTACCTAGAATGCAAAGGGAGAGGATTTAGGGGTTGTATATAGACCATCTCATAAATAGTGCCTTATAAGTTTATACCTTATAGTTCCTATTTCATTTTGGTTAGTGACATCTAAGCCCCATATATATTTAATTAGGGGACTTATAAGTGTCCTATGATACATAATATTAATTAACTGCAGCTCAGAGCCTTGTTCTTTTAATATATAACAATCTGGTCAGAGACTTTACTCCCCTTATCTTCTAATCCTACTGTCATCCATAGGCTCAGCTCTGTTACTCTCAGTTTGTTTGGGCAAATTTGAGGAATAGGAATCATTGTATTCTTTTCTTCATCCTGATCAAGGAATCAAGAATTTTCCTCCCATTGTATGTTACACAGGCTGTTTATTTAATCTTTAACCTCTTTCTTGGCTGGACATAAATCTCATTACGCTGCCACATCAAAGATTCTAGATCTAAAAGGTACATTACCCTATTTACTCTTTACAAAACTTGAGAGGCCTATGAGGTAATTATCTGCCTACTTTAACTTGTAAGCTTCGCATGCTGAACCTTTGTGTGTAGTATCTTGTGTTTCAGGTTACCAACTTTGTTTGACTGACAGCTATTCTTTTATCAATATATTGTATCATATAGCAATATTTACATGCAATTACCTGTATATTGAGTTCCAAGGGCTATATACTATAATTAATTGTATCATACTATTATATCTATCCAAGTGTCAATAAATGAGACCGACCAAAATGCAGACAGGAACAGGGAAAACAAAAAATAAATCCCAAACAAGTAGACAATCTCTACAAAGGGCTCACTCTAAATCTTATGAAGATTTCTTTAACTCACCTAGTCCTACTAGGTCAAGGTCCCCTGTTAAGTCAGGGGAACCAAGTTCTACATTTATTAAACAATCCTCATTCCTAACATACAGTAAAGCTACAAAGGAAGGGACTATACGAAAAAATTCAACATCCAAATTGCCAATAAGCATGTCATCCCGTAAAGGAGACCCCAATGGAGTGTCCAAACTTCCAATTCTAAATACCATCTCACCTAATTATTATTATTATTATTATTATTTATTTATATAGCACCATTGATTCCATGGTGCTGTACATGAGAAGGGGTTACATACAAGTTACAAATATCACATACAGTAAACAAACTAACAATGACGGACTGATACAGAGGGGCGAGGACCCTGCCCTTGCGGGCTTACATTCTACCTAATGAAATGGATACTTCCAGATCATTTAAAAGAAAAGGTCCTAGTGACCATCGGAGTAAAAATGACCCTTCCACTGAAGATTTGGACAATCAGTCTGATGACTATTCACCGAACAATAGCCCAGACAGACAAAGAGTTAAAACAGATCACATAGAGGTGCCACCAATAGCAGAGATCCCACCTCCTTTAATTAACCTGGATGAATTTCTTAGTTCTAACAAGCCTGCCACTGAAGGTTTCTTGGCTAGCCTTTTTAGGTCATTTAATGAATCTATGAGGATAGGATTTGAATTACAGAGCAAAACCTTGCAGGAAACTTGCAACAATTTCATTCAAAGATTCGAGAAGAATGAAAAAAGATTAACTCTTGTTGAAAAAGACACCATTTACCTTTCCAAACAGAATTCTAATCTTCAAGCTGAGATCCTTACCCTCAAAAATGAGTTAACAGACCTCGAAGATCGTAGTCGAAGAAATAACTTAAAGATAAGAGGCATTCCTGAATCCGTCCAGCAAAGTGATCTCTCAAACTACACTAAAAATCTATTCAAACAACTGGTCCCTAATCTCTCTGACTTACAACTGAACATTGACCGTATCCATCGCCTGCCACGTCCTAAGGGGATACCACAAGACAAGCCCAGGGATACTATCCTTAGAGTACATTTCTTCAATACAAAAGAAAAGATTTTGAAAGGCAACAGGGAAAAAGGTTCCTTCCCTGACCCGTATAGGAACATAAAATTGTTCTCAGACTTCTCCAAAGCGACGATGGATGCGCGTAGATCCTTTAAAGACATAACAGCTAAACTTAGAGACTTCAAAGTGCCCTATAGATGGGGCTTCCCAACAAAAATCTTAGTGTGGTACAACAGCAAAAATTATCCGATCGATACCCCTCAAGAAGGCTTGAGATTTATTAAATTCCTCATGGAAGAACCTGCCTTTAAAGATAAACATTAGAAAATATGGGTATTATTATTTTCATAATGTCATTCTTTCATTAGACCTCTAACTCTGAGGTGTCTTTGTGGGCCTCAGCCACAAGTCTTGTATACCCCACACTTAGGTGAGACTCAATAAATTTGAAGTCCTCCAGGAGAACCCCTAAGTTAGTTCTTGTGTATTTTGGCTAGTTTTAGATAGGCCAACCACCAGTTTTGTTGTATTTATCTTTATCGCTCAGTTTTGTTTCATTCATAATTAATAATGAAAATCCGTTCTTATAATGTTAGAGGCATCAACAGCCCTAATAAAAGATTTACCATTTGGAAAGAGATTATTCGTTCTCGTGCCAATTGTATGTCTGCAGGAGGTGAAATTAGCAAAAGACAATCATCCAACTTTTCAGCACAAAAAATTTCCACATATCTTTAAATCGCTACACTCGTCTAAAAAAAGGGGTGTCGTCACTTTAATAAGTAGCGATGTTCCATTCCAACTTGTTGATGAAGTAACAGACCATTTGGGCAGGTTCCATATCCTTACTTGTTATTTAAACAACAAACCTTGTACAGTGGTGAATGTATATGCTCCAAACACAAATCACATTTCGTTTTTAAATAATCTACATAAAAAAGTGAATAAAATTAAATTAGGAGATATCATATGGATAGGAGACTTTAACATTGTGCCTGATAGCATTATGGATTCATCCTCTCTAGTCCGTTACAAGGCGCCAGTTTTAAAAAAGTGGTTGATCCAAAATGAACTCTACGACATATTCAGATGTCTTAATACTTCTTCCCGTGAGTATTCTCACTATTCTGATGTGCATAAAACATCTTCCCGTATAGATTTAATTTTGACAAATGTTTTTACCCTCTCCAAATGTAAGAGTTTTCAAAATTTAAAAAAAACTATTTCAGATCATGCCCCAGTGTTAGCAGATTTTCTTCTAGGACCCCCACTCGGAAATAACTACCTATGGAAATGTAATCCTACATTGTTTAAAATCCCAGATTATAAGCAGGAAATAGAGACAATACTAAATAATTACTTCAAAGAGAATGTGTCTGAAGATATAAATGCATTTACACTGTGGAACGCCCACAAGGCAGTCCTCAGGGGAAGTCTCATACAATTAGCTGCAAGATATAAAAAGAAAAACAGGGAAAAAATTGCTAATCTACAGATCCAAATCAATACAAAAGAATTACAGCAAAACAATCTGCAAATACCATCTTCAAATATACAGGCGGAAATCTTGGAGTTGAGGCGAAAATTGAAATCCAAGATTTTCCAAGAATATGACTATGTTATAAAGGCCTCAAAATTCAAAGGGTATACATCATTAAACAAGCCTACCAAATATATGATGGTAAAGATTAAAAAAGAATGTATCAACAGAAGAATTAACAAAATTATTTCCTCGTCAGGTGAAGTTATGATTCATCCCAAAGACATTGCTAGCTCTTTCGCAGACTTTTTTCGTCAATTATACAATTTGAAAGATGACCCATGCATACCCAGTATCGACCCAGACTCCATTAATGCATTCCTATCTAGTATTAACCTCCCCAAAATAACTCCATCTGACTTAATATCTATTAATAGTCCCTTCACAGAAAAAGAAATAATCGATACTATTAATAAATCAAAAAGTCAAAAAACACCGGGCCCAGATGGATTTTCCAATGAATATTTTAAATCTTTTTCAAAAATTCTAGCCCCGCACATGGCTTCTATTTTTGCTCTTGCCTCCTCTCAGGGTTCCTTTCCTAAAGAGATGCAAGAAGCAGTTATCGTTATGATTCCCAAAACTGGGGGGGATCCTGAGAGGATGCAAGACTACCGTCCAATCTCACTAATAAATAGTGATACAAAAATGTATTCCAAGATTTTGGCGGATCGATTAAAAAATATTCTCCCACGTTTGCTGGTAGATGACCAGATGGGATTCTTTGATGGACACCAAGCATCAGATGGGACCAGGAGGGTGATCAATTTAATGAACATTATCCAAAATTCAAATTCAAAAGCAGCCTTTCTAACCTTAGATGCTGAAAAGGCTTTTGACAGGATAAACTGGTCTTATTTGAGAGCGACACTTGAAAAGTTTGGGTTTGATTCGGGATTTATGTCCACTATCTTTGCTCTGTATTCGGGACCTAGTGCCAGGATCTACTCCAATAATTTCATGTCAGATCCGTTCATCATTTCCAATGGCACACGTCAGGGGTGTCCTTTGTCACCCCTGCTGTTTGTCCTTGCAATGGAACCTTTGGCGGAGAGAATCAGATCCAATATAGATATTCTTGGAATTGATATCCAATCCCGTCAATTTAAAATTAGCATGTATGCAGATGATATTTTTCTTACACTACTTAATCCAGCAGCCTCGATTGAAGCTCTCTCTTCAAAGTTAGACACATTCTCCAAGATATCATATTTTAAGATAAATCCACATAAATCTAAATATTTAACTTTTAATATGAATGAATCACATGTTGCAGAATTGAGGGATCAGATAAATCTAGCTGGGGAGGGCGACAAAGTAGTGTATTTAGGAATAATCTTAACAAACAGACTACAAAATGTAATAAAAACTAACGCTGATAAGATTTTTAAAACAATTTCTCTTGACATCTCTCAATTTGCTCAATCGGAACTTTCTTTATTCGGGAGAACAATGACTATCAAAACAATCATTCTACCCAAGATACTTTATCTTTTTAGAACTCTCCCAGTGACCTTCCCCTACCAATTTATTCATAAACTTCAAACTATGATAAACTCATTCATATGGGGTGGTAAGCGGGCCAAGTTGTCTTCAGATTTATTGTGCAAACACAAACGTAATGGCGGGGCTGGCCTCCCAAATGTCCATGCTTATTATCTGGCTTCCCTGGTAAAGCAAAGCCATCAGTGGTTTGATAAAAAACTATACCCAGCATGGTTCCAAATCGAAAGTGACATTAATAATCTTAATTTAGCACAGGATACTTTTTTCAGTTTCTTATTTCACAAACCAAAAAAGGAATCATCTCATCCCATTTTCAAGGCTATAATACAGGCCTGGAAAACTCTTCTTAAACCTCCAAGAAAAATTTTTGACAAATCAGAACAAATTATGAAATTTCCTCTTCATCTATTGGCATTGATATATGATCTTCCACTTTCAGAAATTTGGGCCAAATCAGGCATTAAAAAAGTTGGACATATCTATAATGGGAGGAATTTTCTCACCTTTAGCGAAATTAAGACTAAATTTAACTTACCCTCATCTGAATTTATATTCTTTTTAACCCTAAAAGAGCATATACAGAAATTACTGACTAGCCAACCATTAAATTTAGAAATTCTTTCTTCATTACTGTGTAGTGTAAAGAACAAACATATATGGAGTCTAAATAACCTCTACAGTCACTTCAATAGAGATACCTCTTGTTTTAAAAATATATACATGAAAAAATGGGAATCGGACCTCAACATTTCTTTACAAGTTGAGCAATGGGACAAGGCCATTAAGGATACATACATGTCTACCATTTAAATGGCTCTACAGGAGTCCTACTTCAAGGTGATCACACGTTGGTACTACACACCAATTAGACTTGCGCATATATATCAGGATCACTCTCCTTTGTGCTGGAGGAAGTGCGGATATCAAGGAAATCTTTTTCATCTTTTTTGGGGCTGCCCGAAAATAAAACCTCTATGGTCAAAAGTTTCGTTTCATATTAATTTATTTGTTAAAAATTTTGTGATTACTCCCCAGAGGGCTCTCCTTTCTCTGGACATGGAAGGAATTGATCCTCAGGTCAAATACATCCTAATACATATATTTCTAGTAGTCAAAAGTACAATAGCACTCTGGTGGAAAAAATCAGATTCACCCAGCTTTACAGATATTCTGGATAAAATCTATCAGCATAGTGCATTAGAATGGAGATTTGCTGCCAACACCAATGGTATTAGAAAATATCTGAAAAAATGGAAGATTTGGAATGACAAGTTTTGTAAAGAGTAAATCTCTTGTAGTCATGCAAAGTGGATAAAGATTGTTACTTTATATCTCTTTCCAATGCATTGCATAAGAAAAATTGTAGTATATTCTATTCAAAAGATCATATTTAATGTCTTTTTTTTTTCTTGTCTATTCGAGATTGATATTTGGTTCTCTAATTATATTGATTCCCTTTTCCCTCACCCTTTTTTTTTTTTCTTTCTCCAATGTTAACCCCTTCCCCATCTTCCCTTCCCTTTATCCCCTACCATTTCTTATGCAAAATTTCAATAAAAATATTTAAAAAGAATGCTTTAACTTGCAGATCATCTCCATTTCTGCAGGTTAATAGTGTTATTTTACATGACTGGTTCTCTTTAAGTGAAAATTTACTCTCTGGGCTGTATAATTTGATATTCTCGTAGACCATGTGTTATCAGCTTGTATTCTCTTATGCCGTCTTGGAAAGAGGAATTGCATGCTTTTTTCCCAGATGCCATTTAGATAACAGATAAATGGCTTTGATGGCTATAACACATGTGTGTAACATTATGTTGCGCAAGTTGTTTTATTTATGAACATTCTTCATAACTTAAAATTTTATTTCATATTATAACACAGTGTTGTGCAGTTTGGCTTATATCTACTGCTAAAACTGCTGTCACAATTTAAACCTCAAATTTGGAGGTAGAAGAAATTAATTGTTCTCCATTCCTGAAATGAAAGCAGAGGACTCAGCCTGAGCCTTGCTCATTCTGAGGCTTGATCAATAAAGGGGTTTTCCCACAAACAAAATACATTTAATCAATAGATCTTGGAATAATAATAAATCCCAAATTTAAATGTTTTAAAATAAAATATACCTGTGTTGAAAATCTTATCAATGCGTCCGCTGCTATGTACTGTGTAATAGTTGTGTCCAACCATGCAGAGCTGCTCCAGTTCATGGTTGTCATACACCACAGCTTCTTGCCAGGGAAAAAAGCATAAGTCAGTTATGATAAGTGAGTATGCAGATGAAACAGGGGATCGCAGCTGCTGTTTTCTGGCATGAAACATTTCGCTGGTTGTTTTATCACAGGAGTTAGTATTTGTGTTGCACCACCAATCCTGTGAGCTCATCATAAATTTAGTTGATGACATATAGATCCAGCTGGCGCAGTTGCTGGAGCTCCTATGTCACTGAATTGATTTATGATGAGCTCTGAGGGCTGGAGGGTGACAGAAACACTCACTCTTGTCTTAAAACATGCAGAGAATATGCTACCACACTTAGGGAAATGTATTTCCTCAGAATTCAGCAGCTGTAAGCCCCTGGTGTTTTGTTCACATACTCACTTATCATAAGTAAGAAATACTTCCTTCCCTGGCCAGGAGCTGTTGTATGTGACAAACATGAACTGGATATACCACCTTATTTTTTGCATTTCCCGTCATGTGTGGGTACAAAAAATGAATTGAACTGACTACACAAAAAAAAAATTTGTTTTAAAAACACCAGCTTTTATTAATTCATATACAAATATTTAAAGTATCAGGAACTAAGGTACTGAAAACAGAGGTACCTTTATAGAATATCCAACATTTAAATTATCTAGCAGCTGTACAAAACTCCATTATCCACCTAAATATACAGCAATACACAATATACAAGAATGACCCTGCCAGGTCATTATTATCTGAATGCTAGTGTAATAGGGTACTAGTTTTAGAAATACAAATCCGAAAAAAATATAAAAAATTATAATCGTTGTAATTTAATAACTCAAACACCAGACGGTGCTATAGCACAGTTTTACAAAATTAGAAGACTACAAAGAGTGTATGTCGAGTTTTTACACACCAGCTATCAAATAAAGCAAGCACTATCTATATACATAATTGTCTAAGGGGTACTTCCGTCTATCTGTCTGTCCTTCTGTCACGGATATTCATTGGTCCTGGCCTCTATCATGGAAATCCAAGTCGCTGATTGGTCGCCGCAAAACAGCCATGACCAATCAGCGATGGGCACAGTCTGGAAGAAAATGGCCGCTCCATACTCCCCGCAGTCAGTGGCCGGTGCCCGCTCCCCGCACTCACTGTCCCCGGTGCTCCGTTCCCCACAATCAGTGGCCGGCACCCGCTCCCCGCACTGTGTCCCCGGCGCTCCACTCCCCGCACTGTGTCCCCGGCGTTCCGCTCCCCGCACGCTCCATACTCCCCTCCGGTCACCGCTAACACAGGGTTAATGCCGGCGGAAACTCATTCCGTTACCGCCGCTATTAACCCTGTGTGTCCCCAACCTTTTACTATTGATGCTGCCTATGCGGCATCAATAGTAAAAGAAAGTAATGTTAAAAATAGTACAAAAACAAAAAAAATGCTATACTCACCCTCCGTTGTCAGCTGAGCCGCTGGCACCCGCCGTCATCTTTCTTTCCCACCGATGCTTTGCGAAATTACCCATAAGACCTAGCGGTCTCGCGAGACCACTAAGTCATATGGGTAATTTCGCAAAGCATCCTGGGAACGCAAGATGGCGGCAGCCGCGTGCTCATCTGCACAGCGCCGTTGGATCCCAGGAAGCGGAGAGACAGGACGCTGAGGAGCAGCGACGAGAATGGTGAGTATGTTCAACTACAAGGGGCCCTCGGATCGTTAGGTGAGTATGTTTATTTTTTATTTTTTGAACCTGTGACATACGTGGCTCGGTCATATAGTACGTCACTGTGCAATAATAATATAATAATAATAATTTTTATTTATATAGCGCCAACATATTCCGCAGCGCTTTACAAATTATAGAGGGGACTTGTACAGACAATAGACATTACAGCATAACAGAAATACAGTTCAAAACAGATACCAGGAGGAGTGAGGGCCCTGCTCGCAAGCTTACAAACTATGGGGAAAAGGGGAGACACGAGAGGTGGATGGTAACAATTGCTTTAGTTATTCGGACCAGCTATAGTGTAAGGCTCAGGTGTTCATGTAAAGCTGCATGAACCAGTTAACTGCCTAAGTATGTAGCAGTACAGACACAGAGGGCTAATACTGCATAAAGTGTATGAGAACATGATGCGAGGAACCTTTTTTTTTTTTTTTTTTTTTTTTTATTATAAATAGGCCACACAGGGATCGTTAGGTTAATGCATTGAGGCGGTAGGCCAGTCTGAACAAATGAGTTTTTAGGGCACGCTTAAAACTGTGGGGATTGGGGATTAATCGTATTAACCTAGGTAGTGCATTCCAAAGAATCGGCGCAGCACGTGTAAAGTCTTGGAGACGGGAGTGGGAGGTTCTGATTATTGAGGATGCTAACCTGAGGTCATTAGCGGAGCGGAGGGCATGGGTAGGGTGGTAGACTGATACCAGGGAGGAGATGTAGGGTGGTGCTGAGCCATGGAGTGCTTTGTGGATGAGGGTAGTAGTTTTGTACTGGATTCTGGAGTGGATGGGTAGCCAGTGTAATGACTGGCACAGGGTAGAGGCATCGGTGTAACGGTTGGTGAGGAATATGATCCTGGCTGCAGCATTCAGGACAGATTGGAGCGGGGAGAGTTTTGCAAGAGGGAGGCCGATTAGTAGAGAGTTACAATAGTCCAGACGAGAATGAATAAGTGAAACAGTCAGAGTTTTTGCAAAGTCGAAAGTAAGAAAAGGGCGAAGTCTAGAAATGTTTTTGAGATGCAGGTAAGAAGAGCGAGCCAGTGATCGGATGTAGGGGGTGAATGAAAGGTCAGAATCAAGGATGACCCCAAGGCAGCGGGCATGTTGCTTTGGAGTAATGGTGGAACCGCACACGGAGATGGCAATTTCAGGCAAAGGTAGGTTAGTAGAGGGAGAGAACACGAGGAGTTCAGTTTTTGACAGGTTTAGTTTCAGATAGAGGGAGGACATGATGTTAGAGACAGCGGTAAGACAATCACTGGTGTTTTCTAAAAAGGTCGGTGTGATATCAGGAGCAGAAGTGTATAATTGGGTGTCGTCAGCATAGAGATGTACTGGAAACCAAATCTACTGATTGTTTGTCCAATAGGGGCAGTATACAACGAGAAGAGTAGGGGGCCTAGGACTGATCCTTGAGGAACCCCAACAGTAAGGGGAAGGTGAGAGGAGGAGGAACCAGCAAAACATACAGTGAAGGATCGGTCAGAGAGATAGGAGGAGAACCAGGAGAGAACGGTGTCCTTGAGGCCGATGGAGCGGAGCATAGTGAGGAGGAGCTGATGATCCACAGTGTCGAATGCTGCAGAGAGATCCAAGAGAATTAGCATGGAGTAGTGACCATTAGATTTAGCTGTTAGTAGGTCATTAGAGACTTTAGTGAGGGCAGTTTCAGTAGAGTGTAAAGAGCGGAAGCCAGATTGAAGAGGGTCGAGAAGAGAGTTATCTGAGAGATAGCGGGTAAGACGGGAGTGGACCAGGCATTCGAGGAGTTTAGAGATGAAGGGAAGATTAGAGACAGGTCTATAATTAGCGGCACAGTTTTGATCGAGGGATGGTTTTTTAAGTAATGGATGTATGATGGCATGCTTAAATGAGGAGGGAAAAATACCGGAAGTGAGGGAAATGTTGAATATTTTTGTTAGGTGAGAGGTGACAGCCGGGGAAAGGGACTGGAGGAGATGTGACGGAATGGGGTCACTGGTGCAAGTGGTCGGGCGAGAAGATGCAAGGAGCCTGCTTACTTCTTCTTCTGTAACTGCTTCAAAGTCAGAGAGTGAACTAGATGCAGTGGGGGAGGGAGGACAGTGCATGGTATGAAGAGATTGGGAGATGATTTCCTGTCGAATGTGGTCAATTTTTTCTTTGAAGTAATTGGCCAGATCGTCAGCACGGAGATCCGTGGTTGGGGCCTGCTCTCTTGGGTTGAGTAGGGACTGGAACGTGTCAAAGAGACGTTTAGGGTTATTGGACAGGGAGGTGATGAGGGTGTTGAAGTAGGTTTGTTTGGAGAGGTGAAGGGCAGAATTGTATGTCTTTAGCATGAACTTATAATGGATGAAATCTTCGGGTAGATTAGATTTTCTCCACTGACGTTCTGCGCACCTGGAGCACCGCTGCAGGAAACGTGTTTGCAGCGTGTGCCACGGTTGTTGCCGTCTGTGCCGAGTTGTTTTATGTATAGGAGGAGCAGCTTCATCCAGAGCACTTTGCAGGGTTTCATTGTAATGCTTCAATGCAGAATCAGGACATGAGATGGAGGAGATAGGGGCCAATGAGGACTGCAAGTTCTTCATAAGTTTCTGGGTGTTAATGGCCTGTATGTTTCTATAAGTGTGGAAAGTGGGGGTGACCTGAGCAGGATGGCAGTTCTTGATAGAGAATGAAAGAAGGTTGTGGTCAGAGAGCGGGAGAGGGGAGTTTGTGAAATCATCCACTGAGCAAAGTCGGGAGAAGACCAAGTCAAGGGAGTTTCCATCTTCATGTGTTGGAGAGTTAGTATGCTGCGAGAGGCCAAAAGAGGAGGATAGAGATAAAAGGTGAGAAGCAGATGGGGAGAGGGGAGAGGCAATGGGGATGTTGAAATCACCCATGATAAGGGTGGGGGTGTCACAGGAGAGAAAGTGTGGAAGCCAAGTGGCAAAGTGATCCAGGAACTGATGAGAGGGGCCGGGAGGACGATACACCACCGCCACTCGCATGGAGAAGGGGACGTAGAGTCTGACCACATGGACCTCAAAGGAAGGGAAGACAAGTGAGGGTACTTGGGGGATTAACTTGGAAAGTACATTTGGGTGAAAGGAGCAGGCCAACGCCTCCACCTGCTCTGTTGTCTGATCTTGGGGTATGAGAAAAGTATAGTCCACCATATGAAAGAGCAGCAGCAGCAGTGGTGTCTGACTGCTGGATCCAGGTTTCAGTAAAGGTACCGTCACACTAGACGATATCGCTAGCGATCCGTGACGTTGCAGCGTCCTCGCTAGCGATATCGTCCAGTGTGACAGGCAGCAGCGATCAGGCCCCTGCTGTGATGTCGCTGGTCGGGGAAGAAAGTCCAGAACTTTATTTCGTCGCTGGACTCCCCGTAGACATCGCTGAATCGGCGTGTGTGACACCGATTCAGCGATGTCTTTGCTGGTAACCAGGGTAAACATCGGGTAACTAAGCGCAGGGCCGCGCTTAGTAACCCGATGTTTACCCTGGTTACCATCCTAAAAGTAAAAAAAACAAACAGTACATACTTACCTACAGCCGTCTGTCCTCCAGCGCTGTGCTCTGCACTCCTCCTGCTCTGGCTGTGAGCGTCGGTCAGCCGGAAAGCAGAGTGGTGACGTCACTGCTCTGCTTTCTGGCTGCCCGGCGCTCACAGCCAGACCAGAGAAGCAGAGCGCCGAGGACAGACAGCGGTAGGTAAGTATGTAGCGTTTGTTTTTTTACTTTTTAGGATGGTAACCAGGGTAAACATCGGGTTACTAAGCGCGGCCCTGCGCTTAGTTACCCGATGTTTACCCTGGTTACCGGGGACCTCGGGATCGTTGGTCGCTGGAGAGCTGTCTGTGTGACAGCTCTCCAGCGACCAAACAGCGACGCTGCAGCGATCCGGATCGTTGTCGGTATCGCTGCAGCGTCGCTATGTGTGACGGTACCTTAAGAGCCAGGAGATTAAGAGAATTAGAAAGGAAGAAGTCATGGATGAAAGAGAGTTTATTACACACAGAGCGAGAATTCCAAAGGGCACAATTGAAAGAGACAGCAGGCATGCAGGGAATATTAATAAGGTTAGAGGGGTTTCTGGGTGTAGCAATTGGGAGGTTTGACTGGCTATAACATGGGGGGCCGGGGTTTGGAGATATGTCTCCAGCGACTAGGAGAAGGAGGATTGAAAGAGTGAGCAGATGGTTAAGTGATTTGTGAGAGCGTCTCTTGTGTTGGATGGTGGGACTGAATGGATCTGTGCTGTTAAGCAATGTGAATAGAGCATGAGTGCTATACATAGGAGAGGCAAGGACAGAGGGGCCGATATGGATGGAGTGTAGAGAGTTAATGCGAGGGCAGTGAATGTGAGTGAATGCAGCAGCCAGAATATAGATTATACAAATAAATATGGTGAGTATTTGTGCTGTTTCAAGTGAATATGGATTAGATTTAGATTGTCTTACCTGTCTCCTGCCCTGTCTAACTGCCATGTTATAACTGCAATATCCTACGTGGCTCTGTGCTGTATACTACAAGGCTGGGCAATATACTACAAGGCTGTGCAATATACTACGTGGCTGGACAATATACTACGTGGCTGAACAATATACTACCTCGCTCTGCAATATACTATGTGGCTGGGCAATATACTACGTAAATGGGCAATATACTACGTAACTGAGCAATATACTATGTGGCTGGGCAATATACTACGTGGCTGGGCAATATACTATGTGACTGGGCAATATACTATGTGGCTGGGCAATATACTACGTGGCTGGGCAATATACTATGTGACTGGGCAATATACTACGTGGCTCGGCAATATACTTCGTCGATGGGCAATATACTTCGTGGCTATGCAATATACTACGTGGACATGCATATTCTAGAATACCCGATGCGTTAGAATCGGGCCACCATCCAGTCTACTATATAATTGTCTAAGGGTCACTTCCGTCTGTCTGTCTGTCCCGGATATTCATTGGTCGCGGCCAGCCAGTGGGCTTACACAAAAGGGCAGGGGAGGCCAGGAAGTATGCAGAGCCGGTCAGAAGCGCTGCAAAGGGGGCGGAGTCACCATGAGGAGGGCGGAGGTGGCCAGGACCATGGACGCTGTTGGGCCTACCTCGCCAAAAAGCCAGGGACTAAATTACCGGCTGTGGGTCACCGTCAGCCAGTACAGGCCCGGCCAGAAGCGCTGCAAAGGGGGCGGAGTCACCATGAGGTGGGCGGAGGCGGCCGGGACCATAGACGCTGTTGGGCCTACCTCACCAAAAAGCCGGGGACTAAATTACCAGCCGCGGGTCACGGCCAGCCAGTACAGGCCTGGCCAGAAGCACTGCAAAGGAGGTGGAGTCGCCGTGAGGAACGCGGAGCCGGCCGGGACCATGGGCACTGTTGGGCCTACCGCCGCCAAAAGCCGGGGACTAAATTTGTGGCCACAGTCAGTGATGACGGCTGCGGTTATTGATGATGGCTGCGACAGCAGCAAACAGCGAAGCACATGCGGCGGTGACAGCTGCGGACGGAAGGTGAGTATATACTACGTGGGCTGTCCTATATACTCTGTGGCTGTGCTATATACTCTGTGGCTGTGCAATAAACTACGTGGCTGTGCAATAAACTACGTGACTGGGCAATATACTAAGTGGCTGGGCAATATAGTACGTGACGGGGCAATATACTACGTGGCTGGGCAATATACTATGTGACTGGGCAATATACTAAGTGGCTGGGCAATATACTAAGTGGCTGGGCAATATACTAGGTGACAGGGCAATATACTACGTGACTGGGCAATATACTATGTGGCTGGGCAATATACTAAATGGCTGTGCAATATACTACGTGGGCATGCATATTCTAGAATACCCAATGCGTTAGAATCGGGCCACCATCTAGTCTATATATATATAATTGTCTAAGGGTCACTTTCGTCTTTCTGTCCCGGATATTCATTGGTCACGGCTTCTGTCTGTCATGGAATCCAAGTCGCTGATTGGTCGTGGCAAAACGCCCACGACCATTGCCACGACCAATCAGCGATGGGCACAGTCCGGCGGAAAAATGGCCACTCCTTACTCCCCACAGTTACTGCCCGGCGCCCGCTCCATACTTCCCTCCAGTCACTGCTCACACAGGGTTAATGCTGGCGGTAACGGACCGCGTTATGCCGCGGGTAACGCACTCCGTTACTGCTGCTATTAACCCTGTGTGTCCCCAACTTTTTACTATTTATGTTGCCTATTCGGCATCAATAGTAAAAAGATCTAATGTTAAAAATAATTAAAAAACAAAAAATCAATATATACTCACCTTCCGCCACCTTTCCCGCTCCTCGCGACTCTCCGGTAACCGCTCCATGCAAGCGGCAGGTTCCGGTGGCAAGGATGGTATGCGACAAGGACCTGCCATGACGTCACGGTTATGTGACCGCGACCTCATCACAGGTCCTGCGCGCCTGCGCGAGAAGGACCTGCCATGACGTCACAGTCATGTGACCGCGTCATCACGGGTCCTGTGCTACCAACCCTGGGACCGGAAGCTGCCGATTGCACCGCACACAGGTCGACATGACTACAAGGGCTCCCTCGGAAGGTGAGTATATGTTTATTTTTTAACCTGTGACATACATGGCTGGGCAATATACTACGTAGCTGGGCAATATACTACGTGACTGGCCAATATACTACGTGGCTGGGCAATATACTACGTTGCTCTGTGCTGTACACTACGTCTCTGTGCAATATACTACGTGGCTCTGTGCTGTATACTACGTCACTGGGCAATATACTACGTAACTGGGCAATATACTACGTGGCTGGGCAATGTACTACGTGACTGGGCAATATACTACGTGACTGGGCAATATACTACAAAAGTAGTCTTTATTCTGCCATAATAAAATACAACGTTTCGGCCTGGTTGGCCTTTGTCAAGTATACACAGTATCAAAAGTGGCCATCTTAAATAGTGTGGAGCTCACATGAGCTCCAATCACCATCAAGGGGCGGCCTTTATTAAATATACATTTAATGTGCTTAAATATTGAATACCATACACATATATAGTCGATAACAACTAGACATCATCATCACTATCCATATCATATGAAAATATATACAAAGAAGGGCATAAAACTGTAGGGATGCGTGCGAACGCCATAGAACGCCGGCGCATACGCACGGCACACTGCAGTGACGATCACCTGACCGCCCCACAGTGTTTACCAAGCGCGCACGAGCCAGACGTCCCAGGCGTCATAGAGCGTCAGCGCGCACGCGCAAGGCACACCACAGGAACGACCAGCCGACCGCCCCCCAGCGCCGCCAAGCGCGCACACGCCAGGCGCCCCAGAGTAAGCGCCGACGTCAGAGCACCAGACCCGGCAGCGAACCACACGACCGGACCAGAAACCACAGCGAATATACGCGATGGCAACCAGCCCGCCCATATGTCGCACCAAGCCGGCGCTCCAAGACAGACGCAGGCATAGCCATCTCCATGGCAACCACCCCTCCCGAACAGCCGCGATATGGCAGGCAGGGAGCGCAGGGAGAAAAAAATACAAACCATAAAAACAGAAAGCTATAAATAGCAAATAAGTCACCTCCATCCACTCTCTGGCTGCCAAATCGCGACCTTCGGTACAAAAAAGAAGAAGGAAACACAGAAGAAAAATTATAATAAAAACAAAATACACAAAACAGCACTAGATTAAAACATACACGGAGTAGAGTAAGCACACTGTGTCAAGATGGAGTAGGGCCTGGTGGCGCTACATCGATGATATTTTTTGTGTTTGGGAGGGTACCCATGAGGACCTCCTTGATTTTTTGACAGAATTTAATCATATACACCCGGAATTGAAATTTACGATGACCTGTTCGGTCGAGAGGGTACAGTTTTTAGATACCATGGTCTATAAACAGAATGACATACTTTGCACTGATTTGTTTATAAAAACAACTGACAGGAACAGCCTTTTATCCTATGATAGCTATCATCCCAGACGTATGATGGACTCATTACCGTGGAGTCAGCTTCTCCGGGTACGAAGAATAGTTACTGATACAGAGATTTGCGATAAAAGACTGGACGAAATGTATGACAAATTTGTACGGAGGGGGTACCCACAAGTGAAGGTTATGGGTCATAGAGATAGGGCGGCTAGATTGACTGAGGATGATTTACAACGCCACAAGGGAGACAAACAGAAACAGGTACCATTTGTGTCCACCTATTGCCCGGCTAGTAATGGCATTGCTAATATCCTTAATAAACATTGGGGGATTTTGCATAGGGGTTTACCTCAGATTCAAGATTTTTGTTCACGCCCTATTCTCTCTTACAGACGAGGACGTAATCTTAAAGATTTATTGGTCAAATCAGATATTGGGGCCGGGAGAGTTGCCGTCCAGAGGACTTTGTTCCCCCCTCGGATGGGCAACTTTCCTTGTCTCAATTGTGCTTGTTGTGGGAATATGCTCAAGGGCGACAGTTTTTGTCACCCACATACTGGTAGGAAATTTTCGATTAAGGAACGTTATACGTGCTCGTCAAAATTTGTTGTGTACTTGATAGTCTGTCCATGTGGACTAATGTATGTCGGTGAAACGACAATGGAAGTGAGACAACGAATAAGCAAACACAAGAGCTCGATACGTACGAATCTAACTGACTTGCCAATACCTAAACATTTTAGTGAGTGTAGACAGTCTGTTAATCAGTTGCGTTTTAGAGTAATCGATGGGGTCCCGGCACTGAGGAGAGGGGGTGATAGGAACCTTATATTGAAACAAAAAGAATTAAGGTGGATTTCTATCTTGGAAACACTGCAGCCCAAGGGGCTTAATTTAGACTATAATCTGCAGATTTGCACGACATAATTATGTCAAGAGTTTGATGTGCTGCGGTTAGTCTGATATTTGTGTTTAGATATGTAGGATTCTCCCTCTTGACACAGTGTGCGTACTCTACTCCGTGTATGTTTTAATCTAGTGCTGTTTTGTGTATTTTGTTTTTATTATAATTTTTCTTCTGTGTTTCCTTCTTTTTTTTTGTACCGAAGGTCGCGATTTGGCAGCCAGAGAGTGGATGGAGGTGCCTTATTTGCTATTTATAGCTTTCTGTTTATATGGTTTGTATTTTTTTCTCCCTGCGCTCCCTGCCTGCCATATCGCGGCTGTTCAGGAGGGGTGGTTGCCATGGAGATGGCTATGCCTGCGTCTGTCTTGGAGCGCCGGCTCGGTGCGACATATGGGCGGGCTGGTTGCCATCGCGTATATTCGCTGTGGTTTCTGGTCCGGTCGTGTGGTTCGCTGCCGGGTCTGGTGCTCTGACGTCGGCGCTTACTCTGGGGCGCCTGGCACGTGTGCGCTTGGCGGCGCTGGGGGGCGGTCGGCTGGTCGTTCCTGTGGTGTGCCTTGCGCGTGCGCGCTGACGCTCTATGACGTCTGGGACGTCTGGCGCGTGCGCGATTGGTAACACTGTGGGGCGGTCAGGTGATCGTTACTGCAGTGTTCTATGGCGTTCGCACGCATCCCTACATACTTTGCTGTGATTGGGTGGATTCATTTTGTGCGCTTTTTCTCCTAGCCCACGGTGATTGGAGGATAAAGGGGACTGGCCCGTGGATATTACGTGATTGGTGGAGATGCCGTTATAGTAACCAGATAACAAATACAACCATTGGATTGTGCACCTTTTTGACGTTTGTTTATGTATGTGATTTTGAGTTTTATGCCCTTCTTTGTATATATTTTCATATGATATGGATAGTGATGATGATGTCTAGTTGTTATCGACTATATATGTGTATGGTATTCGATATTTAAGCACATTAAATGTATATTTAATAAAGGCCGCCCCTTGATGGTGATTGGAGCTCATGTGAGCTCCACACTATTTAAGATGGCCACTTTTGATACTGTGTATACTTGACAAAGGCCAACCAGGCCAAAACGTATTTTATTATGGCAGAATAAAGACTACTTTTGGACTAACATCACCTGGTATGGATGTTGCTCTTCCTTCTCTATATATGTCTCTGTCCGATTGGATCCTTGGACTTTGGAGCGTGCATCCCCCGTCTGAGTGCTGATGGTTGACTTCTTTGCACAGTTGGGCAATATACTACGTGACTGGACAATATACTACGTGACTGGAAAATATACTAAGTAGCTGGGCAATATACTACGTCACGGGACAATATACTACGTAGCTGGGCAATATACTACGTGGCTGGGCAATATACTACGTGGGCTGTGCAATATACTACGTGGACATGCATATTCTAGAATACCCGATGCGTTAGAATTGGGCCACCATCTAGTTAGGCATAACCACTAATAGTATTCCATTCCATCATTCAAAAAAGTATGACATGAGAAACCAAATCCAATATATGTGTAATGCCCAAATACATAATACTTAATTGTTAATACATGTCACAGATGGATCAATCAAACATTCTTTATAAATTTCAATTCACATTGAACAAGGGTATTACCTGGTTATCCTCAAAATCAATATAGTGCCGCTGATGGAAACAAAGGACCTCCTACCCCGATGCGCGCGTTTTACCCTGCTTCTTCGGGGGGGCGTGAAGCAGGGCGAAACGTGCGTCGGGGCAGGAGGTCCTGTTTCCATCAGCGGCACTTTTTTGATTTTGAGGATAACCAGGTAATACCTTTGTTCAATGTGAATTGAAATTTATAAAGAATGTTTGATTGATCCATCTGTGACATGTATTAACAATTAAGTATTATGTATTTGGGCATTACACATATATTGGATTTGGTTTCTCATGTCATACTTTTTGAATGATGGAGTGGAATACTATTAGTGGTTATGCCTAATTGTTCTGTCCATTCTAATAGGACAGACTAGTTCGTTTCATGCATTAAAGTTTTACTAACATTAGTGTTTTTGGTTTGCTGTGTTATAGCACCACCCAGTGGTGGTTAAATTTATTACCTGTGTTTTTTAGTAATAATTAGAGTGTTGCATTGTGGGATTGTACCAAGGTATGCTGGGACAGGGAAATTCCATTACTTTCTGTGTATTTCCTGGGACACACGTGTTCATGTGCTGTGCTGAACTACCTCACCTAGTTGCCATCCTGGTTAAGTTTATCTGGTAAGATTGTTACCTCTGTTCTTGCAATATAGTGTTATACAGGATGTGATTTATTGTATAGCAGCTAGTACTTAGGAAATCTATTATCAGTGACCTGCTGTATGTAGTTATGTATAGAAGTTGCATCATCCTGTATATTATTCCTGCTGGTTATAAAGTGTCAGTTGTGCTGTTATTTGGTTCAATACTTATCCATATCATTTGTATTCTTATAGTTTTACCGCGCTCATGTTTACCAATACACAAGTTAGACTACAGAGAACAGTCTGCTTATTTGGAAGACAGAAGTGGTTTATGCCGTATGTCGGATCACACACTGTATCAACGTGTATGAAGACAGAACAGTAAAACGGATGCTAGATGCCAGCGGAGGCCAGTAAAACGGAGGCTAGAACCAGTGATAGCAGTAAAACGGAGGCTAGATACCAGCGATAGCAGTAAAACGGAGGCTAGACACCAGCGATAGATGCCAGTGATAGCAAATACCACTTACGGAGCCACTCGTACCACACCGTACTGCCTGCAGATACCGAAGCGGCCGCCATACAGTCACAAGTACCGAGAGTGCAGCCCACTGAGCTCCACACGTCTCAGTCCACGCTGAAGTCATTCCTACCCGCTCTGAGACGTCCTACAGTCCGCAAGCAGACACAAAATGTCTGCAAGTCGAGCATCTTCACTAGGGACGAGGCCCCAAACAAGCCGCTCTTGCGTTGTCATCGAAAAGGTCTGCCGCTCCTGTGAAGCTGAGGCGGCGAAAGTAAGATCCTCCTTCGCTACACAAAAGATGCAGTTAAAGTTAAGACAAGCAGAGCAAGAAGCAGAAAGAGCCCGCCTGCAAGCAGAGCAAGAAGCAGAAAGAGCCCGCCTGCAAGCAGAGCAAGAAGCAGAAAGAGCCCGCCTGCAAGCAGAGCAAGAAGCAGAAAGAGCTCGCCTGCAAGCAGAAAGAGCCCGTCTGCAAGCAGAGCAAGAAGCAGAAAGAGCCTGCTTGCAAGCAGAGCAAGAAGCAGAAAGAGCTCGCCTGCAAGCAGAAAGAGCCCGTCTGCAAGCAGAACAAGAAGCAGAAAGAGCCCGCTTGCAAGCAGATAGAGACGCAGATACAGCATGCCTGTGAGCGACTTTGGAAAGACTTTCCGCTGAAAAAGAAGCAGCAGCCACAATAGCAAAAGCTGAGTTCTTAGAAGCCGTGGAGTTTCCGGAATCTGAGCGAGACAGCAACGTACGTGGTCCAGACCTTGATCGACAGGACCCAGCTCAACGCTTCTCAGAATATGTCCACCAACATTCTAGAATAGACAATAACTCTGACCCGTTACACCGACCAGCCTATACAGATTACCAGAGATCCTTCCTCCAAATGCTGTACTGGAAGCAGGAAGGTATAGTGCGAAACGATGTCGACCACCACGACCGTCTTACAGAGCAGAAGGTACGGCCTCCTCCCAGACTGACAGGGACACCCTTTGCTTTGGAACGGTTTTATACAGACTTTCCTAAGCCAGAAGCTCCTACCAGGTATGAGGACGCACCACACACACACCGCATGACAACAGCACACCAGCTCATGTCGGCACTGACTCAGCCACTATGAACTTTGCAAGGTTCTTTACCTGCCATGAGCTGGTGACCAAGGGACTTGTAAAGTTTACTGATTGAGCTGAGAGCTATAGAGCATGGCGAGCCTCCTTCCAGAACGCCATCAGAGACTTGGAACTTTCCAGTAGTGAAGAGTTAGATTTACTGGTAAAGTGGCTTGGGAACGAGTTAGCTGGACACGCCAAAAGAATCAGGAACACTAACATAAAGTATCCACATAGAGGACTTTGTATGGTGTGGGAGAGACTTGAAGAATGTTATGGGTCAATAGAAGCTATAGAAAACGCTTTGTATAAAAGAATTGATGATTTTCCCAAGATAGCAAATAAGGGTTATCAAAAGCTCAGGGAACTGAGCGACTTGTTAATGGAGGTACATGCTGCTCAGGCAAAAGGTGATCTACCAGGGTTGGCATTCCTGGACACTGCCAGAGGTGTCAACCCAATTGTCCAAAAATTCCCTTACAACTTACAAGAAAATTGGGTCAGCCACGGGTCCCGTTACAAACAGGCTCATAAGGTACCATTTCCTCCTTTCAGGGTGTTTGTAGACTTTGTTGCTCAGCAGGCTAAAGTTAGAAATGACCCCAGTTTCGATTTCACTATGTCATGTACCACTGCCTCTGGTGTAAAACCCAGTAAAGCACCAGTGGCAGTCCATAAAACTAATGTTACCTCCACAGGGTTTCTTTACAGGGCAAGTAAGTCCTCTCTAGAAGAAGAAAAACCTCAGGATCTCAGCAAACACTGCCCCCTACACAAGAAGCCTCATCCTCTACTAAAATGTAGAGCCTTCAGGGAGAAGTCTCTAGAAGACCGTAAGAGTTTCCTAAAATGAAAACAAGATATGCTTCAGATGCTGCGCGACGACCTCACACTTCGCCAAGAACTGTGAAACCAGTGTGAAATGCACAGAATGTAGTAGTGTGGAGCACAACACGGCCTTACACCCTGGACCACCCTCAGGGGTATCATCGCGAGTAGAAGAGTCTGCCGAAAAACAGATGGACACTGACATAGACACCCAAGTGGTCACTTCTCAGTGTACAGAGATCTGCAAGGAACTTGTAGCAGGAAGATCCTGCTTGAAGATCTGTCTTGTCAGAGTATTCCCAGCGAGCCAACGGGATAAGGCAATCAAGGTATATGCAATCTTGGATGATCAGAGCAACAGGTCTCTAGCTAAGTCCTTTCTTTTCGACACCTTCAACATTGCTGGTCCCGGCTCTCCGTACTCCTTGAAGACATGTGCAGGTACTGTCGAGACGGCGGGGAGAAAGGTGACTGGATTCAAAGTAGAATCTATGGACGGTCAAACCTGCTTATTCTTGCCATCAATACTGGAGTGCAACCAGATTCCCGACAACAGGGCTGAGATACCTACACCAGAGGTAGCAGCTCATCATACCCACTTGAAATGTATAGCTCACCTGATACCGGAACTGGACCAAGGAGCTCCAATCGTCTTACTCCTCGGAAGAGACATACTACGGGTCCACAAGGCTACAGGACATATTAAAAGCCCACAAAATGCCCCATATGCTCAGAGATTTGACCTAGGATGGGTCATCGTGGGAGATGTCTGTTTGGGTGGAGCACACAGGCCGACATCAGTCAACAACATGCTCACCAATACTCTTGAAAATGGACATTCGTCTCTTTTCCAGCCATGCAAGAACAGTTTCCTGATTAAAGAATTGCCACACTACACCCCTCCACCTTGTCCGTTAGCTGATCCTTCCTGTGAAGACCATGCATGCGACGGTGAGCAAGATCATATAGGGTGTACCGTTTTCCACAGGACAAAAGAAGACAACCAGGTTGCAACGTCCATAGAGGACAGACTGTTCTTGGACATCATGGAGCGAGAGATAGTAAGAGATGAATCAAAGAGTTGGGTCACACCTTTACCATTCAAACCACAGAGGCAACGCTTACCCAACAGAGGACTTGTCTACAGTCGATTTGTCTCCCTTACACACAATCCTGCGGACCACGCAACCAGATCCGTTGAAGCAAGACACCTTAAGGACACAACCTGGTTTACTGGCCCTACATTCTTATACCGTTTGATGCCATACATTGACGAGTCAAACACCTTTGAACTGGTAGATCCAGAGGCAGATGAAGAAATCTGTCCTCCAGTATCCGTTCTACGTACTGTGACTAAAGACAATCACCTCAAATCCCACCGTTTCAACAGGTTCTCAACTTGGAACTCGCCTGTTCGTGCCTTCGTCTGTTTAATTCATGTGGCTCAATCCTATAAGTCAACAGCACCTGCCATTCAGAAACCTTGCAAAGGTTGGCACCACTGCAAGCTTGCCTTTACTGTTCCAAACATGGAAAATGCCAAGAACGTTATAACTCGCACCATACAACGTGAATGTTACGCCAAAGAATTAGATTACCTCAATAAAGGCCAACCTGTTCCTAGAGACAGTGTTTTGAAGAAGCTTGATCCAATCATCGATCAAGATGGGCTGTTAAGAATTGGAGGTCGTCTTCAAGAAGCTGAAGTGGAATTTGGGGAGAAACACCCTGTAATAATTCCCGGACATCATCATGTCGCGACCTTGCTTGTGCAACACCACCACGTTTTGGTGAAACATCAGGGCTGACTGTTCACCGAAGGAAATCTATGAACTGCTGGACTATGGATAGTTGGAGCAAAGAGATATGTGAGTAAACTCATTTACAATTGCGTAATTTGTCGCAAACTCCGTGGCGAGACTCAAAAGCCGAAGATGGCCAATCTCCCATCGGATAGACTTAGTACAGAACCTCCCTTTACCAACGTCGGACTCGATGTATTCGGGCCATGGTCTGTGGTTGCACGGCACACTAGAAGAGTCCAAGCCAATGCCAAACGCTGGGTGGTTATGTTCACCTGTATGTCCATCAGAGCAGTCGACATCGAAGTAATTGAGTCCATGGACACTTCAGGGTTTATAAATGCACTCCGACATTTCATCTCCATCAGAGGCCCCGTGAAGCACATATCCTCCGATAGAGGTACCAACTTTGTAGGAGCAGTGAAAGAACTTCAAATTCCTTCCAACCTAGACACCACCAGTGTGGAAAGATACTTGAATGAGCAGGGATGCACTTGGACTTTCAATCTGCCACACTCTTCTCACATGGGAGGTGCTTGGGAGAGGATGATAGGAATGGCACGCAGAATCCTTGACTCCATTTTATTGCAAGCAGGTAGCGCAAGACTCACACATGAAAGTTTGACCATGTTCTTGGCATCATTAATGCTAGACCATTGGCTTCACTTTCTAGTGACTCTGGGGATCTGACCATTCTCACTCCTGCCATGTTAGTTACTCAGAAAGCCAGCGTTCTCAGCACTCCACCTGGAGAATTTAGCAACAAGGACCTACACAGACGACAATGGAGACAAGTACAAAGTCTCTCCAATACCTTCTGAGACAGATGGAGGAAGCAGTATCTCCACCTTACAACCCAGGAAGAAGTGGCAGACTGACAAACCAAACATCAAAACCAGTGATGTTGTTCTCATGAAAGACAGCTAGTCTCACGGCAATGAGTGGCCTCTAGGCCTCATCACTAAAATATTCCCTAGCAAAGATGGGAGGGTGTGTAAGGTTGAGGTCAAAGTAGGCAAGTGCGGGGAGAGTAGACTATTCCTCAGACCAGTTGCGGAACTTGTCTTACTGTTTTCACCAAAAGAACCTGTAGGTGGCATCAGTTGATGCCAAGCGGGGAGTGTTCTGTCCAATCTAATAGGACAGTGTAGTTCATTTCATGCATTAAAGTTTTACTGACATTAGTGTTTTTGGTTTGCTGTGTTATAGCACCACCCAGTGGTGGTTAAATTTATAACCTGTGTTTTTTCGTAATAATTAGAGTGTTGCATTGTGGGATTGTACCAAGGTATGCTGGGACAGGGAAATTCCATTACTTTCTGTGTACTTCCTGGGACACACGTGTTCATGTGCTGTGCTGAACTACCTCACCTAGTTGCCATCCTGTTTAAGTTTATCCGGTAAGATTGTTACCTCTGTTCTTGCAATATTGTGTTATACAGGATGTGATTTATTGTATAGCAGCTAGTACTTAGGAAATCTATTATCTGTGACCTGCTGTATGTAGTTGTCACGCACGCGCCCACACTGGTTGGCGCGGGCATACGGCGGTGTGGCCCCTCTGGACCACAGACCAAACTTCCCTGGAAGGGGCGTAACTAAGTAGCTTCCTAGGTGTTCGCTGGAGACTCTGATGGTGAGGTCAGACTTGTGCAATAGGAAGCTACCAGGTGCCACTCCAGGGTAATGTCTGGCTGTGGCTGCTGATCCCACTAAAGAACAGAGCGGGCACGGCTGGCACACTGGCTGACAGGCGGGCACGGCTGGGACACAGGCAGGCAGACGGGTACAACAGACACTGGCGGGCAGGCGGAGACGACTGGCTCTCTGGTAGGCAGGCAGGTACGGCTGGAACATAGGAAGAACCGGTAGGGACCGGTCTGCAGGCAGGTATGTGAAACAGGTAGGAACCTGTTCAGACAGGATGACTAAGTAACAAGTAGAGAAAGACCGCAAGAGCGGATGCAGAGCGAAAGCACAAGAGCTAGAACCAAGAACAGAAATGCAGGAGGCTGAGTACGAGTAGAAGGTGGAACTAAGAGAAGAGAAGGAGAAGGCAAAGCCAAGAGGGGAGACGCTGGAGGCGGAGCCAAGAGGGGAGACGCTGGAGGCGGAGCCAAGAGGGGAGACGCTGGAGGCGGAGCCAAGAGGGGAGACGCTGGAGGCGGAGCCAAGAGGGGAGACGCTGGAGGCGGAGCCAAGAGGGGAGACGCTGGAGGCGGAGCCAAGAGGGGAGACGCTGGAGGCGGAGCCAAGAGGGGAGACGCTGGAGGCGGAGCCAAGAGGGGAGACGCTGGAGGCGGAGCCAAGAGGGGAGCCACAGAGTGCGAAGCAAGGTCAGAGTGCAGAGCAGAGAGCAAAGCCACAGAGTGTAAAGCAAGGTCACAGTGCAGAGCAAGGTTACAGAGAGCAGAGCTGAGGGAACAGCTGAGAGACACAGAAGCACAGGTTGTGGTAGATCTGAGCAAAGAGAAGCAGAGCCACAGACAATGGTGAACAGAGCAGAAAAGGCAAACCAAGACAGATATAAACAGACAGTGGAATAGGACTAGACTAAGACAGAGTCAGGAACGAGACAAGACACAGAGACATAGACACAAGCCAGGGTATGATGCCCCTCTGGGTGGCAGACAAAGGCCAGGGTACGAAGCCCCGCTGGGTGGCTACACAAGACAGAGACCAGGGTACTAAGCCCCACTGGGTGGCAGACGAGAGAGTAAGGGTACGTTCACATTTGCGGTTTGCGCCGCAGCGTCGCCGCCGCAACAAAACGCATGCGTCGTGCGGCCCTATCTTTAACATTGGCGCCGCATGGGGCCGCATGTGCATGCGTTGTGTTGCGTTTTACGCCGCATGCGGCGTTAGGGCGCACCTGTCTGGGCGCGGCAAACGCAACATGTTGGATTTTTTGTGCGGCGCCGACCTTTTAAAAAACGCATGCGTCGTGCGGCCCTATCTTTAACATTGGCGCCGCATGGGGCCGCATGTGCATGCGTTTTGCTGCGTTTTTGTTTGCGTTGTGCGTTGCGGCGACGACGCTGCGGCGCACAACGCAAATGTGAACTTAGACTAACCGAGACAGGACCTGGCACCTCAGCAGCAAGAACTGACTGAGGGAGTAAGTTGCACAGGCCCAGAGCACAGGGTGGAGCTGCACTATATACAGGAGGCCTCTTGGTAATTGGTCAGGAACTGATTAGACAGATGCACCTGATTCCTATAAGAACCAGAGAGTTCAGGCGCCGGCCCCCTATACACATAGCCATGAAGCATGCAGAGAGCAGAGACACAGAACATGGAGCTGGCATGAAACAGAAACCACATCATGGCCTGGAGCAGTGGGTAAGATTGTGTGAGAGATGTGAGGCCATGCCGTGATGCCAGCAGAGTTGTTACAGTAGTTATGTATAGAAGTTGCATCATCCTGTATATTTTTCCTGCTGGTTGTAAAGTATCAGGTGTGCTGTTATTTGGTTCAATACTTATCCATATCATTTGTATTCTTATAGTTTTACCGCGCTCATGTTTACCAATGAACAAGTTAGACTACAGAGAACAGTCTGCTTATTTGGAAGACAGAAGTGGTTTATGCCGTATGTCGGATCACACACCGTATCAACGTGTATGAAGACAGAACACTAATAGTGCTTTCTTTATTTGATAGCTGGTCTGTAAAAACTCGACATACACTCTTTGTAGTCTTCTAATTTTGTAAAACTGTGCTATATCACCATCTGGTGTTTGAGTTATTAAATTACAACGATTATAATTTTTTATATTTTTTCGGATTTGTATTTTTAAAACTAGTACCCTGTTACACTAATATTCAGATAATAATGACCTGGCAGGGTCATTCTTGTATATTGTGTATTGTATATTTAGGTGAATAGTGGAGTTTTGTACAGTTGCTAGATAATTTAAATTTGGATTTTCTATAAAGGTACCTCTGTTTTCAGTACCTTAGTTCCTGATACTTTAAATATTTGTTTATGAATTAATAAAAACTGGAGTTTTTAAAACAAATATTTTTTTGTGTAGTCACTTCAATTCATTTTTTGTACCCACACATGACGGGAAATGCAAAAAATAAGGTGGTATATTTATTCATGAAGTGTTGCCCTTTTTGATGGGGTAAATGTATATTTAAGGACTTTTTTGTTTTGATCTAAACATGAACTGGAGCAGCAGTGGTAGGTTTACAAGATTATCTCAGCACAGAAACATCTTTGTGGGACAACAGATCTAAGTGGCCTGTGAACAAGTGAAGTAAGGGTACGTTCACACTAGCGTTGCGCCGCCCTGCGTCGGCGACGCAACGCGCGACGCATCGAAAAACGCGCGCAAACGCGCGCAAAAACGCGCGCGTTTTGCGACGCGTGCGTCGTTTTTGACCAAAATCGGACGCACAGAAAATGCAACTTGTAGCGTTTTCGTGCGTCCGACGCCAGCGTCGGAAACGACGCACGTGGCGAAAAACGCAACCAAAAAGACGCACGCGTCCCCTATGTTAAACATAGGGGCGCGTCGCCGCTGCGTCGCCGACGCAACAGCAGCGCAACGCTAATGTGAACTTAGACTAAAAAAGGAGTTGTGAAGATAGGAGTTCCATACCTATCAGTGTTTATTTCTTTCTGTCTTTATTTTTGGTTAATGTATGGCAGGACTGAAGGGTAGCTTCAGTGCACAGTCTGCCTAATGAAAGCTAAACTGGAGCAGGAGTTCCATAGTGCGTGTTGCTTAGCAGATGTGAGCATGTTGCCCACTTTATGTGGCATGTATAGGTAGGAGGTATCCATTATAGCAAATAAGAGCATAAATCTTGATACTTTTTAATGGGAAAACTATTGCTGATTTAGTGCCGTGTGCCTCTGCTCTTACTCAGCTGTGTGTATCGCATAGCAGAGCCACGTAGTTGAATAGGACAATAGCTGTTCCTCCTTTGACTGGAGTGGGTGCCCATCAACCATGTCCAACTTGTGCAGTGGAAACCACCCTACTGTACATTTGCCATCTCCCTACAAAGTAAAATAAAGTATACTTGTATAGAAGAATAGCAGGTATGTTCCAAACATTTGTGACCTGCCATTATAGGACTACAGATTGTATCTATGAGCGACGAGGCAGGAAAAAGCTTTTGACATGCAGATCTTCACGGAATGATAAATGTAGCAGCAAGCACTTTTGGAAATTAATTATTTTGACTTAATTTATTATAGGATTTGAAAATACTAAGCTGTGATTAATATTGTGGAAATAACCCTTAGGCTGCATGCCCACAACGTATTTTCACTGATTCCAAGATGCTGCATGGTACAGCACAAGCACAGTCAATGGGATGAATAGAAATCTCATGCCCACGGTGCTGCTTTTTGACGCAGTGAAACCTGATCTGCGGTTCATATTTCCAACATGCAGCATGTCAATTTCTCTTACGGACTCCTCTGTGTCTAATTTCCCATAGACTTGCATTAGATGTGGAAAATTTCCAGTTAAAAATTGCACATGCGTTGTAAGTACGTTTATGCAGCGTAAATTCACTCAAAAAATGCATCTAAGCAAACATATCATAGGTACAGGCAGCAGAGCAAACAGGAAGTTAGTCAAAGCAAAGAGTTCAGTAAAGTAATGTTCCACCTCCCCTACATATACACTTTCACCCTTTAGTGCCTTTCATGTGGCATTAATGGGTGTTTTATGTTGTTTAACATAATAAATACATTTAAAAACAAAGCAGGAGCTCCCTATTTTTGATAACCAGCCAAGGTAAAGCATACAGCTGCGAGCTGATATTGTCAGGCTGGTAAGGTCCAAGATTATTGAGTCCATCCCAACCTAAAAATACAAGCCCACAGGTGCCAAAGAAGTGATGTGCCAATTCTAGCACTTTGCCTTGCTTTTCCCGATTGTCCTGGAGCAGTGGCCAATGGTAGTTGGGATTGATCACAACTGTGATTTGTGAAAAATCACAGCTGCCATCAATCCTTGGGGTTAGTAATGGAGAGGTGTTTATCAGACACACCTAGTACTTACTCAATAATAATTAAAAAAAACACACACACAGAAAAAATACTTTATTTACTGTATTTTTTGGACTATAAGGGTATGTGCACACGTCAGGAATTCTTGCAGAAATTTCCTGACAAAAAACAGACATTTCTGCCAGAAATTTTTCCCAATGCATTAAATTGCGGGAAAAACACAAAAAATCCGCAAAATTAATGAACATGCTGTTTTTTTTTTTACCGTGATGTATTTTTTTTCGCGGAAAAAAACTCATTATGTGCACAAAAATGGCAGAATGCATTCTAAATGATGGAATGCATATGTATGCGTTTTTTATGCATTTTTATTGCGTTTTTATAGCGAAAAAACACACACAAAAACCTGAACGTGTGCACATAGCCTAATACACACCGGACGATAAGACGCAATCCAAATTTTCAGATGGAAAAAATAATTTGCCAAATGGCGGCCCGTCTTACCGTCCGAATTCAGCTTACCGGGGGGTTCAGCAGCGCTGATGAAGCGTGCTCACAGGGGGTGTTTGGTGGTCCGGCAATATGACTCCCATCATCCAAGACTGGTGAGGCATGTTCAGCGGTGCTCGTGGTGCGGGGGGCTCTGCCGGCATTTTGTGAAAGGCCATTGGGATCACGAAAAGGCCATTGTCTTGCTCCTTCCGGCACACCCCCCACTCAACTCATGAATATTAATATTCACTTTCAATAAAGATACAGAAAGTGACGATTTTCATTACATTTGCTCAGACATTCGAACTCCCATACAGCAGAGCGCCACGGCTACACCTGATTAATCACTCACCAGGCTTACAGTAGGGATAAAGGAGCAATGTGTTTAAAGGTACCTTCACACATAACGATATTGTTAACGATATCGTTGCTATTTGTGACGTAGCAACGATATCGTTAATGAAATCGTTCTGTGTGACAGCGACCAACGATCAGGCCCCTGCTGGGAGATCGTTGGTCGCTGAATAAAGTCCAGAACTTTATTTCGTCGCTGGACTCCCTGGAGACATCGCTGGATCGGCGTGTGTGACACCGATCCAGCGATGTCTTCACTGGTAACCAGGGTAAACATCGGGTAACTAAGCGCAGGGCCGCGCTTAGTAACCCGATGTTTACCCTGGTTACCATGCTAAAAGTAAAAAAAAACAAACACTACATACTTACCTAACGCTGTCTGTCCTCCAGCGCTGTGCTCTGCACTCCTCCTGTACTGTCTGTGAGCCGGAAAGCAGAGCGGTGACGTCACCGCTCTGCTTTCCGGCTCACAGACAGTACAGGAGGAGAGCAGAGAAGCAGAGCGCAGCGCTGGAGGACAGACAGCGGTAGGTAAGTATCTAGTGTTTGGTTTTTTTAACTTTTAACATGGTATCCAGGGTAAACATCAGGTTACTAAGCGCGGCCCTGCGCTTAGTTACCCGATGTTTACCCTGGTTACCGGCATCGTTGGTCGCTGGAGAGCGGTCTGTGTGACAGCTCTCCAGCGACCAAACAGCGACGCTGCAGCGATCCGGATCGTTGTCGGTATCGCTGCAGCGTCGCTTAATGTGAAGGGGCCTTAACTGTCTAGTGCCCTGAAGGTCGGCTGCAATATTAGAGGAGTGGGATACATAGATTGCAGCAGTAATGATTATAGGAGGTTTTAACTATCCAGACTGGGGTCTTGGTCCTGCTTCAACTGCAAAGGGAAGAAAATTCCTCATTTCGTTGCAGTATGGCCACGGTCACATGCTCTGGATTTGGTCAGTATTTTACATCCATATTTATAAGCCAAAACCAGGAGTGGAACAGAGGAAAAGTATAATAGAAACTTATCACCACTTCAGTATTTATCACCCACTCCTGGTTTTGGCTTACAAATACTGATGTAAAATACTGACCAAATACTGAACATATGAATGTGGCTTATAAGTGTAGGGGCCAGATTGTGGAAAAAGTGATACTCTGTTGGATCTGGTCATTTCTAACAATGCAGCGGTTATAGGAATTGGCACTGTTTAGGAAAACCTTGGTAATAATGGCCAAACTATAATTTCATTTTGCTTAAACTGTAAAACACATAGAGGTCAAAATCACATAATTTTAAAAGGCAAATATTCCTTGATTGTGTTCTGCACTTCAGGACATTGGCTGGGAATAGCTATAGTCAGAGAGTGATACTGATGCAAATGATATATAGGCGTGATTTAAAGGGACTCTGTCACCTGAATTTGAAGGGAACAATCTTCAGCCATAGGGGCGGGGTTTTCGGGTGTTTGATTCACCCTTTCCTTACCCGCTGGCTGCGTGCAGGCTGCAATATTGGATTGAAGTTCATTCTCTGTCCTCCATAGCAGGGGTCCCCAACTCCAGTCCTCAGGGCCCACCAACATGTCATGTTTTCAGGATTTCCTTAGTCTTGCCCAGGTAATAATTGCATAATACCCGACATGATATGAGACATGGTTTACATACATTAAACCATCTCATATCCCTTTTTTTTGCATATTCCACACTAGAGTTGAGCGACTTTTAATTTTTTAGGGTCGAGTCGGGTTTCGCGAAACCCGACTATCTCAAAAGTCGAGTCGAGTGAAATCGGCCGATTATCGCCAAAAGTCGGGGATCGACTGAAACACGAAACCCAATGCAACTCAATGGGGAAGCATAGTCGGCAGTGAGTGGAGGCCAGGAAAACACCTAGAGTGCCCATTTTAATGGCAAAAACATCCATTCTTGGTACTGAAGCTTGTCAATCTTAATTTACCTTATAATAATAGTTAGGCATTGGACATTGGAGGTCATTTGGCTAAAGTTGTGGGGGTATGGCTGGTTCAAGTATTTAGTGGGCCCAGGAAACGTGGACCACGTCACGGCAGTGGGTCAGGGAGAGGTAAGTATTTCAACTTTGCAAGTGCTGTGATCCTGAGCAAGCAGGGGGGGGGCCCACTCGTTCGCATTGGCACTGGCACAGGGCCCCTCAAAGTACGGCGGTGTGTTTGCACGGTGGGGGCGCCTCCCACCGGCAACGACACCTGCAATTTCATCTGCACCTTCCTCTTTGTCCCCGTGTAAGGTGGTATAGTATGCGGGAAGGGGAACCTCACTTTCAGCAGGGTCAGAATCTGGCTGTGTAGCGTGCAAGGGGAATGTAGCGGCCTGGGTCAATGTACCAGCAGAGTCATCTAGCACTGGCTGGGCAATGGGCAGGATGAGGAGGAAACACAGATATAGGCCCAAATAATAATGTGGGCTAAATGCATTTCAAAATTGGTAACAGGACTAACCAGGCGGCATTGCTTTGTTCAGTGGAGGACAACTGTAATGAGAGGCTGACACAGTGAGTAGGCCCAAATCAGTAAGTAGTCTAAATGCAGTTCAAAATTGGTAACAGTAGTAAACAGGCGGCACTGCTTTGTTCAGTGGAGAACAGCAAGGAGCGGCAGACACCGTTAGTAGGCCCCAACCAAACTAGTAGGCCAAATGCAGTGTTACATTTTAAAACTACTTAATGAGAGCCTGAAGATGGAAGCTCAGGACAGGAAACCAGGAGAAAACCTTGGAGCGGCAGACTCCGTTAGTAGGCCCCAACCAAACTAGTTGGCCAACTGCAGTGTTATATTAACAACTACTTAATGAGAGCCTGAAGATAGAAGCTAAGGCAAGTAAACCTGGAGAACACATTGGAGCGGCAGACACCGTTAGTAGGCCCCAACCAAACTAGTAGGCCAACTGCAGTGTTATATTAACAACTACTTTATGAGAGCCTGAAGATCGAAGCTCAGGACAGGAAACCAGGAGAACACCTTGGAGTGGCAGACACCATTAGTAGGCCCCAACCAAACTAGTAGGCCAACTGCAGTGTTATATTAACAACTACTTAATGAGAGCCTGAAGATCGAAGCTCAGGACAGGAAACCAGAAGAACACCTTGGAGCGGCAGACACCGTTAGTAGGCCCCAACCAAACTAGTAGGCCAACTGCAGTGTTATATTAACAACTACTTAATGAGAGCCTGAAGATAGAAGCTAAGGCAAGTAAACCTGGAGAACATCTTGGAGTGGCAGACACCGTTTGTAGAACCCAACCAAACTTGTAGCCCCAATGCAGTTTTCAAATTCCGATAGGCTGAAAACCTGACAATTGCAGCTCAGCTTTTTTAAGAGGAGGACAGCTGTATTGAGTGGCGCAGACAGACACTGGTAGTAGGCCTTACACCACAAAGTTGGCTCGATGCAGGTTTAAAAAAGGTTACAGGGGTACACGGCAGCATTGGTGTGGTCAGCGGAGGACAATTGTCAGGAGGGACCGCAGACAGACTTACTAGGCCTTAAATTAAAAAAGTTGGCTCCATGCAGGTTTTATTTGGTTACAGGGGTACACAGGCAGCATTGCTGTGGTCAGCGGAGGACAATTGGCAGGAGGAACCGCAGACAGACTTATTAGGCCTTAAATTAAAAAAGATGGCTCGATGGAGGTTTTATTTGGTTACAGGGGTACACAGGCAGCATTGCTGTGGTCAGCGGAGGACAATTGGCAGGAGGGACTGCAGACAGACTTACGAGGCCTTAAATTAAAAAAGTTGGCTCGATGCAGGTTTTATTTGGTTACAGGGGTACACAGGCAGCATTGCTGTGGTCAGCAGAGGACAATTGGAAGGCGTGACCGCAGACAGACTTACTAGGCCTAAAATAACAAAAAATTAGGCTCAATGCAGGTTTAATTAGGTTGCAGGGGTGCACAGGCAGCATTGGTGTGGTCAGCGGAGGACAATTGGAAGGAGGGACCGCAGACAGACTTAGTAGACCTAAAATAAAAAAAATAAAGGCTCAATGCAGGTTTAATTATGTTGCAGGGGTGCACAGGCAGCATTGGTGTGGTCAGCGGAGGACAATTGGAAGGAGGGACCGCAGACAGACTTAGTAGGCCTAAAATAAAAGAAATTAAGCTCAATGCAGGTTTAATTATGTTGCAGTGGTGCACAGGCAGCATTGGTGTGGTCAGCGAAGGACAATTGGAAGGAGGGACCGCAGACAGACTTAGTAGGCCTAAAATGCAGGCTCAATGCAGGTTTAATTAGGTTGCAGGGGTACACAGGGAGCATTGGTGTGGTCAGCGGAGGACAATTGGAAGGAGTGTCTGACACAGTTAGTACTCCAAAATAATAAATACATGTTAATGTCTCGCCCCCCCAAAAAAACAATAATTAAACAGGTGGCATACCTAGGTACAGGGGTGGGCTTCTCTGCTGACTTGCAGGCATTGGTATTTGGCGCAAAGTATGAACTGGTGTAAATGTAGGACAGGGCCCCTGAATATTTTTACTAGCATCATACATGTCAACAAATTGTTATGGGAAGTGCCATTGAAGGATTTAAGCGCATAGACTAAACAGTGGTGGAGCACTGAGAGATAATTTTGCAAGTGGTAGAGCACTGTTTGAGCTTGGGGAGGGAACACTGTCTTGTGGGTGGCAGTACTAGCCCAGGGCCCCTCATGTTACAAAGGTGTGTCTGACGTTGGCTGCGCACCACCACCGCCAGAGACACTTCATTGTACTATGAGGGACCCTGTGCCAGTGCCGTCGACCAAAAGTGGGCACCCTCAGACAAACGGCACTCTCACGGGTGCTTGGGCAAAGTGGTGACTGACCACGGCCCCGTGGGGGGAGTTGGCCCATTTAGGGAGGTTTAAAAATGTCGTATGCTGGACATACACCAGCTGCAAATTGAGAAATTGGAACAGTCAATAAGAACAGTCCAAAAGCAAGACATTTTTACAGGAAAGCAAGGTGTCAGCCGGGAAAGGTGGGGCAAAATAATTAGAAATTTATGATTGGTTCATTTTAATGAAGGTTAGATCATCAACATTTTGAGTAGTCAGACGAGTCCTTTTTTCGGTCAGTATTGAACAAGCAGCACTGAATACTCTTTCTGATAGCACACTAGCTGCTGGGCAAGCAAGCTCCTGCAATGCATATTCTGCCAATTCAGGCCAGGTGTCTATTTTGGATGCCCAGTAATCAAATGGGAATGATGGGTGAGGGAGAACATTGATAAAGGAGGAAAAATAGTTTGTAACCATACTGGACAAATGTTGTCTCCTGTCACTTTGAATTAATGCTGCAGTACCTGTCTGCGGTCATTGCGAAATCACTCCACAACCTGGTCAGAAAACCCCTCTGTCCAACGCCACTTCTGATTTGTGCACCTCTAACACCTCTGCCCTGTTGCCCCCTGCAGCTCATGTGAGAACCATCACCGCCGCTGTGTGCTGGGAATGCCTGAACCAACCGGTCTACAAGAGTTGCTTGTTTGGTTGCCAATATTTGTTCAAGGTTCTCATGTGGCATTATATTTTGCAATTTCCTTTTATAGCGTGGATCCAGGAGGCAGGCCAACCAGTAATCGTCATCGGTCATCATTTTTATAATGCGGGGGTCCCTTTTTAGGATATTCAAGGCATAATCCGCCATGTGGGCCAATGTTCCAGTTGTCAATTCACTGCTTGTGCTGGGTTGAGGAGCACTTTCTGGCAAATCAACGTCACTTGTCTCCCTCAAAAACCCTGAACCTGTCCTTGCAACGCCACTAGTTTGTATTGCCCCCTGAGAAGCTTCCTCATCAAAAAAGTATTCATCCCCATCATCCTCCTCGTCCTCCTCCTCTTCGCCCGCTACCTCGTCCAGTAGACTTCCCTGACCAGACAATGGCTGACTGTCATCAAGGCTTCCCTCGTCCTCGGCTGCAGACGCCTGCTCCTTTATGTGCGTCAAACTTTGCATCAGCAGACGCATTAAGGGGATGCTCATGCTTATTATGGCATCGTCTGCACTAACCAGGCATGTGCATTCCTCAAAATACTGAAGGACTTGACATAGGTCTTGTAGCTTCGACCACTGCACACCTGACAACTCCATGTCTGCCATCCAACTGCCTGCCCGTGTATGTGTATCCTCCCACAAATACATAACAGCACGCCTCTGTTCGCACAGCCTCTGAAGCATGTGCAGTGTGGAGTTCCACCTTGTTGCAACGTTGATGATTAGGCAGTGCTGGGGAAGCTTCAAAGATCGCTGATGGTTCTGCATACGGCTGGAGTGTATGGGTGAACGGCGGATGTGCGAGCAAAGTCTGCGCACCTTCAGGAGCAGGTCAGGTAACCCCGGATAATTTTTCAGGAAGCACTGCACCACCAGGTTCAAGGTGTGAGCCAGGCAAGGAATGTGTTTCAGTTGTGAAAGGGCTATGGCAGCCATAAAATTCCTTCCGTTATCACTGACTACCTTGCCTGCCTCAAGATGTACACTGCCCAGCCATGACTGAGTTTCTTGCTGCAAGAACTCGGACAGAACTTCCGCGGTGTGTCTGTTGTCACCCAAACACTTCATTTCCAACACAACCTGCTGATGCTTGACACTTGCTTTTCCATAATGGGACAACTCAGGTGCAACAGTGGCAGCTGCAGATGGAGAGGTCGTGCGACTGCGGTCTGTGGACAAGCTCTCGCTTCTGCTGGAGGACGAGGAGGAGGGGTGGCAAACGCCTACAGCCAACTGTTTCCTACACCATGGGCTAGGCAGAACTGTCCCAATCTGGCTGTCCCCTGTGGACCCTGCATCCACCACATTAACCCAGTGTGCCGTGATGGACACGTAACGTCCCTGGCCATGCCTACTGGTCTATGCATCTGTTGTGAGGTGCACCTTTCTACTGACAGATTGCCGGAGTGCATGGACAATGCGGTCTTTTACATGCTGGTGGAGGGCTGGGATGGCTTTTCTCACAAAGAAGTGTCGATTGGGTAGGTTGTAGCGTGGTACAGTGTAGGCTATCAGGGCTTTGAAAGCTTCGCTTTCAACTAACCGGTAGGGCATAATCTCTATCGAGATTACTCTAGCAATGTGGGCGTTCAATCCCTGTGTACGCGGATGAGAGGATGAGTACTTCCTTTTCCTAACAAGAGTCTCTTGTAGGGTGAGCTGGACTGGAGTGCTGCATATGGTGGAACTAGCAGGGGTGATGGTGGACATGGCAGACTGAGAGAGGGTTGGTGATGGTATTCTTACAGTTGGCCTACATACAATGTTTCCTACCAAGAACCTGGTGATTCCCTGACTGCTTTGGCCTTGCGACGAAACCTCCACATTTGCTGCAGGTGGTGTGGTAAATGGTGGGCTTACAGTGAGGGAAGGAATGTAACGTTGCTGACTAGCTTCATTGTGAGAGGGTGCAACAACGTTAAGGGACGTTTGGTAGTTAGTCCAGGCTTGCAAGTGCATGGTGGTTAAATGTCTACGCATGCAACTTGTATTTAGATTTTTAACATTCTGACCTCTGCTGAAGGTCCTTGAGCATTTCTTACAGATGACTTTGCACTGATCATTTGGATCTTGTTTAAAAAAGTGCCAGACTGCACTTTTCCTACTATCGGATACCTTTTCAGGCATTGCACACTGAGCTACTTTAACCGGATGGCCACGCTGTCCTACAACTGTTTTGACACACGTTTTTGGCCAGATACGGGCCTGCCAGATGGAAGCTGTTGCGATGTTGATGCCTGCTGCGGCTCCTCCTCCTCCGCTTGAGAGCTACTGCCGGCTGCACCCTGTTCCCCCAATGGCTGCCAATCGGGGTCAACAACTGGGTCATCTATGACCTCCTCTTCTATGTCCTGTGCACCTTCCTCTGTGTCACCGTGTAAGCCGGTGCTATAGCGTTCGTGACGGGGCTCCATAGTGTCATCAGGGTCAGATTCTGGATCAGTACACTGCGAGGGCAATGTTGTGATCTGAGTCAAAGGAACAGCATAATAATCTGGCTGTGGCTGTGCATCTGTGCACTCCATGTCCGATTCATCTTGTAATGGGCATGGCCTGTTAACAATTTCCCTTTCTAACCCAGGCACGTTATGTGTAAAGAGCTCCATGGAGCAACCCGTTGTGTCGCCTGACACATCCTTCTCTGTTGTTCTGGGTGAAGAACACAAGGAAGCGACTTGTTCCTGACCGAGAACATCCACTGACGATGTGCTGCTTTTAAATTTTGCACTTTCCGAAGAGGAGGCGAAAGAGCTAGAGGCAGAGGCAGCAAGGAAAGCCAAAACTTGTTCCTGCTGCTCTGGCTTTAAAAGCGGTTTTCCTACTCCCAGAAAAGGGAGCGTTCGAGGCCTTGTGTAGCCAGACGATGACGCTGGCTCCACAACTCGAGACTTAGGTGCTATATTGCTTTTCCCCGACCACCTGATGCTCTACCAACACTACCATCATTACCAGCTGGCAATGACCGCCCACGGCCACGACCTCTTCCACCAGACTTCCTCATTCTTGGAAAAATGTAACGAAACTAACAAACGTTATATGGTACTGTAAAACCAGTTAGAAAGTGTACGCAAACTTGTTGTGAATTTAAATCTCCCTTGATAGGTGTGTGAGACTGCAGGGAAAATCAGGCCCACTGTATTACAGTACACAGCTTCAGTGGCAGACAGTGGCTCACAGATATGTCACAAACAGGACTGATGCAGATGCACACACTGGCAATATAAATCTCCCTTTTTATGTGTGGGAGACAGCAGAAAAATCAGGCCCACTGTATTACACTACACAGTTTGATTGGCAGAAAGAGGCTGGCAGATATGCCACTAACAGGACTGACGCAGATGCACACACTGGCAATATAAATCTCCCTTTTTTTATATGGGAGACTAGTGAATAAATCAGGCCCACTGTATTACAGTGTAGTTTCTGTGGCAGAAAATGACTGACAGATACCACAGACAGGACTGGCACAGATGTACAGATTTGCCAATATTAATCTCCCCTTTTTTTATATGGGAGACTAGTGAATAAATCAGGCCCACTGTATTACAGTATAGTTTCTGTGGCAGAAAATGACTGACAGATACCACAGACAGGACTGGCGCAGATGCACAGATTAGGCAATATTAATCTCCCCTTTTGTTTATATGGGAGACTAGTGAATAAATCAGGCCCACTGTATTACAGTATAGTTTTTGTGGCAGAAAATTACTGACAGATACCACAGACAGGACTGGCGCAGATGCACAGATTAGGCAATATCAATCTCCCCTTTTTTTTATATATGGGAGACTAGTGAATAAAACAGGCCCACTGTATTACAGTATAGTTTCTGTGGCAGAAAATGACTGACAGATACCACAGACAGGACTGGCACAGATGCACAGATTTGCAATATTAATCTCCCCTTTTTTATATATGGGAGAACAGTGAATAAATCAGGCCCACTGTATTACAGTATAGTTTCTGTGGCAGAAAATGACTGACAGAGATACCACAGACAGGACTGGCGCAGATGCACTGATTGGCAATATAAATCTCCCTTTTTAGGTGGGGGACAGTGCAGAAAAATACAGGCCCACTGTTTTACACTACACAGTTTCAGGGGCAGATAGTGGCTTGACGATATATATATAAAAAAAAAAAAAAGGGACTGTACTACAATTACTATCTCCCTACAATAATCTCAGAAAAGTATGGCAGGCAGCAATAAAAAGGACTGCTGCACACAAAAGTGTGGACAAACAAACAAGATAGCTGTGCAGAAAGGAAGGAGCAACAGGATTTGTGTTTTGAAAAAAGCAGTTGGTTTGCACAGCGGCGTACAAACAGCAATGCAGCTATCAGGGAGCCTTCTAGGGCAGCCCAATAAGCTACAGAGCTGATGAAGAAAAATCTAGCCTCCACTGTCCCTACAAAGAAAAGGTGGTGTTGGACAGTGGAAATCGCTACAGCACAAGCTGTTTGGGGGTTAATGTACCCTGCCTAACGCTATCCCTGCTTTTGACGAAGCGGCAGCAACCTCTCCCTATGCTCAGATCAGCAGCAGTAAGATGGTGGTCGGCGTGCACGCCCCTTTATAGCCCCTCTGACGCCACAGAAAGCAAGCCAATCACTGCCATGCCCTTCTCTAAGATGGTGGGGACCAGGACCTATGTCATCACGCTGCCCATACTCTGCGTCCACCTTCATTGGCTGAGAAATGGCGCTGAACGCGTCATATGAAAAACGGCTTTGGCACGAAGATCGCGTACCGCATGGCCGATCCCACACTGGGATCGGATCGGGTTTCATGACACCCGACTTTGCCAAAAGTCGGTGACTTATGAAAATGACCGATCCGTTTCGCTCAACCCTATTCCACACTACTAATGTTAGTAGTGTGTATGTGCAAAATTTGGGTGCTCTAGCTATTAAATTTAAGGGTTAAATCACGGAAAAAAATGGTGTGGGCTCCTGCGCAATTTTCTCCGCCAGAGTGGTAAAGTCAGTGACTGAGCGCAGATATTAATAGCCTGGAGAGGGTCCATGGTTATTGGCCCCCCCTGGCTAAAAACATCTGCCCCCAGCCACCCCAGAAAAGGCACATCTGGAAGATGCGCCTATTCTGGCACTTGGCCACTCTCTTCCCAATTCCCGTGTAGCAGTGGGACATGGGGTAATGAAGGATTAATGTCACCTTGCTATTGTAAGGTGACATTAAGCCAGATTAATAATGGAGAGGCGTCAATTATGACACCTATCCATTATTAATCCAATAGTATGAAATCGTTAAAAAAAAACACACACACATTCTTACAAAGTCTTTTAATGAAATAAAAACACAGGTTGTTTTAGTATTTTATTATACTGGTAATCCACCTGAAGACCCTTGTCACCTGAAACAAATGTAAAAAAAAACAAAAAACAACCATATTCCATACCTTTCGATGATCAGTCTCGTTCCATGCTGTAAATCCATCTGAAGGGGTTAACTAATTTTACAAGCAGAAGCTCTGCTAATGCAGCTGTGCTCCTGCCTGTAAACCCACGGGGAATGAATGGAATGTAGGTCAATGACCTGTATTTACCTTCAGTCGCGGTGATGCGCCCTTTGCTGGATGTCCTCATATGAACTCGATCGTGGGAAAATATTCTGAAAAGTTCCCAGGCCCGAGTTCATATAAGGACATCCAGCAGAGGGTGCATCACCGTGACTGAAGGTAAATACAGGTCATTGACCTACATTCCATTCATTCCCCGGGGGTTTACAGGCAGGAGCACAGCTGCATTAGCTGAGCTTCTGCTAATAAAATACTAAAACAACCTGTGTTTTTATTTCATTAAAAGACTTTTTAAGAATGTGTGTGTTTTTTAACCATTTCATACTATTGAATTAATAATGGATAGGTGTCATAATTGACGCCCCTCCATTATTAATCTGGCTTAATGTCACCTTACAATAGCAAGGAGACATTACCCTTTCATTACCCCATATCCCACCCCTACACGGGAATGAAGAGTGGCCAAGTGCCAGAATAGGTACATCTTCCAGATGTGCCTTTTCTGGGGTGGCTGGGGACAGATGTTTTTAGCCAGAGGGGGGCCAATAACCAAGGACCCTTTCCAGGCTATTAATATCTGCCCTCAGTCACTGGCTTTACCACTCTGGCGGAGAAAATTGTGCGGGAGTCCACGCCAATTTTTTCCGCGATTTAACCCTTAAATTTAATAGCTAGAGCGCCCAAATTTTGCACATACACACTACTAACATTAGTAGTGTGGAATATGCAAAAAAAGGGATATGAGATGGTTTACTGTATGTAAACCATGTCTCAGATCATGTCAGGTTTGAGAAGGAGATAGGAAAAGCAATATAGCACTGAATGATATATTAATATATATATATATATATATACAGTGGGGCAAAAAAGTATTTAGTCAGTCAGCAATAGTGCAAGTTCCACCACTTAAAAAGATGAGAGGCGTCTGTAATTTACATCATAGGTAGACCTCAACTATGGGAGACAAACTGAGAAAAAAAAATCCAGAAAATCACATTGTCTGTTTTTTTAACATTTTATTTGCATATTATGGTGGAAAATAAGTATTTGGTCAGAAACAAAATTTCATCTCAATACTTTGTAATATATCCTTTGTTGGCAATGACAGAGGTCAAACGTTTTCTGTAAGTCTTCACAAGGTTGCCACACACTGTTGTTGGTATGTTGGCCCATTCCTCCATGCAGATCTCCTCTAGAGCAGTGATGTTTTTGGCTTTTCTCTTGGCAACACGGACTTTCAACTCCCTCCAAAGGTTTTCTATAGGGTTGAGATCTGGAGACTGGCTAGGCCACTCCAGGACCTTGAAATGCTTCTTACGAAGCCACTGCTTCGTTGCCCTGGCGGTGTGCTTTGGATCATTGTCATGTTGAAAGACCCAGCCACGTTTCATCTTCAATGCCCTTGCTGATTGAAGGAGGTTTGCACTCAAAATCTCACGATACATGGCCCCATTCATTCTTTCATGTACCCGGATCAGTCGTCCTGGCCCCTTTGCAGAGAAACAGCCCCAAAGCATGATGTTTCCACCACCATGCTTTACAGTAGGTATGGTGTTTGATGGATGCAACTCAGTATTCTTTTTCCTCCAAACACGACAAGTTGTGTTTCTACCAAACAGTTCCAGTTTGGTTTCATCAGACCATAGGACATTCTCCCAAAACTCCTCTGGATCATCCAAATGCTCTCTAGCAAACTTCAGATGGGCCCGGACATGTATTGGCTTAAGCAGTGGGACACGTCTGGCACTGCAGGATCTGAGTCCATGGTGGCGTAGTGTGTTACTTATGGTAGGCCTTGTTACATTGGTCCCAGCTCTCTGCAGTTCATTCACTAGGTCCCCCCGTGTGGTTCTGGGATTTTTGCTCACCGTTCTTGTGATCATTCTGACCCCACGGGGTGGGATTTTGCGTGGAGCCCCAGATCGAGGGAGATTATCAGTGGTCTTGTATGTCTTCCATTTTCTAATTATTGCTCCCACTGTTGATTTCTTCACTCCAAGCTGGTTGGCTATTGCAGATTCAGTCTTCCCAGCCTGGTGCAGGGCTACAATTTTGTTTCTGGTGTCCTTTGACAGCTCTTTGGTCTTCACCATAGTGGAGTTTGGAGTCAGACTGTTTGAGGGTGTGCACAGGTGTCTTTTTATACTGATAACAAGTTTAAACAGGTGCCATTACTACAGGTAATGAGTGGAGGAAAGAGGAGACTCTTAAAGAAGAAGTTACAGGTCTGTGAGAGCCAGAAATCTTGATTGTTTGTTTCTGACCAAATACTTATTTTCCACCATAATATGCAAATAAATTGTTAAAAAAACAGACAATGTGATTTTCTGGATTTTTTTTTCTCAGTTTGTCTCCCATAGCTGAGGTCTACCTATGATGTAAATTACAGACGCCTCTCATCTTTTTAAGTGGTGGAACTTGCACTATTGCTGACTGACTAAATACTTTTTTGCCCCACTGTATATATATATATATATATATATATATATATACATATATATATGTCTCAGGCTGGTTTCACATTTGCGTTTAAAAACGCAGCATTTTAAACGCAAACGCATTTGGTAAAAAAACGCATGTAAATGCGTTTAAACGCTGCGTTTTTTAGACGCATGCATTTTTGTATGTTTTAATACAAACGCGTCGTTTTGACGCATTTACATGCATTTTTTCCTGCATTTGCGTTTTTGAAACGCATGATGAGAAGTGTGTGACAGCTGCCAAAAATCAAAATCAACAAGAAAACCCACTATAAACAGGAATAGCTAGGGTTAGGATCCCTAGTAACCCTAGGGATCCTAACCCTAACCCAAACCCTATGGGATCCTAACCCTTACCCTAACCCTAAGGGATCCTAACCCTAACCCTAACCCTAAGGGATCCTAACCCTAACCCTAACCCTAAGGGATCCTAACCCTAAGGGATCCTAACCTTAACCCAAACCCTAAGGGATCCTAACCCTAACCCTAAGGGATCCTAACCCTAACCCAAACCCTAAGGGATCCTAACCCTAACCCTAACCCTAAGGGATCCTAACCCTAACCCTAGGGATCCTAACCCTAACCCTTAGGGTTAGGATCCCTTATGGTTAGGGTTAGGGTTGGGGGTTGGCTTATCAGTGTGTATTCTTGTGTTTTTCTATTAAAACGCATGCGTTTAAAAACGCATGCAAACGCATGTGCTTAAAAATGCATGCGTTTACATAGACAGCAATAAGTTTTTTGCCGCAAATTACTACATGTTGCATTTCTGCAACAAAACGCATGCATAGAAACAATGCATGTGTCGTCAAAACGCGGCAAAACGCATGCAAAAAAACGCATACATTTTTAATGTTAAGTATTGGGAAAAACCGCATGCGTTTTTTTGCGCAAAAACGCAGCGGCAAAAAACGCAAATGTGAAACCAGCCTCACTGACTATATATATATATATATATATATATATATATATATATATATATAGACAGTATATATGTTTTTACGATTTTTTGAGAACATGGATCCATTGTATGTCCGTATGTCGGTTTTGCAAGCCTGCGAGAAAATCGCGCAGTACGGATGCCATACGGATTACATACAGAGGATGCCATGCGCAAAATACGCTGACACACCCTGCCTACAGATGAGATACGGAAAACTATTTTGGGGACTTTTCTGCGTATTACGGCCGTAACTTACGGACCGTATTTTTATACGCTGAGTGTGAGGCCGGCCTAAGGATTAAGAGAAGGGAGAATGACTTAATGAATTCATTAGTTCTGTGTATATCAAAGAAGAGAGAGCAACAGATGTGATCGATCTCAGTGCACTTAATATGTCATCTAATGTATTCAGATAGTTAAGCATAGATATGGTCTAACTATGATTTTACTAAGTTAAATAAAATCTATGTGAACAAAGTCCTGGGTAGTGTTGAGCCACCTCCCTAGTGTTCGGGTTCGATTCGTCGAACAAGGAGGTGTTCGCCGAACTGTTCGTCGAACATTCGACAAAAAACCGTTGAACCCCATTGAAACCAATGGCAGGCAAACACAAACACATACAAACACATGGAAAAAACATAGAAAACACCATAAAAGGTGTCCAAAAGCTGACAAACTGCTCAGAAGACATAACAAACACATGGAAAAGTCACAACTACATATAGTCATGCGAAAAGAAAAGAGGTGGAGGAGTAAAAGGAGGAGGAGACACAGATATGGGCATGTCATGCCCTTCTAAAATCAAGAAAGGCTGGAGTAAAAATCTAAACTCACTCTACCAACACCCAGACATCTTGACAAAAAAAAATAAAAAAATAAATATCTTTAGGTAGAATGGCGGCGGGTCCATTCAGAACACTTTCCTTAGAAGACGTAGTCGTACCCCCGTTGGGAGTTGTGCCAAAAAATGAACCCAATGCATTCAGACTAATCCACAATTTGTCATATCCAAGGGGCAGGTCAGTAAACGACAACATCGATGCGGAACCAAGTACAGTACTATGTACTGTACCTCCTTTGACGAGGCAATCAGGCGGGTCAAGAAGTTGGTAAGGGGCACCCTAATGGTCAAAACAGACTTTGAGGGGGCATTCCGGTTACTACCTGTGCCTCCGAATAGTGTCCTCCCATTAGGCTGCTTCTGTGAAGGAGCATATTACATAGATCGCTGTTTGCCCATGGGGTGCGCCATATCCTGCTCACTATTTGAGGCGTTTAGTTGCTTCCTCGAATGTGTCATCATGGACGTTTGTAAGGCGGCACATATTATCCATTACCTCGACAACTTCTTATGCCTGGGCCCAAAAGATTCGCCACAGTGTGAAAACACGCGATAGTCCACCTGTGAGAAGGAGAGAGCTGGAGGGAGGGTGGACATCCCAGAGCCGAGGGGTTAGATTGAGAAAGAAAGAAGGCGGTGTAGCTTGCTTCATGGGTGGGGTACTCTGCTGAGTAGCAGAAATTGCTTCTAGGCCCAAAAGGATTTCCTGGGCCAGATGCCGTTAAAAAATAGTACTTAGGTAAACAGGTGGTGTAGCTTGCTTCATGGGTGGGGTACGCTGTTGAGTTGCACCAAATCCTAATAGGCCCAAAAGGATTTCCTGGGCTAGATGTCGTTAAAAAATACTACTTAGGTAAACAGGCGGTATAGCTTGCTTCATGGGTGGGGTACGCTGCTGAGTAGCACTAAATTCTACTAAGCCCAAAAGAATTTCCTGGGCCAGATGCCGTTAAAAATTATACTTAGGTAAACAGGCGGTGGGCGGCTGGGCTACTCTGCTGACTAGCAGACACTGAAGCTTTGGAACAGACCTCTGAATCCCAGGCCATAGTATGAGTAAATAACTCTGCAGATGACCCCACCCACCTGGAATTGACGATGGCAACGTCATGTAAAACTCAGCAAGGGGACTAACTAAAGAGTCTCCATTTTTTCCAAAAAATCGGCCACAGACACCACTTAAGTGGCATCAATTTCGCCAGAGTTTTTTAAAACGGTTGGTGAGGTGATTTTCAAAAATCATCAAGCTTTTAGTCTCCCCAAGATGACACAGGGGTAGAAAAGTCCTTGCGGATCCAGGATTTGTTCATCTTGATGAACGTTAGTCTGTCTACATTGTCACTGGACATCCACCAGCAGCGCTGAACACACGTTCAGAGAGAACGCTGGCTGCGGGGCATGACAAGATCTCCAAGGCGTGAGTGGCGAGCTCAGGCCATTTTTCAAGATTGGAAGCCCAAAATGAGCAAGGGTCCAGTTCCACAGTCATGGCATCGATGTTAACTTTGTACCATCCTCTCTAGGCGTTGGCTCTGCGTCAGACTTCTTGTCTCCTGTGGCCTTGCAAAGGATGGTCTAAAAAATCTTGAAACGATTGGAAAAAATTGGTGTTACCACCAGATACGATGTTCCTGTTACGGTTTCAGTGATGACTCGATAGTCCCACAGTTGGCAAGTTAGAACTCAGAGATTCACTTCGTGCACCACTGGTGTTTTGTGGAAAAGCAGATGTTAGATTCTGTAACAGTCTTTGCTGATACTCCTGCATGCGTGAATCCCTTTCTATGGCAGGAATTATTTTGCCAAATTTGCTTTTGTACCGGGGATCTAAGAGTGTGGCAACCCAGTAGTCAGCATTACTACGGATTCTGACAATCCAAGAGTCATGTTGCAGGTAGTGCAGCAAGAAGGCACTCATGTGTCTTGCGCATCCAGGAGAACCAAGTCCTTGTTATCTTGGTGGTGGCGAGGTGAGAATCATGCTTCCTTCATCTGGCGTCTCCCCCAAACCTCGAACAACAGAAATTTGATCAAGGTCTCCCTCATCTGATGAGTCTTCCATTCCCAGCGCCAGTTCGTCCTCCACTTCTTCCTGGTTTTGGTTTGGATTTATATTAGATGGAGTTGAGTAGGGCGTCCCCGGCAAACTGCTGGTCTGTGAGGAAGGTGCAGGCGGAGATGTTATGTTGCCTTGATCAAAATGTGGTGTCAATGTCGGAGAGCACTCAACACCAGCAAGTGTTTCAACGTGCAAATGTCCTGACAACCTGCCAATCACACTGGCTGTTGCAGGTAAAGAGGTGGAAGGTCTGCATCCAAAACCATGTGCGACTGCTGTCCCCACAGTCACAGAGGATGAAGAGGACGCAGATGTACTTGATGGGGCAGACGGTGGTTGACCCAGCCCACTAGGCCGCATTGTAGCACAGTGAGCTTCCCACTGCAACTTATGCCTCATATCCATGTGCCGGTTCATGCATGAAGTACTCAAGCTAGTTAGTTTTTGGCCTCTACTGAGATTTTGTTGACAAATCTTACAGACAACATGAGATGGGTCATCCTTTGCGATGTCAAAAAATGCCCAGGCTATGCAAGGCTTAGAGCCCGTACGACCTGAAGACCCACCACAACTTCTGGTCTGAGGCACAGTTGGGGTTGAGGATGCAGTTGTTGACGTGCTTCCAGTACTCCGTCTCTGTCCAGGAAGGCACACCGTTACCTCGTCGTCAGACTCGTCACTAGCAGCCTCCTCCACCTCCACTGCTGACCTCATGGACTGGCGGACTGGGGGTTGACAGTAAGTGGAGTCTACAAATTCATCATCATCATCCTGTGTGTTCTCACGCCCGTTGTCCTCAGAGCCAACCTCTTCCTGCCCCGACCGAAAAGTCAAGTTTTCGTTCCAATCAGGTATCTCAGTCTCATCATCATCTTCCTCATTGTCTCCACCAACAGGAGTTACAGTTTGGGAACGAGGGTCTACATTATGCTCAGAACCTTCTTCATTTGGGCCTGGATCTGTCTCACAAAGATTCTGGGCATCAGTGCAGATCATTTCCTCGTCTGGATTCACGGAAGCTCTGGAGCAGACCTCTGGTTCCCAGGCTATAGTATGCATAAACAGCTCTACAGACTCAACCATGTGTGTTACCCCATGCTCAGACGGGCAGCTGGAGACTTGGGAGCTGTGAGGAAGCAAGTGAGATTGGGGTGACAACTCTGAGGACTGGAGTAGTTGTGATGTTGAAGTTGACATGGAGGAGAGCCCACTTGAATGAGCACTTGATATCCGTTCCAGCACCTGCTGTTTTTGTGCCTCATCTGGAATTATTGGCGATGCTTGTAGCGATGGTCGTAAGAAAGGGATGATATCAGATTGTCCACTAAAAGAAGTAGATCTTTCTTTGGCTGGAAGATGGTCTTTCTTCTGCAGATGTTACTGTTGCTTGACCACCTACCCCATGGACAAAACCTTTTTTTCCCTTTCCAACACGCCTATTCCCCTTTCCACCAGCAGCAGGCCTTTTGCCACTCATTTTAGTGCTTAACTAATTGGCAACTCTGTATCTGTAGTTGTTGGCACAACAACCAATGGATGAAAACTGAGCAGAACTGAGTGGCCAAACTGTGGTACTAGGCCCAAAACTAATAACTGGATTAGATGCAGTGAAAATTGAGATACACAGGCGGTACAGTTTGTTTCACAGGCAGGCTACTCTGCTAACGTGCAGACACTGCTCCTGGGCCCTAAACTATCAACTGGATTAAATGCAGTGAAAATTGAGATACACAGCCGGTATAGTTTGTTTCACAGGCAGGCTACTCTGCTGACGTGCAGACACTGCTACTAGGCCCTAAACTATTAACTGGATTAGATGCAGTGAAAATTGAGATACACAGGCGGTGTAGTTTGTTTCACAGGCAGGCTACTCTCCTGACGTGCAGACACTGCTCCTAGGCCCAAAACTATTAACTGGATTAGATGCAGTGAAAATTGAGATACACAGGCGGTATAGTTTGTTTCACAGGCGGGCTACTCTGCTGACGTGCAGACACAGCTCCTAGGCCCTAAACTATCAACTGGATTAGATGCAGTGAAAATTGAGATACACAGGAGGTGTAGCTAGCTTCACAGGCGGGCTACTCAGATGACTATCAGACAATGCTACTAGCTCAAAAGGATTGGCTGAGCTAGATTACACCAAATGCTGTGTCAAACACTTGCGCAGCACTGGCACAGACCTGCCTGGCAATCAGTGCTATGAACTGCTGTAGACTACCCTGAAAAGGGCTGATATTACAACTAGTCCCGACTCCTCCCGACTCCCTAAACCTATCTCTCTGAAAATTCACTCCAAAAAAAGACTATTAGGCTACGTTCACATTAGAGTTCTGCCGGGCTGCGTCGGGCGCAGCCGCGGCGACGCATGTGCCATGCACCCCTATATTTAACATGGGGGCGCATGGACATGCGTTTGCATGCGTTTTGCGATGCATGCGTGTTTTTTGCCGCAAGCATTAGGGCGCAGAGGACGCAGCAAGATGCATTTTTTTGGCGTCCAAAATCCGGCAAAAAAAGGACGCATGCATCGCAATACTATGCGTTTTTGCATGCATTCTTGTTTGCGTTGTGCGTTGTGCCACCGACGCAGCAGAGCACAACGCAAATGTGAACGTAGCCTTAGTTTGTACAGCGCCCACAGCAGCAGCGGTGCCGCCTAACACTAAGCTGCAGCAGTGAGGAAATGGTGGCGACGGGGCAAATGGCTGGTTCTTATAGGGCAAGGACATGTGACATACACAGCCAATGACACATGCCCTTGCTTGTGTGCATCACATGCACATTGCTGTGTGTGTGTGCACTGCTGATAGGCTGAGAGACTGCACCGCCCCACTGTAAATGTGGGAAAGAAAAAAAAATGGAGCACAGATCTATCCCCCCCGCCCACTTCACTGAAACAGTCTATTGACAATGATAAACAATTTAAATGTGCAAATCAAGCGAGGCTGTTGGTGAACGAACAGTTATCGAACAGAACCTCGAACAGACGAATTTTAAGCGAATTGTTCGGGTTCGTCGAACGACTCGAACACCGCCCAAAACAGCTCGAATTTGAGATTGGCGAACAGTTCGACTCGAACATCGCTCATCTCTAGTCCTGGGCTCAGATGAACTGCATCCGAGAGTTATTAAAGATAATCATTCACCTGCTTTTTGTCTGCTCGTTTAAAAGCAGCATAATGTAGAGTTAAAGATTCATATTCCAGTGATGTTTCACTTCCTGGTCTGCTTGGGGTAGTTTACATGAAACTACTTTTATTAGCAGGAGATGATCACTAGAGTACTAGTAAACCTTCTGCCATGTAGTCCTCCATATTCATGAGCTCTCTATCACCTGCCTCCATCATTGACTGGAGCTTTCTGCATATGCACATAAAGCTGCCAATGAGTGGTGTGAGTGGGGTTATACAGAGCTCAGTCTTCAGCAGCAAGCAGTCCATTAAGTGACACATTGGTGGTCTCAGAGTCTCTGACCCTATATCATGCTGCTCTCAGATGGAGTAGCAAAAACCTGGTTACAGATTCCTGTTAATCTTTTCCCAACATTAGTTTTATCGATATAACCAGTTTTGCAGAGAGTGTCCCCAAATTGACATACAATAACCCCCAGGAGCTTAGCTTAACTGATTTCTGAAGCCCTGCAAAACCCTGTAAATTAATAGCATTTAACCCTTGTAATGCTGCGGTAGCACCGTACGCAGTGAAGAGGCAGTGACCCACAAAGTTCAAATACAAAAGTCTCTTTAATGTGTTACTTCACACATAAAGATGCATAGCATTTTATAGTACATGTCATCAAAGTTCAATACACACAGTTGCAGCTCGTTTCAGTGCCCGTTTCATAGCACTACACATCATATGGCTTTTAGATTGCAATCCCTAAACCCGCCGGACCTCTCCTTGACCAGTATCATTGGGGGACCACACGCCATATGACAGTCTCCAAAAGCAGCTTCACGTGTTGCAGATACTACACACGCCAGTCCTCCTCTGACTAGATCCCGTGGGTGTCCTGCACTGCTTTATCACAGACTCTTTACTCACACAGCCGTACTCTTGCCAAGATATCCTCTGGATAGCAGCCGAGCACCATATCCACCTGTCTGCAATCGTTACACATGCCAGTCCTCTTTCGGGCACAGGACATCCACCTCCGGTTCATCTCCGGGCACAGGATGTCCACATCCGAGACCAGTTACCATGGATGACTTGCATCGCTGTGTACGCTGCATGCGCCAGGCTATTCAGCTGCCATAGCTGCTGGCTCCGCTGGCCTGTGCTGCTTCACACACACAGCCAGCGCTCTGCAGGCCTCTGCTCTGCACAACAGCACACACCAGACTGACACTGACGTTGCATCTGAAACCTAACACACCCATACCCCTTACTGCAGGGTTTTTAACAACCAAACCTGTGGCTTTCAGCCATATGGAAAACCCGTACCAGAAATCCATGACTGCCATGCACACCTATGGACTTCATCCATCTCCATGCACAACCTGGGTAGAACACATAGCGACCTCACACGATTTACTGCCTCACACCCTGTAAATGAATAGCGATATTGCCTATTAGAAGGAGTGAGTGGGAAGAGGTTCCCTTTCTCAACCCACTGGCACTCCACAAAGCAGTTGGAGGAGCTGATGGTTTTCATGACAATTAGAGCTTAAATAGTGACCTGTCAAGGGTCTGTCAAGTATAGAGGCATAAGCAGGTGAAGTCCACTTAAAAATGTATAGGTTATGTGTCTCTAATAAGCAGAGTGCATTTGGCACTAAGCCACCATATTTATATTGGGGTCACTCGTAAGGGTGTTCTACTGTTCTGGCACCTCATGGACTCTGTTAACACAACATGGCACCCAAAAGTCATACCAGCAAACCTGCTCCCCAGTATGTAGGTACTTCTAGGCTTTGCACGGTGTCAGAAAAGAAGTTTCTAACCACATATTGGATTTGGTGTACTGAGGAGAAAGGCATAACAAATATTGTCACTTGTGGGCTTTAAAATAGTTACTACACCCCTAGATAAATATCTTGACAGTGTATTTTAAAAATGGGTACATATATGCTAGCCACCTTACGGAGAGACCCAAGTTGGGCTAAATGTAGCGGGATGAAAGAGACCGAAAAGCCCTCTACTTAAAGGAAATACATAGTGGATGCTTTCCTGAAACGGAAAGTACTTGCAAGCAGCATAATACAAAGAATAGCAGGTTTACCCAGAATCCTTTGCAGTAGGCGGAGCTATGCAAATCATCTCTTTCCACCCCAGTCTAATCCACAGCGCTTGGAACCGCCAAGCGTGCAATGCTGCGGATTAGTTTCTAAATTTACACAGCCAACCAATTCCTACCTGTGGACATGTGTTTCGGGCTTTAGGCCCTCATCAGCACAGGGCTGGGTCATTTGTGGGAGGTTTTAGTTGTTTTGGCATCTCAGAGGCTCTCCTCCTAATATAAAAAGGCATCTACAATCTATTCTATCAAAAATTGTGTTCCAAAGTCAAATGCCACTACTTTGTTTCCAAACCCTGCTGTGTGTAATGACCAGAGGACCGAATGAGATCCAGTGAGTCACAAACCAAGACCAAGGCAGAAATCTCCAACGGTATTTACTCAAAGGCAAATTAATCAAGGTAATATGGAGAATATTAAGGCAGATGCACCCCAAAGATACACTAATTCAGCAGCAGCTGAAATCACTGTGCCACTCAAAGGTCTCCTGAGAACTGTATACTACAACAGACTAGTAAGAAATTTACCTAACAGGCAACTAAAAAACAGGAACAAGTGTAAATTGAATGTAGTGTTATTAAGGGAGCCCCTGGAATGGCACACTGAGTATAACTTACACAACTCTAATATAAGATACACCTCTAAAGTAACAATTTAACACTCTGAGCAGAGATACCCGGGTATCTATAACTATGGTACCGTATCCTGAAATGGATTTCCTCTTAGGCAGGAATCTGCACAGGCTGCAGCCAATCCTTATCTTCAGCGCCAATAAGTTACAGCAAGCTCCTCTTGTCTTGTCGGCCGATGCCGAGCCCAAACGCCGGGGACTTAGTTAGTGGTCTCACGATGTAGTCTCTGCTTCTGTAGCTCCTAGGAATGCTTCCACGATAACCCGTCCGTCTCTGTATCAGCAGTCTGCCCAGACTTGTTTCTCCACTCAATGCACAGGGAATCCACAGACTTCCAAATTCGTACTGGGTTCTTAGCAAAGTCTCCGTCTTTACTTAGATAAAGGGTTAACTCCTCTCCAGGAAACGTTAGCAACACAAGTCTCTCACAGAGTTAAACAAAAGGTTAATTCTTCTCCAGGGGAACGTTAGCAACAAAAAGTCTCTCAAAAGCTTCTTTTCCTCCAAAAACACTTGCAGTAAATCCACACAGTCTCTTTTTAAGATCTCACAGCAGCTTCTCCTTTTCTTCCCGCCTTTTCTCTCTCAGCTCTCACTTCTCACTTTCACTTTACACTCGAGACACTAGACCCCACCCCGCAACACACATTGTCTCTGGGAGGTCTGTCCTCTGCTGCAACAGGCAAAAACCACAGGGTCCTAGTGCCCTCTCAGTGGGACTACAGTTCACCCTCTTACATGCCACCCCACTAGAGGTTGGCGTCCTCGACATACCTTCCCACTCAAATTCATCTTGAGCATATCGCTGAGGCGGTATTCCTGCCGTAGATCGTGTAGTTCTCCTGAGTCCTACATCAACAGGTGCGACCTTAGAGGGAGCTAGAGTCTCTTCCGTGGTCGTGTTAGTGGGCGTAAGTGGAGTTGTCTCCTCCTGCGGCTCGATGTCCTGTGATACAGCGTCAGGACCAAGCAGTTGACCTGATGCACTCTCCTCAACAACATCCTCCATATCCCCAACATTCTCATCACCCGAGGCCAGATCGGTCACAGGGGGCAAATAAGCAGGCGCAGGAGTAAACACACCATCAAACTCAAGATCATTCAGAGCTTCCGCCCCTTGGAACATGGCCTCTGGCTCTAGGGGAGTAGGCGCCGAATCTTCAAACCAGCACCGTTGTAACATGTTACGATGCAAATTACGGGTTGGCCCCCCTGTCCCCACCGGTTTGACCTCGTACACTGGAATCTCAGGGTTCACCTGTTTTTTTATCAGATACGGTATCGCCTCCCATCGGTCACTCAGCTTTCCTGACCGTCGTTTTGTCCTCACCAACACTCTGTCCCCCGGAGAGAACAGCTCTGTTTGTACAGGTCGCGTGTCCTTATGGACCACCTGTCGAAGGCGGTCGCCCACCACCTGATGCACCACCCTCAACCGCCGCCGATGCTCTCGTACCCACTCGGATGCAGTCCGAAGGGGGGCGGAGGAGGGATCTGGCATGTTCAAATCCTCAATGTCTCGGCCAGGTCTACCAAACATCAACATGTGTGGTGAGTAACCAGTAGTACTGTGCACCCTGTTATTGTAAGCCCACATCAATTCGGGGAGATACTCAGGCCAGCATGTCTGTTGCTGACTCTCTAAGGACCTCAACATTTGCAACAGGGTCCGATTAAAACGCTCACACGCCCCGTTACCCTGAGGGTGGTAAGGCGTTGTTCTCGACTGCTCGATACCATAGAGCTGGTGCAACTCTTTCATCAGCGTCCCCTGAAAGCAGGCCCCTTGATCTGAATGTATTCTCTGCGGACACCCGAACACTTGGAAGAAATGTCGGCACACTGCCTCAGCCGCCGACTTGGCCGTCTGATCTCTTGTCGGCACCGCTACAGCATACTTGGTAAAGTGATCTGTCATCACCAGGCAATAGGAGTACCCTGACGTAGAGTACCCTATCAACACGTAGTCAATCATGAGTAGCTCCAGTGGAGCTGAAGTCTTAATAGACTGTGTGGGAGCCCGCTGCTCAGGGCTTTTGTTGAGCCCACAAATTCGGCACTGCCGACATGCGTCGGCCACCATCCCTCCCAACTCAGGGCAGTAGAGGACTCGCTGCAACCACTGAAGTGTCTTTTCACTTCCAAAATGGGCCCCCTTCTCATGCGCCTCACGAGCGACCACCGGCCCCATCCCCACAGGAATTATCAGTTGGTACCGATGCTGCAGCTCCGATGGCAGGTACACCTTACGATACAAAAGACCTTGCTCCACACACAATTTATCCCATTGTCGAAGGAGTTTCATTCCTTCCATGGACAACTGAGCCTTGTCCTCTGCACTGGGCCAGGCCTTGTTTTGTACCCAACGGCGCACAAGTGCAATGTCCGGACACTCATCCTGGACTCTTGTCCAATCTGAGGGTGTTTTACCCAGTACACAGGGCATCCCGGTGGCCACCCCACTTGAGTGTACCACACTTTGGAAGATAGGTATCTGCCCCAAAGCTGGAGTTTCAGTGTCCTCAAGTTGTTCGTCAACATCTTCCCCGGATGACCCAAGGGGCACCCTTGACAATGCATCTGCATTGCCGTTCTCTCGACCAGAGCGAAATTTAATGCGGTAATTGAACTTGGCCAGTCTGGCGACCCACCGCTGCTCCAACGCCCCCAGTTTTGCATTCTCTAAGTGAGCTAGCGGGTTGTTATCTGTCATGACTAGCACCTCAGCTCCTGTTAGATACTCGGCGAAGCGTTCTGTCATTGCCCACACCAGGGCCAGCAATTCCAGCCGGAATGAGCTGTAGTTAGCCGGATTTCGCTCGGAGTCTCTTAAAGATCTGCTGCCATAAGAAATCACTCGTTCTCGGCCGTCCTGCACCTGTGCTAGTACTGCCCCCAACCCATGAAGACTACCATCGGTATACAACAAAAAAGGGGTGTCAAACCGGGCGTAGGCCAGCAATGGGGCACTCGTTAGGGCGGTTTTCACTCCATCAAATGCCTTTTTCTGTAGGGGCCCCCATGGAATGGGGCGATTTCGAGGACCCAGCGCTGTCCCTCTCAAAAGTTCATTCAAGGGACTCACCACTTGTGAGAATTTAGGCACAAACCGCCGATAGTATCCTGCTAGGCCCAGGAAGGCCCGCACTTCTCGCAGGTCACAAGGAGGTGGCCACTCTTGTACTGCCTTAATCTTACTGGCTAAAGGTAGTACCCCGTCCGGGGTCACCAGATGCCCCAAATATTCAATCTGGTTTCGTAACAGTTGACATTTTTTTGGCTTTATTTTCAGGCCGTAGCTCTTGAGCCGCCGGAGAACTTGACGCAGCTTCTCCAGATGATCTTCAAATGAGGTTCCGAACACCACAATGTCGTCTAGATATATCAGGACTGATTCAAAATTTAGATCGCCCAAGCAATGTTCCATCAGGCGTTGGAAGGTTCCTGGGGCGGTAGCGAGGCCAAAGGGCATCCGATTGAACTCAAAGAGCCCCATTGGCAAGACAAACGCCGTCTTGGCCCGATCTTTTTCAGCCATTGGGACCTGCCAGTACCCGCTTGCCAAATCCAACGTTGAGAAATACTTGGCCCGACCCAGGGCCGACAGGGATTCTTCAATACGGGGTAAAGGATATGCGTCCCGTACGGTGTGGGCATTCAATTTCCGATAGTCCACACAAAATCGGAGTGTCCCATCCTTCTTGCGGACCAAGACTACAGGGGCCGCCCAGGGACTCCGGCTCTCTCGGATCACTTGGTTGTCCAGCATACTGGCCACCATGCTCTTCACCTCTTGATAGAGCGCCGGAGGAATTTGACGATATCTTTCTCTAATGGGTGGAGTATCCCCCGTTGGAATCTCATGCTCAATCGTCTGGGTACACCCAAAGTCCTCTCCATGTCGGGAAAATGTCTCTTGATGTTCCCACAAAACTCTCTCCAACCGCTCCAACTGCACGGGGGTCAGCTTCTCCCGATCCACTCCCATCTGCTCCATGATCACATGAACATTCCATTCCTCCGTAGGAGGTTCAGTCCGGCCTACCTCGACCGCGAATGTCCAGGATGACTGTTGGTCTGGTCGCAATTCGAACCCTGCATTTTCCGGCACCTTCTCTGCCGGCACGAACAGTTCAGCCAGTATGGTCCCAGCGGGAATTGCAACAGCTTCATCTAAAACATTGATGCATCGGACCGGCACTCGTCCATTCTTCACAATCGCCAAAGACCGGGCCACATGTACCTTGGCAAATGAGGAACCCTCTCGGGAGGGCTCAAGTAGCACTTCAAGCCCATTCAATCTCTGTGCAGCTCCCACAGGCAGCATTAAGAGTTCCTCTTGTCTGGGTCCCAGCAGGATCGGGGCCCTCGAAGTCACTCGGACCCGGCCCACCCGGCCACCTGGGACCGCACTTTTCAGCAAGTCGCAACTCAGCACTAGACGGTGTAGAATTCTCTGTGTGGGTCGGTGTCTTGTCGCACGGGCCCAGTATCGGGGTCCTTCACTGGCATACATCTGGTGATTCAAATCTCGCAGCACGTTCATTCCGAGCGTCACTTCCATCCCTCTTCTAGGGGGGTGATCCACCAGTACTACCCCTTTCTGCCCCAGCTCTTGACCAAACATTTTTAGTTGCATCCACACGATCCCTTTGACTGACAATTGACCATTATTTGCGGCGGTCAGTCGTATCACTCGGCCATCCTCTGGAATCACTAGTCGACTGAAGTATCTCTCATATACTTCTAGAGGCATTATAGTACATTCGGATCCCGTGTCAACTAAGCACCTCATCTTCCGCCCTTCAAACTCTGCTTCTATCACTGGACTACATGCAAACAAATCTTGTTCATTCCGTCGAGGGCTTTGTGTGGGTGGGGCCGCTGCTGCTTGCCCTCTCATGGCAGCGGCCGGAAGTTTAAAGCCGGCGACGGGGTTTCTGGGGCTGTAAGCACCCGGCAGTAACGCGAGATGTGTCCCTGGCGGCCACACTTCCAGCAGGTGATTGTTCCTCGTGGGCGAGGGCTTGACTCATTCTGATAGGACGACCTGGCCATTTGCGGGGTCACCGTTCCAGGGGGTGGGGCAGGAGGTTCCCGTGAGGGGGTAGAGGCGGGATCAACTGTCAGTTGAGACAATTTCAGCTTCAACTCCTTCACCTCAGCACGCAAAGCTTGTACCACGCTTACCAGCCCCTCTCCCCCCGACCCTGATGACACACCTTCCTCCAGCTGGGCACTGTTCACTGACCCCTCGGGAACATAGGCTGATTTCTCTTCCCTTTCCACTGCAGCTCGGTAAATCTGCCAGAAAGATAACTCTGGTGCAACCCGGGCCATTTCCAACAGCTTGTCCCGGAGAAGTCTATGGGCTAAACCGGTGATGAATTGGTCCCGGAGCAAGCGGTCTACCTCCCGGAACGCCCCCATGGCCCCCGGGTCTAGTCGCTGCATCTCATTCAACATCTCTTGTAAAATATTAGAGTACTGCATCAGGGACTCACACTCTCTCTGGGGACGATTAAAGAATAGGGACCGAAGCTGGGCCACACGCGCTCGGCCCCCCAAACTCCCCTCTAACAGTTCCAAAATCTTTTCTAATGTATCCCTCTCTGATTCTGGGCGCACCATCACCATACGCCTAATATCACCCTCCAGTGCATTTAATGCCAGCTCAGCGCGTAACGCGGGGGTCAAATTACACATGCGCAGAATACTCCGGATTCTCTCAGCCCAATCTTGCAACGCCATATTGCGCCCATCGTATTTCGGCATGTGCTGAAGTAAAGCTCCTACAGGCACATACCCTCCCGGAGTCGCAGCGGCTGCCAGGGGAACCCCAACCCCCGAGGAGGATGCGGATACAGCGGGGTCATTTCCACCCTCGCCTCCGTCCATGACAAACACTGGATCCTGCCGACTACGCCAAAAATGTAATGACCAGAGGACCGAATGAGATCCAGTGAGTCACAAACCAAGACCAAGGCAGAAATCTCCAACGGTATTTACTCAAAGGCAAATTAATCAAGGTAATATGGAGAATATTAAGGCAGATGCACCCCAAAGATACACTAATTCAGCAGCAGCTGAAATCACTGTGCCACTCAAAGGTCTCCTGAGAACTGTATACTACAACAGACTAGTAAGAAATTTACCTAACAGGCAACTAAAAAACAGGAACAAGTGTAAATTGAATGTAGTGTTATTAAGGGAGCCCCTGGAATGGCACACTGAGTATAACTTACACAACTCTAATATAAGATACACCTCTAAAGTAACAATTTAACACTCTGAGCAGAGATACCCGGGTATCTATAACTATGGTACCGTATCCTGAAATGGATTTCCTCTCAGGCAGGAATCTGCACAGGCTGCAGCCAATCCTTATCTTCAGCGCCAATAAGTTACAGCAAGCTCCTCTTGTCTTGTCGGCCGATGCCGAGCCCAAACGCCGGGGACTTAGTTAGTGGTCTCACGATGTAGTCTCTGCTTCTGTAGCTCCTAGGAATGCTTCCACGATAACCCGTCCGTCTCTGTATCAGCAGTCTGCCCAGACTTGTTTCTCCACTCAATGCACAGGGAATCCACAGACTTCCAAATTCGTACTGGGTTCTTAGCAAAGTCTCCGTCTTTACTTAGATAAAGGGTTAACTCCTCTCCAGGAAACGTTAGCAACACAAGTCTCTCACAGAGTTAAACAAAAGGTTAATTCTTCTCCAGGGGAACGTTAGCAACAAAAAGTCTCTCAAAAGCTTCTTTTCCTCCAAAAACACTTGCAGTAAATCCACACAGTCTCTTTTTAAGATCTCACAGCAGCTTCTCCTTTTCTTCCCGCCTTTTCTCTCTCAGCTCTCACTTCTCACTTTCACTTTACACTCGAGACACTAGACCCCACCCCGCAACACACATTGTCTCTGGGAGGTCTGTCCTCTGCTGCAACAGGCAAAAACCACAGGGTCCTAGTGCCCTCTCAGTGGGACTACAGTTCACCCTCTTACATGTGTGTCAAAACAGTCATTTCTTACTACATGTAGGATGTATTCGTACTCAGAAGAAGTTACATAATAGATTTTGGGGTCCACTGTCTCTTTCTTCTATTGTAAAAATAAGAAATTTTGAGCTAAAGCAACACTTTCATGGAAAAAATGTAATATTTCATTTTCACAGCCCAATTCTCTGAAGTACCAATGCATTCAAAATGCTCATCACACCCCTACATAGATACATTGAGGGCTGTAGAGTGTGGGGTTCTGATGTTTTTGCAACTCAGAGGCTGTGCAAATGCAACATGGTGTCCGTAATTTATTCCATCAAAATTTGCACTCCAAAAATCAAATAATGCTCCTCCCTGTCTGAGCCATTCCATTTGCCCATCAGTAATAATAAGCATTTTATTTATATAGCACCAACATATTCCGCAGTGCTTTACAGTTTGCACACACATAATCATCACTGTCCCCAATGGGGCTCACAATTCCCTATCAGTATGGCTTTGGAATGTGGGAGGAAACCGGAGGATCTGGAGGAAACCTACGCAAACACGGAGAGAACATACAAACTCCTTGCAGATGTCCTTGCTGGGATTTGAACCCAGGATTCCAGCATGCTAACCACTGAGCCACCATGCAGTTTCAGACTGCATGTGTACAAAAGAGAATTTGCACAACAAATTGTTACCTATGTGAAAATGAGAAATATGGGGCTAAAACAACTTTTTTGGAAAAAATGTAATATTACATTTCCATAGGGAAATTGATTAAATTTCAACAAATCAAATGTGGGATCAAAATGCTCACTATGCTACTCCACAAGGAGGAACCTTACCCCTTAGACCCCAGTCCAGAGCCTCTCACCTAGTCAAATCAGTTCTCATGCTTCACACTGACGAGGGCCAACAGCCTGAAACACCGTGTCTGCGTATTGAGATACTGATTTGGTTCTTATCCTAAGTCATATTGCACGACTCGTTAAAGGGTTGATTGTGACTTGTAGGATCGCTGCTTCCAACAAGTGGCGCTATAGAGTTTTTAGTCCTCTTTTTCTCTGAAGAGGCAATTTGCATATGATACTCGATAAATCCCATTGGGGAGTGTAGTTTTCAAAATGAAAGGGGGGGTCCTGCTGTTTGGCACCTCAGGGGGTTTCCAAATGTCAAATGGTGTCTGCAATCTATTTGAGCAAAAATTACACTCCAAATGTCAAATGGTCTTCCTTCTCTTCAGAGTCCTGTCATCGGTTTAAACAGTAGATTCCAACTAGCTAGCTATCTGTGTACTCAGAAAAAAAATGTACCCCAAATTTTATTTAGCAATTTCTCCTTTAAACTTGTGAAAATAAGAAACTTGGGGCTATAGCAACATTTTTGTGGAAAAAAAATAACATTTAAAGTTTGTGGTCTAATATAACATTTTGTGTAGCAGCTGAGGGGTCAAAAAGGTCATCACTTCTACACCTAAATTCCTTGAGCAGTGTATTTTCCAAAATGGGGTCAGTTGTAGCTGTTTTTGTAGTTCTGTGACTTTGCAAGTGGGATTTGAGGTCCACAATCTGTTACAGCCAAATTTACACTCCAAAAATCAAAGTGTGCATTCCCTGTCATGTGCTCAAGCAGAAGTTTCTGATATGTGATTATAAATGCTATATATAAACTCTTTTGGGCAATGTGTTTATCTGTTTTAACTTCTTTGACCTCCAGGCCTGTTTTCTCCTTTCTGAACAGGCCAAATGTTTCAATTCTGACCGGTGTTACTTTATGTGGTAATAATGCTGGAATTCTTCAACATATCACAGTGATTCTGAGTTTATTTTTTGTGACACATTGTACTTCATTTGAATTTGTATTCTCTTAAAACAGATGGATATACCACTAAAAATTATTAATAAATAACATTTGTCATATGCCTCCTTTACATCAACATCATTTTTGAAACACATTTTTTGTTCGGAAATTCTAAAGGTTTAACATTTATCAAAAATTTTTGTTTTTCCAACTAAATTTACAATACCAATTCATTTAATGACCACGTCACATTTGAAGTGACTTTGAAGGGCCAATGTGACAGAAAATACTCAAAAGTGACACAATTTTAAAATCTGCACCCCAGAAAGTGGTAAAAACTACATTCAAGAAGTTTACTAACCCTTTAGATGTATCACAGGAATTAAAGCTATTAGCTCTAATTTTTTAATTTCCACAAGAGTAACAGGAGAAAATGGACCAAAAATGTGTTGTGCAATTTTTCCCAACTACACTAATTTCCTAAATATGATGGAAAACTACTGTTTTGGTGCACGTCAGGGCTCAAAAGGGGAAGAACAACATTTGAATTCTGAAGTGCAATTTTGGCTGGAATAAATTCTGGACGCCTTGTTGTATTTGAAGAGCCCCTGATATCCCATAGCAGCAGAAACTCCTCACAAATGACCTCATTTTGAAAACTACACCCCTCAAGGAATTAATGCATGGATATTGTGAGCATCTAATTCCCACCCGTGCCTTAGAGAACTTTCCAACATTGAGACTTGAAAATGAAAAATTACTTTTCTTCCCACAAAAATGTTGTTTTAGCCCCCAATTTTTCTTTTGGGAATCAGGAAGAATTAGATCACACAATTTATTGTGCAATTTTTCCTGATTACAACAATGCTCCATACATGGAGGAAAACTATTGTTTGGGCAGACAAAAGAGCTCGGAAGAGAAGGAAGCGCTATTTCATTTTTGGAGCAGCATTTTGGCTGCAACAGATTGCGCGAGCCATGTTACATTTGACATGTCAACACAGCAGAAACCACCATAAATGATCCCATTGTGGAAACTACATCTCTTAAATTTATCTAGGGGTGTATTGAGCATTTGTCACCCTCAGTTGGTTCACAGGATTGTATAACATTGGAGTGAGTAAATGAAAACGATACAATTTCCCACTAAATTGTTATGGTCCCAAGTTTTCAATTTTCAAAAGAGATAATAGGAGAAAATGAACAATAAAGTTTTTTACATAGTTTCTCCTGATTAAACCAATATCACATATGTGGTCAAAAATTACTTTTAAAGGCACAGTGCAAAACTCAGGAGAGAAGGGGTGCCATTTGGTGAATAACGGCGATCACGAGACTGGGGTCGGTAAAAATCGACCCGAAGCATGTTCTCGAGGGTTTTAGCTTCTCCAGGGTCCCAGCTACATTAATGTACGCTTAATGTACCCTTAAATGTACCCTTAATTTCTGCCATTAAAAGGTGTATTGACAGTTATTAAGGGGTTAAAAAAAGACTAAGATGCTATTTTAGAAGATAATAACACAAACACATGTAAATGTGTAAAGTTCTTTTTTAGAATGTTTGTTCCAGTGAATATATAATTGGGGTCATGAGGGAAAGATTTTATTTTGGGGGGTAGACTTGATCTTGCATTGTGGTTGTGCATGTTCCTTTTGCCTTTCTTCATTCCCATCCTAGAGTTGAACTTGAATATTTGCCTTTTTTCAAGCGTAATAATTATGTAACTGTAGGATGCTAGCAGGTACCTAGGATGCAGTGACACACAGGAGGCAGAGCAAGGGTTAACAGGGATTTTTATGTAACACAACAATAGATCAAGCAGGGGGGTATTATTATAAAGGTAACAACAGTTCAACTTATCAGTCTCTGGGTCTTGGTAGGAGGTGGCTGGAAGATCCCTCTTTGGTGGTGAACGGAACGATGCTTTGAAGTCCGTACTCGTCACTGTGTGGTGCGGGGATCTCTCTGGGCTGTGTGTCGTCAGTTGGGATGGCACTGCTAAGAAAGGGCTTTTGGCGGAGAACTAGCTTGAGATCACAGAGACGTTTGACTCCCTCTCGACTTAAAGGGAACCTGTCACCTGAATTTGGCGGGACTGGTTTTGGGTCATATGGGCGGAGTTTTCGGGTGTTTGATTCACCCTTTCCTTACCCGCTGGCTGCATGCTGGCTGCAATATTTGATTGAAGTTCATTCTCTGTCCTCCGTAGTACACACCTGCACAAGGCAAGATTGCTTTGTGCAGGCGTGTACTATGGAGGACAGAGAATGAACTTCAATCCAATATTGCAGCCAGCATGCAGCCAGCGGGTAAAGAAAGGGTTAATCAAACACCCGAAAACTCCACCCATATGACCCAAAACCAGTCCCGCCAAATTCAGGTGACAGAGTCCCTTTAAGTCGAGAGGGAGTCAAACGTCTCTGTGATCTCAAGCTGGTTCTCCGCCAAAAGCCCTTTCTTCCCTATTTAATTCGGACCCGCCCCCCTCAGTCAGGTGTCCTGAACTGCTCTGGTCAGAAATCTTCCCCTTGGAATAATGGTGACAGCCCCAACATTTCCATCCCAAACAAGCAAGATGGACCGTTAGCATGGCTCTCCTCCCTACACTTCCCCACTCTTTTTTCCTCTCCATTCCATGGGCACGACTCTTCGAGGGGTGTGTGATTGTCTCTTCTTCTGTGTGGATTGTTGCCAGATAAAATTTTCTTGTTCATACGAATGGCGGGCTTGCCAGCTGTTGTTTGTTCGGAGCGCCTCAGGTCAGGAAAAGTAGTGGAGTTCTCCTGTGGGACAGAATCTGGCTGTGAGGGCAGAGCCATGGGTGAGACTATATCCTCTGGTTCTAACCTCTCAAAGCCCTCGGAGCTCAACTCTTCACCCCCTTCTTCGTCCTCTTCTGCTACTGGTGTCTGGATTGTTTCGGAAGCCTCGGGCTCCTCTTCCACGCGTACAGGGTTTTTATATAATCAAAGTCAAGGCATATTCTGGTGGAGGGTTCGAGTGGGGGCATCCTCTTTTCCCTCAGGCTGGACTTTGTACACGGGTCCCTCAGGACTAACTCTTCTCTTTACCCGATACGGGTATTTTTCCCAATGGTTTTCCAGCTTGTTGTGAGGATGCACTCCCACACTAAGACACGGTCTCGAACTTGAAACTCTGTTGCTCTGGATGGTGTCTTCTCCGCATATTCTAGCTCCTGCAGACTAGTCTGACCCAATGGATGTAAGGTTTGTAGGCGATGTCAATGTTCCCGAACCAAGGAGGACATCCCGGTCCGTGGGTAGTCTTCTTCTGGGTCCAATGCCACCTCAGAGATTCCCATTCCATCTTGACCAAACAGGAGGAAGTAAGGCGTATATCCTGTGGTTCGATGTACTCGATTATTATTTATCCACACCAGTTCAGCAACATATTCAGGCCACCGGGCCTTTCACTCTTATTCTAAAGTTCTTAGCATCTGAATTAGCGTTCAATTAAATCAATCACAGGTGCCATTACCCTGAGGGTGGTATGGAGTAGTACGAGACTTGCCGGTACAGGCGATGGAGCTCATCCATGTTACTTCCTAAAAAACAGGCTCCCTGATCAGAGTGAATCCTCTTTGGACAGCCACAGGGTTGGATGAAGTACTTGCAGATTGCGTATGCAGTGGATTCTGTGGTCTGTTCTTGAGTTGGAGTCACCACTGCAAACTTTGTAAAGTGATTCACCATTACTAAGCAATGCTCATAGCCCTGATGGGCTGGGCTGATGGTCAGATAGTCTGTTGTCAAGAGTTCTAAGGGAGCAGTGGTTACTATAGACTGGACGGGAGCTCTTTGCTCCGGCGGCTTAGTCAGTTCACATGTTCGACAGGCCTCTTCCACTTTCGTTTTAAACTGAGGGTGGTAAATGAACTGTTGTAACCATTGGAAGGTTTTCTCTGGGCCAAAGTGGGCTCCTTGCTCGTGTGCAGTAACTGCAACCTCGGGTAACAACACTGTCGGGATTATTAAAAAGACACAGTGAACCCCTATTATTATTACCACAATTCTAACTTATACAGGAATCCAATTCGTATAGAATATGTCTCGTGGGTGCACTGTGAGAGCTTCAGTGAATGACCACTGAAAAGAGAAGACCGAAACACCCGACCACCACAGGATAAGAAGTCACCAGAGAGTACCAAAGCACTGGGAACAATAATATGCTTTTATTAAATATATTGGAAATTTATACATAAAATATATTAAAAAATATATTAAAAAATGAAATACAACAAAAAAACGCAGGAACAATATTATATGGTACCCAGAAATTCCTAGAGGAAATAATATGAATAACTCCCCAGAGAGGGTGATAATGCCTTTACTCGCTGTGTCAGAGAGAGTAAAAAAACAAAAAATAGAATATATAAGAAATAGCAAAAAAATATATAATAAAAAGGATCTATGGTAGTCCAAAGAAATGTATATAAAAAAGTAAGTTTATATATGATCCATATATGGTAATTGTGTGGAATTCAATTTCAACAATAAACTAGTGTAAAAAACTGACACAACAAGATAAAATTATGTGCATACTAAAAATATTATTATTTAAAAAAATGTGTGAAAACAGTGCATAGCCCAATAAAGGGATATAAATAAAGTGTCCGTTAACAACAATGGTGCTAACACAGTATGACAGATATAAAAAATAGGAGAGTTATAGCAGCGTACTACATTCAAAGTGTCCGGGTGCAAATAACCATAACCATAGAGGTAGTGATACTAACACAGCGAGGTAGATGTTTTAAATAAAGGGGTTATATCAGCTCACTGCATAAACAGGTGCCCAAGTGCAACAGTCAATTGCGGGTTAATAACCATGCGGGCAAATCATTACCGCAGATAATGATTTGCCCGCATGGTTATTATTTATCATCAGGGGGTGACGAAGGAAAGGTATCCGAAACGCGCGTCGGACGCACGCAGGTCCTGGACCCAGTCTCTCCCTTCAGGTAGTTATAAAAAGCTTATCTGCGGTAATGATTTGCCCGCATGGTTATTAACCCGCACTTGGGCACCTGTTTATGCAGTGAGCTGATATAACCCCTTTATTTAAAACATCTACCTCGCTGTGTTAGTATCACTACCTCTATGGTTATGGTTATTTGCACCCGGACACTTTGAATGTAGTACGCTGCTATAACTCTCCTATTTTTTATATCCGTCATACTGTGTTAGCACCATTGTTGTTAACGGACACTTTATTTATATCCCTTTATTGGGCTATGCACTGTTTTCACACATTTTTTTAAATAATAATATTTTTAGTATGCACATAATTTTATCTTGTTGTGTCAGTTTTTTTCACTAGTTTATTGTTGAAATTGAATTTCACACAATTACCATATATGGATCATATATAAACTTACTTTTTTATATACATTTCTTTGGTCTATTATAGATCCTTTTTATTGTTTTTTTTTTTTTTTGCTATTTCTTATATATTCTATTTGTTGTTTTTTTACTCTCTCTGACACAGCGAGTAAAGGCATTATCACCCTCTCTGGGGAGTTATTCATATTATTTCCTCTAGGAATTTCTGGGTACCATATAATATTGTTTCTGCGTTTTTTTGTTGTATTTCATTTTTTAATATATTTTTTAATATATTTTATGTATAATTGCCAATATATTTACTAAAGGCATATTATTGTTCCCAGTGCTTTGGTACTCTCTGGTGACGACTTATCCTGTGGTGGTCAGGTGTTACTGTCGGGATTATGACTTGCCAGGTCCTACTCAGCTCGGTCCGCAACTGTGCTTTCCAATACACTAGGCCTTTCTTCATCCAAAGCTGTTCCCACTGTCGAAGGATTCGTAACTAGTGTTGAGCGATACCTTCCGATATCGGAAAGTATCGGTATCGGATAGGATCGGCCGATATTCAAAAAATATCGGACATCGCCGATACCGATACCCGATCCCAATGCAAGTCAATGGGACCAAAATATCGGAATTAAAATAAACCCTTTCTTTCCTTGTAGGTTCATTCTACTTGAAGGAAAACAACTAAGAATAATGCAGGATGTATTTGGGGAGGTGGCGGAGACATTAAAGTCATAGAGGTTTAGCCCAATCAAATAGAATAGCATGTTTTTTTTTTTTTTAAAGACGTTCGGAGTGACAAAGATATTGACTATGTAAATTTTTTTTTTATTTTGTCAGATATTGATGTTTCACTATTCCACGCCCTTCCCCTTCTTTTTTTTTACTTTTCCCACACTTTCATCTTCATCATCATCAGCATCTTTGACATCAACTTCTTCTTCACCTTATTCATCTTCTTCTTCATCCTTTACCTTTTTTTTTTTTGATTACATTCTTCATATTCATTTTATTCAACTATTATTATTCTTCCTATTCTACATATTCATTTTATTCAACTGTTATTATTCTTCCTATTCTACTTCTTTATCATATTCTCATTTGTGACAGGCATTCCCGTAGTTGTTATCTATAAAAGTTGGAAGATTACACCTTCCGTTCTGCCAGTCACAAAAGTTACATTTGTCCGCGTTCAGTTGGGCCTGCAGCATCAGGCTTTATCCAGGGGCACCACGAGGAGGAACGGACTCACCCCCATACACTGCTTAGTCTTCTTCTGCATATAATTTAGATAATATCTTTTGCTCTGATATTAAGTGTTATGCTTAATGTTCTTCTGCTCTTTGTTCTGCAGCCTTTTGTTCTTCTGCTTCTCGGTCTTCCATGTCGTCGTCTCCAGGGTCGTCGTCTCCAGTGTCGTCGTCTCCGCCGTCGTCGTCTCCGCCGTCGTAGTCGTCGTCGTCATCGGGGTGGTCTTTCTGGTCGTCGACATTAGGGTCTTCAACTTGGAAATGTAGCAGAAGGTACAAGAAGGCTGAGAAAATGCCAAGAACCAGCTGATAGAACTGGAACTCGGATGGCTACCCGAAGGTTCAAGAGCCTATGGAACTACCGAGGACCAGCTGACGTTACTGGAACCCGGTTACTAAGCAGGAGGTACCCGTGCTAAAAAGCACTACCAAGGACCGCCTGACGTTGGCGGAACTCGGATACCCAGAAGGAGGCACCTAAGCCAAAGGCTCTGCCCGGAACCAGCTGACGGTACTGGAACCAGGATGGGGAGCAGAAGGTACAAGAGCAAAAGACACTGCCGAGAACCAGCTGACGGTACTGGAACCCGGATGGGTAGCCGAAGGTCCAAGAGCCAATGGAACTACCGAGGACCAGCTGACGTTACTGGAACCCGGTTACTAAGCAGGAGGTACCCGTGCCTGAAAGCACTACCAAGGACCACCTGACGTTGGTGGAACTTGGATACCCAGAAGGAGGCACCTAAGCCAAAGGCTCTGCCCGGAACCAGCTGACGGTACTGGAACCAGGATGGGGAGCAGAAGGTACAAGAGCAAAAGACACTGCCGAGAACCAGCTGACGGTGCTGGAACCAGGTGGTGGACCCGAAGGCCCACAGGAGAGGAGAGAGCAGCTAGGCCGCGAGGCAGCCGCAGTTACCGAACCCCAACAGTCCTACAGGGGGAGCTGGGCCTACTGGCACTACAGAACCAGCCTTGACTACCAATTCATGCAGCCCACATAGGAAGCTCCTAAACTGGAGGCACCCTGGAGTTGGCTAACCCGACCGCAACACGACGGGGCAAGCATAGGCGTCTCAGCGAGTTTGACACAACCCAGAAACAGCTGACGGTGCTGAAACCAGGTTTGGCACGAGGGAGTACCTGTGACAAAAACACTGCCGAGAACCAGCTGGTGGTGCTGGAACCCAGATGCGTTGCCCCAGTGTGCAAGAGCCAATGGCACGACCGAGGACCAGCTGACGGTACTGGAACCCGGTTACTAAGCTGTAGGTGCCCGCGCTTAAAAGCACTACCAAGGACCGCCTGGCGTTGGCGGAACTCGGATACCCAGGAGGAGGCACCTAAGCCAAAGGCACGGCCCGGAACCAGCTGACGGTGCTGGAACCAGGTGGTGGACCCGAAGGCCCACAGGAGAGGAGAGAACAGCTAGGCCGCGAGGCAGCCGCAGTTACCGAACCCCAACAGTCCTACAGGGGGAGCTGGGCCTACTGGCACTACAGAACCAGCCTTGACTACCAATTCATGCAGCCCACATAGGAAGCTCCTAAACTGGAGGCACCCTGGAGTTGGCTAACCCAACCGCAACACGACGGGGCAAGCATAGGCATCTCAGCGAGTTTGACACAACCCGGAAACAGCTGACGGTGCTGAAACTAGGTTTGGCACGAGGGAGTACCTGTGACAAAAACACTGCCGAGAACCAGCTGGCGGTGCTGGAACCCGGATGCGTTGCCCCAGTGTGCAAGAGCCAATGGCACGACCGAGGACCAGCTGACGGTGCTGGAACCCCGTTACTAAGCTGTAGGTGCCCGCGCTTAAAAGCACTACCAAGGACCGCCTGGCGTTGGCGGAACTCGGATACCCAGGAGGAGGCACCTAAGCCAAAGGCTCGGCCCGGAACCAGCTGACGGTGCTGGAACCAGGTGGTGGACCCGAAGGCCCACAGGAGAGGAGAGAGCAGCTAGGCCGCGAGGCAGCCGCAGTTACCGAACCCCAACAGTCCTACAGGGGGAGCTGGGCCTACTGGCACTACAGAACCAGCCTTGACTACCAATTCATGCAGCCCACATAGGAAGCTCCTAAACTGGAGGCACCCTGGAGTTGGCTAACCCGACCGCAACACGACGGGGCAAGCATAGGCGTCTCAGTGAGTTTGACAGTTCCCGGAAACAGCTGACGGTGCTGGAACCAGATTTGGCACGAGGGAGTACCTGTGACAAAAACACTGGCGAGAACCAGCTGGCGGTGCTGGAACCCGGATGCGTTGCCTATTAAAGATTGTCTTCCTAGAGCCCCAACTAGCGGTGTTGGAGCAAAGGGTAAGCAGGGGGAGCAGAGTGTAGGCCAAAGCCTGCACTGGAGGCAGCTTTGTGTCTGCGTTGCGTTTGCAGGACACTTTGCCGGCTACACAGTGGGGGAACAGCTGGCGTTGCTGAACCCCACTAACACAATGGCGGGTGTTTTTCTCTGTGCAGCTAGCACTTGCGGGCAAAAACTAGCGATGTTAGAGCCCGTGGTGAAGCAGGAGGAGGAGGAGAGGAGCAGAGTGTAGGCCGCATCCTAGTTGAACCAATTTCAAAGGAAACCTTTAACCCCCCCTCAGGAGTTACAAAGTACAAGAGACACACCTTGTGCAGTATTAATGCTGCACAAGTGAAAGGTTGCTCTATTAATTAGTCTACTTGCACACGCTGAATGAAAGGCGTACACAATTTAGCCCATTGTACAGTCAAACTGTAGTGGATGCGTGACTTGGCTTTTTAAGGAGACGCAGCACAGGTGTCCCAAATAACGCCTTGGTGCTTGGCGCAGCTTCCTGAGCGTTATTTGCTGTACAGGAGTCTGCGCTCTTGTGTTATCCCTTGGCAATGCCCTGTTAGCGCTGCCCGTCTTATGACCTCATTTCATGTTGGTCGGTGCGGTTAACGATGGCAATTAATCCCAGACCCACAGTGCCTTTTCATAAAGTCACACTGCGGTGCTGGGATTCGTGGCCTTGAGCAGTAAATATTTTCGCCGCTCACACACGTCCTTACACCTGCTTCAGACTGGGCGGCCTCTGCTGATCCCTTCTCGCATGCCGCGGCCATGAGGCTGCACAGTCTGAAGAAGGCGGAAGGAGATGAGTGACGACAGGCGAACATATGCACTGCTCGTGCCCATAAACCACACCCTCGCTGACAAAATAAATAAGAAACCGAGGGGCGTTGTTTGGAGCAGGGCGGACGCACAGGCGCAGCCAGCTAACCAATGATGTCAAAAGACGGGAAGCGCTACCAAGGCTGGTGCTGCGTATCATTAGAAAGGAAAGTCACACCTCAGGGACAGTGGAATGGTCTCAATGAGACACATTTTGTACGTGTTGAGTTCCACGTGGGCAAGTAGAAAAAGTCAGCCACCTTGTACAAATGCAGCAGTACTGCTGTACAAGGTGGCTGTTATACATAGAAACACCTGGGGGTGGTGGGCAGGCTTCCTTCAATTTCAGTTCATGTGCCTGCATGGCGTTTGCAGGTCACGTTGCTGGCTACACAGCAGGGGAACAGCTGGCGTTGCTGAACCCCACTAACACATTGGCTGGTGTTTTTCTCTGTGCAGCTAGCACTTCCGGGCAAAAACTAGCGGTGTTTGAGCCCAGGGTCAGCAGGAGGAGGAGAGGAGCAGAGTGTAGGCCGAAGCCTAGTTGAACCAATTTCAAAGGTAACCTTTAACCCCCCCTCAGGTGTTGCAAGGTACAAGAGCCACACCTTGAACAGCATTAATGCTGCACAAGTCAAAGGTTGCTCTCTTAATTTTGCTCTTTGCACACGCGGAATAAAACACGTACACTATTTAGCCCAATATACTGTCAAACAGTAGTGGAGGCGTGACTTTTCTTTTTAAGAAGACGCAGCACAGGTGTCAAAATTTACACCTAGTTGCTGGGCGCAGATTCCTTAGCGTTCTTATTTGCAGTACAGGAGACTGCGCTCTTGTGTTATCCCTTGGCAATACCCTGTTAGTGCAGGCCGTCTTATGACCTCATTTCATGTTGGCCGGTGCGGTTAACGATGGCCATAAATCCCAGACCCACAGTGCCTTTTCATAAAGTTACACTGCGGTGCTGGGATTCGTGGCCTTGTGCAGTAAATATGTTCGCCGCTCAGACATATCCTTACACCTGCTTCAGACTGGGCGGCCTCTGCTGATCCCTTCTCGCATGCCGCGGCCATGAGGCTGCACAGTCTGAAGAAGGCGGAAGGAGATGAGTGACGACAGGCGAACATATGCACTGCTCGTGCCCATAAACCACACCCTCGCTGACAAAATAAATAAGAAACCGAGGGGCGTTGTTTGGAGCAGAGCGGACGCACAGGCGCAGCCAGCTAACCAATGATGTCAAAAGACGGGAAGCGCTACCAAGGCTGGTGCTGCGTATCATTAGAAAGGAAAGTCACACCTCAGGGACAGTGGAATGGTCTCAATGAGACACATTTTGTACGTGTTGAGTTCCACGTGGGCAAGTAGAAAAAGTCAGCCACCTTGTACAAATGCAGCAGTACTGCTGTACAAGGTGGCTGTTATACATAGAAACACCTGGGGGTGGTGGGCAGGCTTCCTTCAATTTCAGTTCATGTGCCTGCGTGGCGTTTGCAGGGCACGTTGCTGGCTACACAGCAGGGGAACAGCTGGCGTTGCTGAACCCCACTAACACATTGGCTGGTGTTTTTCTCTGTGCAGCTAGCACTTCCGGGCAAAAACTAGCGGTGTTTGAGCCCAGGGTCAGCAGGAGGAGGAGAGGAGCAGAGTGTAGGCCGAAGCCTAGTTGAACCAATTTCAAAGGTAACCTTTAACCCCCCCTCAGGTGTTGCAAGGTACAAGAGCCACACCTTGAACAGCATTAATGCTGCACAAGTCAAAGGTTGCTCTATTAATTTTGCTCCTTGCACACGCAGAATAAAACACGTACACTATTTAGCCCATTATACTGTCAAACAGTAGTGGAGGCGTGACTTTTCTTTTTAAGAAGACGCAGCACAGGTGTCAAAATTTACACCTAGGTGCTGGGCGCAGATTCCTTAGCGTTCTTATTTGCAGTACAGGAGACTGCGCTCTTGTGTTATCCCTTGGCAATACCCTGTTAGTGCAGGCCGTCTTATGACCTCATTTCATGTTGGCCGGTGCGGTTAACGATGGCCATAAATCCCAGACCCACAGTGCCTTTTCATAAAGTTACACTGCGGTGCTGGGATTCGTGGCCTTGTGCAGTAAATATGTTCGCCGCTCAGACATGTCCTTACACCTGCTTCAGACTGGGCGGCCTCAGCTGATCCCTTATCGCCTGCCACGGCCATGAGGCCGCACAGTCTGAAGAAGGCGGAAGGAGGGGAGTGAAGACAGGCGAAGATATGCACTGCTCGTGCCCATCAATCACACCCTCGCAGTCATAATATATGAGACAACGAGGGACGTTGTGTCGGGCAGGGCGGACGCACAGGCACAGCCAGCCAACCAATGATGTCAGAAGACGGGCAGCGCTAACAATGGGGGTGATGCGTGTCATTAAAAAGGAAAGTCACACCTCAGGGACAGTGGAATGGTCTCAATGAGACACATTTTGTACGTGTTGAGTTCCACGTGGGCAAGTAGAAATAGTCAGCCACCTTGTACAAATGCAGCAGTACTGCTGTACAAGGTGGCTGTTATACATAGAAACACCTGGGGGTGGGGGGCAGGCTCCCTTCAATTTCAGTTCATGTGCCTGCGTGGCGTTTGCAGGTCACGTTGCCGGCTACACAGCAGGGGAACAGCTGGCGGTGCTGAACCCCACTAACACATTGGCTGGTGTTCTTCTCTGTGCAGCTAGCATGTCTGGGCAAAAACTGGCGGTGTTTGAGCCCAGGGTCAGCAGGAGGAGGAGAGGAGCAGAGTGTAGGCCGAAGCCTGCACTGGTGGCAGCTTTTGGTCGGTTGTGCCAGCGTGGCTTGTGCTGGACACGATGCCGGCTACACAGCAGGGGAACAGCTGGCGTTGCTGAACCCCACTAACACAATGGCGGGTGTTTTTCTCTGTGCAGCTAGCACTTCCAGGCTACAACTGGCGGTGTTATAGCCCAGGGTCAGCAGAAGGAGGAGAGGAGCAGAGTGTAGGCCGAAGCCTGCACTGGTGGCAGCTTTTGTTCAATTGTGCCAGCGTGGCTTGTGCTGGACACGATGCCGGCTACACAGCAGGGGAACAGCTGGCGGTGCTGAACCCCACTAACACAATGGCGGGTGTTTTTCTCTGTGCAGCTAGCACTTCAGGGCAAAAACTAGCGGTGTTATAGCCCAGGGTCAGCATGAGGAGGAGAGGAGCAGAGTGTAGGCCGAAGCCTAGTTGAACCAATTTCAAAAGTTACCTTTAACCCCCCCTCAGGTGTTGCAAGGTACAAGAGCCACACCTTGTGCAGCATTAATGCTGCACAAGTCAAAGGTTGCTCTCTTAATTTTGCTCTTTGCACACGCGGAATAAAACATGTACACTATTTAGCCCATTATACTGTCAAACAGTAGTGGAGGCGTGACTTGTCTTTTTAAGGAGACGCAGCACAGGTGTCAAAATTTACACCTAGGTGCTGGGCGCTGATTCCTGAGCGTTGTTATTTGCTGTACAGGAGTCTGCGCTATTTTGATCCCTTGGCCATGCGCTGTGAGCGCTGCCTGTCTTCTGACCTCATTTCATGTTGGCCGGTGCGGTTAGCAATGGCCATGAATCCCAGGCCCGCAGTGGGTTTTCAAAAAATCACACTGCGTGGCTGGGATTCGTGGCCTTGTGCAGTAAATATGTTTGCCGCTCACACATGTCCTTACACCTGCTTCAGACTGGGCGGCCTCAGCTGATCCCTTATCGCCTACCACGGCCATGAGGCCGCACAGTCTGAAGAAGGCGGAAGGAGATGAGTTAAGACAGGCGAACATATGCACTGCACATGCCCATCAATCACACCCTCGCAGCCAAAATATATGAGACAACGAGGGGGGTTGTGTCGGGCAGGGCGGACGCCCAGGCACAGGCAGCCAACCAATGATGTCAGAAGACGGGCAGCGCAACCAAGGGGGGTGGTGCGTGTCATTAGAAAGGAAAGTCACACCTCAGGGACATTGTAATGGTCTCAATGAGACACATTTTGTACGTGTTGAGTTCCACGTTGGCAAGGATAAAAAGTCAGCCACCTTGTACAAATGCAGCATTACTGCTGTACAAGGTAGCTGTTATACATAGAAACACCTTGGGGTGGGTGGCAGGGTCCCTTTAATTTCAGTTCATGTGCCTGCGTGGCGTTTGCAGGTCACGTTGCCGGCTACACAGCAGGGGAACAGCTGGCGGTGCTGAACCCCACTAACACATTGGCTGTTGTTTTTCTCTGTGCAGCTAGCACTTCCGGGCCAAAACTAGCGGTGTTTGAGCCCAGGGGCAGCAGCAGGAGGAGAGGAGCAGAGTGTAGGCCGAAGCCTGCACTGGTGGCAGCTTTTGTTCTGTTGTGCCAGCGTGGCTTGTGTTGGACACGTTGCCGACTACACAGCAGGGGAACAGCTGGCGGTGCTGAACCCCACTGACACATCAGCTAGTGTTTTTTCTGTGTAGACAACACTTCCAGGTGGCAACTGACAGTGTTGAAACCCAGGGAATCAAAGAGGAGCAGAGTGTAGGCCGAAGCCTGCAGTGGAGCAAGTTGAAAGGGAACCTTTAACCCCCCCCCCCCCCCCCCCAGGCATTTGTTGCTGAAAGAGCCATGTTGTACAGCAGTAATACTGCACATGGAAAATGGTGGCTCCTAAAATTATGCTCCTTGCAAACGCTGAAGTACACACTCATATAATGTATCCCCTCACACCGTCAAACCGTCCCGGAAGTGGGACTTTCCTTTGTAATGTGACACAGCACAGCCGTCATTCCAACCCCCTTGGTGCCGTGCGCCACCTCCTCAACGTTGTTTGGTTCTGTCACGGAGCCCGCGCTGTAATGTTATCCCTTGGCCATGCACAGTTAGCGGTGCCCGTCTTCTGACATCATTTAGGTGTCAGGCTGGCAGTGCCTGTGCGTCCAAGCTGCCCGAGATCCAACCTCGCAGTGTCATCTAATGTAATCCCACTGCGGCCCAGGGATCCATGGGCATGCGCAGTGCATATCATCGCCTCTCACTCCCCTCCTTCCTGCTTCTTCAGACTGTGCGGCGTCACGGCCGTGGCATGCTATTAGGGATCAGCTGACGCCGCCTAGTCTGAAGAAGCGTGAAGAAGGGGAGTGAGAGGCTAGTATACGCACTGCGCATGGCCATGGATACAAGGCCCACTGTGGGATCACATTAGACGACACTGCGAGGTGGGATTTCGGGCAGCGTGGACGCACAGGCGCAGCCAGGACGACAACAAATGATGTCAGAGGACGGGCAGCGCAAACTGTGCATGACCAAGGGATAACATAACAGCGCAGGGTCCATGACGGAATCAAACAGTGCTAAGAGGGCAGCGCACGGTGCCAAGGGGGTAGCAATGACGGCTGTGCTGCGTCACATTACAAAGGAAAGTCCCACCTCCGGGACGGTTGGACGGTGTGAGGGGACACATTACATGAGTGTGTAGTTCAGCGTTTGCAAGGAGCATAATTTCAAGAGCGACCTTTTCCTTGTGCAGTATTAGTGCTGCACAAGGTGGCTCTTTCAGTAACAAACGCCTAGGGGGGGGGGACAGGTCCCCTTACATTTTAGTTGTGCCAGCGTGGCGGTCGCATGACACGTTGCCGGATACACAGCTGGGGATCAGCTGACGTTACTGAACCCCAATAACAGAGGAGCGACTGTTGACTGTGCAGACAGCACTTCCAGGCACCAACCGGCGGTGTTAGAGCCCAGGGACAGCAGGAGGAGCAGATTGGAGGTATTGCCGCACACACAGCTGGGGATCAGCTGACGTTACTGAACCCCAATAACAGAGGAGCGACTGTTGACTGTGCAGACAGCACTTCCAGGCACCAACTGGCGGTGTTAGAGCCCAGGGACAGCAGGAGGAGCAGAGGAACAGAGTGTAGGCCGAAGCCTGATTGGAGCAAGTTGAAAGGGAACCTTTAACCCCCCCCCCAAGACGTTTGTAGCTGAAAGAGCCATCTTGTGCAGCACTAAGGATGCAAAAGGAAAAGGTTGCTCTTTTAATTATGTTCCTTGCAAACACAGAAGTAAACACTAAAAATGTGTCCCCTTATACCGTAAAACCGTCCCGGAGGTGCGAATTTCCTTCGTAATGGGACACAGCACAGCTGTCATTCCTATCCCCTTGGTGCCGTGCGCTGCCTCCTCAGCGTTGTTTTAAGCTGTCACGGAGCCTGCGCTGTTCTGTTATCCCTTGGCCATGCCCAATTAGCGCTGCCTGTCTTCTGACATAATTTGGTGTCAGGCTGTCAGTGCCTGTGCGTCCAAGCTGCCCGAGATCACACCTCGCAGTGTCGTCTAACGTAATCCCACTGCGGGCCTTGGATCCATGGGCATGCACAGTGCATATCCTCGACTCTCACTCCCCTCCTTCCCTCTTCTTCAGACTGTGCGGTGTCACGGCTGTGGCATGCTATTAGGGATCAGCTGACGGCGCACAGTCTAAAGAAGGCGGAGGGAGATGAGCGAGAGCCCGAGGGGAAGATATGCACTGCGCATGCCCATGGATCCAAGGCCTGCAGTGTGATTCAATCAGAAGACACTGCGAGGCGGGATCTCGGGCAGCGCGGCCGCACAGGCGCAGCCAGCCTGACACCAAATTATGTCAGAAGACAGGCAGCGCAAATAGGGCATGGCCAAGGGATAACAGAACAGCGCAGGCTCCGTGACAGCTTAAAACAACGCTGAGGAGGCAGCGCATGGCACCAAGGGGGTAGGAATGACGGCTGTGCTGCGTCACATTACGAAGGAAAGTCCCAGCTCCGGGACGGTATAACGGTATCAGTGAACACATTTTATAAGTGTTAAGTTCTGCGTGTGCAAGGAGCTAAAATAAAAGAGCTACCTTTTCCTTGTGCAGCATTACTGCTGCACAAGATGGCTCTTTCAGTAACAAACGACGGGAGGGGGGGGGACAGGTTCCCTTACATTTAGGTTGTTGTGCCAGCGTGGCGGTCGCAGGACACATTACCGGCTACACAGCTGGGGATCAGCAGACGTTACTGAAACCCAATAACACTGGGTCGTATGTTTTTACTGTGCAGCCTGCACTTCTGAGCCGCAACTGGCGGTGTTGGAGCCCAGGAATAGCAGTTCAGGTGGTAGAAAGATGAACACAGCAGGAGACCTGGATGACACCCAATTACTTAATCAGGCAGAGGAGTGGCAAATTCCTGCGAGATCCAGGCCTGGTTCATTTTCAGGAAAGTAAGCCGGTCAACGTTATCGGAGGATAGTCGCATGCGACGGTCTGTTAGTACACCACCTGCGGCACTAAAGACACGTTCCGATAAGACACTAGCCGCAGGGCAAGCCAGCACCTCCAATGCATACTGGCTTAGCTCTGGCCATGTATCCAGCTTAGAGACCCAAAACTTGAACGGGGAAGAGCCGTCTGGGAGTACAGTAAGAGGGCAAGCCATGTAGTCTGTCACCATCTGACGGAACCGTTGCCTCCTGCTGACTGGAGCCGCCGGTGATGGTGTAGACATTTGGGGCGGGCACACAAAAGTGTGCCAGAGTTGTGCCATACTGGGCTTGCCTTGGGCAGAGGCACTGCTTATGCTCCCTCTTTGGGCAGAGCCTCCCCCACTGCCTCGACGCACTGAGCTGCTTTGTAAAGCACTAGCAGCACTCCTCTCAGTTGGACTGGAGAAGATGATGGAATTCACCAGTGTGTCGTGGTACTCCCGCAATTTACGCTCCCGGGTCAACGCTGGGATGAGGTTTTGGACGTTGTCCCAGTAGCGAGGATCGAGGAGGGTGAACACCCAATAATCAGGCATGTTGAGAATGTGGTCGATGCGGCGGTCGTTTCTCAGGCACTGCATCATGAAATCCACCATGTGCTGCAGACTGCCAACTGGCCCAGAAACGCTGTCCCCTGCTTGAGACATGATCTCTGCCCGCTCGTCATCACCCCACCCTCGCTGTACACACTGACCACTGGACAATTGTGTCGCTCCCTCCTCTAGACGGAGCTCTTCCTCCTCCATTGACTCCTCCTCATCCTCCTCACAAAGTGGCCCCTGCGTACCCCTTTGTGAGGAACCACGTGGCGCTGACTCTCCAGAAGCTGATGGAAAAGGTGACTCCTCATCCTCCACCTCTTCCACAACATCATCCCTTAACCCTTGCAAAGTTTGCTGAAGCAGGCAGATAAGGGGGACAGTCATGCTGACTAGTGCATCATCTGCACTTGCCATCCGCGTGGAATAATCAAAAGGACGCAAAACCTGGCAGACGTCCTTCATAGTGGCCCACTCTGTGGTTGTGAAGTCTGATCGGCGCTGACTGCGACTTCTTTGCGCCTGATGCAGCTGGTACTCCATAACTGCTTGCTGCTGCTCACACAACCGCTCCAACATATGTAACGTGGAATTCCACCGGGTAGGTAGGTCACATATGATGCGGTGTTCCGGAAGGCGGAATCGGCGCTGCAGAGCAGCAATGCGGGATCTTGCCAAGCTGGAACGCCGCAAGTGAGCACACTCTAGGTGGACCTTGTGCAGCAGGGCATCAAGATCTGGATAGTCCCTCAGAAAACTCTGCACAACCAAATTGAGCACATGTGCCAGACATGGGATGTGAGTGAGGTTGCCAAGGGCCAAAGCTGCCACCAGATTTCGGCCATTGTCACACACTACCATGCCTGGCTGGAGATTCGCTGGCAGTAACCACACATCGCTCTCCTGCTTGATGGCATTCCAGAGCTCCTGCGCTGTGTGGCTTCGATTCCCCAATGAAACTAGTTTCAAGACGGCCTGCTGACATTTGGCCACGGCTGTGCTCATGTCGGTCATAGGTAAACGTTCACGGGTCCATGTGGAGGTGGACTGTGACGGATCCTGCAGAGATGATTCTGAGGAACTTGTGTAGGAGGAGGAGTCAATGCGTACAGACTGGATTCCTGCAATCCTTGGAGTGGGCAGGACACGTCCTGCGCCACTCGCACGATCTGTACCTGGCTCAACAACATTAACCCAATGGGCAGTGAGGGAAACGTATCGCCCCTGTCCATGCTGACTGGTCCACGCATCGGTGGTGAGGTGAAATTTGCTACTGATGGCGTTCAGTAGCGCATGTTTTATGTTTCCCTCAACATGCCTGTGCAGGGCAGGGACAGCTTGCCTGCTGAAGTAAAAGCGGCTGGGCACCTTGTACTGTGGGACTGCCAATGCCATCAAGTCACGGAAGCTGTCAGTCTCCACCAGCCTGAATGAGAGCATTTCCAGGGACAACAGTTTGGCAATGCCTGCATTCAGAGCCTGTGCTCGGGGGTGGTTGGCCGAGAATGCCCGCCTTTTCTCCCATGCCTGTACTACCGATGGCTGTAGAGTAGACTGGGAGTGTGAGGATGACTGGGAAGGTGGTGCTGTGGGTGGAATTACACAAGGTCTCTGGACAACAGTGCCAGAGGTTCTTCCATGGCGATCCTGGGAGGAAGCCAAACCAGCTGTGCGTGAGCTGGAGGAAGAGGCAACACGAGCTGAAGAGGTGGTAGCTGCCGCTGTTGGTTGGCCTACATCTTCAGTGTGTTTCTGTAACTCCACCGCGTGCCTGGTCCGCACATGTTTCCACATATTTGTGGTATTGAGGTTGCTGACATTTTTCCCTCTTTTTACTTTCTGATGACACAGCTTGCATTTGACAAAACAAATGTCATCTGCAACTGTGTCAAAAAAGGACCAGGCACTGCAAGTCTTGGGAGCGCCCTTTTTGGCTTTGGAAAGTGACAGGCTCCTAACGGGTGCCAAAGTGGAGGCTACAGGCTCCGCAGTCTTCCCCCTCTCTCTCCCTCTTTGGCCCGTAAGGGGAATCTCTTCCTCAGAGCTGCTCCCACCACCTTCCTGTTCCTCACGCCACGATGGGTCAACGACCTCATCATCTCCACTACCCTCTGCCACCAACTGCTCCTCCTGGGTAGTCTCGGCAGCACAGTACGCACCAGAAAGCGGCACCTGAGTTTCATCATCAGATGCGTACTGCGCTGTGGTCACCGGAGGCACTGGCCCACCCGCCTCTTCAGAGTCAGAGAGACAAAGCTGTTGGGCATCACTGCACACTGCCTCTTCTTCCATTTCTCCAATGCTGCTTGGCTGGCCCCCTGTTTCCAAGCCAAGAGATTCAGAGAACAGAAGTAGAGACGGCTCCTGTCCTGGGCTCTCTGACTGCCTGGCCAATTTGGCAGGTGGTGAAGAGACAGAATGCTGCTCTCCAGTGCTCTGTGCCTGAGAGGATGTGGCACTAACTGAAGTCGATGCCGAGGCGTTAGCTGCCATCCACCCGACAACGGCTTCAATTTGGTCTTCACGCAGCAGCGGTGCACGGCGCTCTCCGACAAAGCTGCGCATGAAGGACTGTTCCCTGCTGAAACTGAGTGACGACGAGTCACCGGTGCCCGCAGCAGGCACAGAATCACCACGTCCTCTCCCTGCTCCTCTCCCTGCTCCGTGCCCACGCCCACGTGCCTTACTCCCTGCCCTCTTCATCTTGGTTGACAGATAAAGATAAGCAGAAAAGTACTAAGGCCTTAGTGTGCTTATTCCTGAAATGCTCCTCCTAACAGGTGTAAGAAACACTAATGTTGTAAAGTGTGGACTAAACTTTATTATTTTTCAAATGTGGCCTACACAAGTGTTAAGTTGTGTTTGGTGAACTTTCCTTTTTTTTTTTTTCTGCAGATCGGAATTCAGAGCAAGTTTAACTCACACGGGGACCGTGCAGACAGCCGTAAACGGCGCTGCAAGGCCCAAAAACCCTCCTCTAGGTTATCCTATGTAGTGTTTTTCCGCTATTTAGCTGGAGACGGGTGGAAAGACACTAATAGGAATTTTTTTTTTTAAATTTTAAACAGGCTGCACTATTTGAAAAAAAGGAAATTTTTTTTCAAGGTATGAGGCAGTAACGCACCCTGAGCTGAATCCAACCGGCTATGGCTGCACACAGACTACAGGGCGAGCTGCGCTCACACAGAGACCGTGCAGACAGCCGTAAACGGCGCTGCAAGGCCCAAAAAAACCCCTCTAGGTTATCCTATGTAGTGTTTTTCCACAATTTAGCTGGAGACGGGTGGAAAAACACTAATTGGAATTTTTTTTTTTTTTCAATTTTAAACAGGCTGCACTATTTGAAAAAAAGGAAATTTTTTTTCAAGGTATGAGGCAGTAACGCACCCTGAGCTGAATCCAACCGGCTATGGCTGCACACAGACTACAGGGCGAGCTGCGCTCACACAGAGACCGTGCAGACAGCCGTAAACGGCGCTGCAAGGCCCAAAAAACCCCCTCTAGGTTATCCTATGTAGTGTTTTTCCACAATTTAGCTGGAGACGGGTGGAAAAACACTAATAGGAATTTTTTAAAAAAATTTTTAAACAGGCTGCACTATTTGAAAAAAAGGGAAATTTTTTTCAAGGTATGAGGCAGTAACGAACCCTGAGCTGAATCCAACCGGCTATGGCTGCACACAGACTACAGGGCGAGCTGGGCTCACACGGAGACCGTGCAGACAGCCGTAAACGGCGCTGCAAGGCCCAAAAAACCCCCTCTAGGTTATCCTATGTAGTGTTTTTCCACAATTTAGCTGGAGACGGGTGGAAAGACACTAATAGGAAATTTGAGAAAAAATGAGCAGCAGGCTGCACTATGAGCAAAAACGGACAACTGTATGAAGCAGTGTGAACCCCCCCTGAGCTGAATACAACCGGGTATATGGCTGCACACAGACTACAGAGTGAGCTGCACACACACACACACAGAGACCTTGCAGAACGCTGTTAAAACAGCGCTGCAAGGCAAGAGCAAGGTGAACAGTGAAGAACACACAGCGTTTTGCTAAATTAGCCTTGGGAAAGGAAAATAAAGCAATTAGCTATCTCAACTGGCCCTCAGTTAGAACACAGCGTCCTGTCCCTAACTGAAATCACAGCAGAGTGAGCGCAAAATGGCGGCAGCGTTGTTTATAGTGCAGAGTGACATCATTTCAGCAGCCAATCACAGCCTTGCCAGTACTTACATGCCCACCATGCTAAACAGGATGTGCCCACACTTCCATTCATTCCTCATTGGCTGCTGCGTTCAGTTTGAATTCTGGGAACTTCCGATTCCGGTATCCGATACGCGGGAAGTATCGGAATTCGGTATCGGAATTCCGATACTGCAAATATCGGCCGATACCCGATACTTGCGGTATCGGAATGCTCAACACTATTCGTAACACCTCTGCAGACAGAGTACTTCTTTCTGCTGAGCTGGGGAGTCTTTGAGCAGCCACACACTGTCTCAACAATGCCAGTTCACTCTCTTCCTGTTGAAGTTGAACTCCCTCATCCCGAGATCGTGTCCCAGTATGCCTTCCTGGGCCGAGGTGTGTATTTGCTCCTGCATTGCCACCACCATCCTGGTGGGTCTCAGAAACTTTGGAATTTCTTCATCTTCCACCTCTGCATCTCTGCCCTACTCTGGATTAGTACTTCTCCTCCTAGACAGGGCATCAGCATGAGTGTTTTCTGCTCCCCTCTTATAGGCAATCTTATAGAGAAACTTCACCAATCTGGCCACCCATTGCTGCTCCAGAGCCCCCAGTCTCGCATTCTCCAGGTGCACTAGCGGGTTGTTGTCAGTGTGCACTAATACTTCAGAGCCAGATACAGTAGATATTACGCGAATCTCTCCATCATAGCCCACACTAACGCCAGCAGCTCAAACTTAAAGGAGATGTAGTTGTCTGGATTGCATTCGGAATCATGAAGGGACCAGCTAGTGAACACGATCAACCTCTCTTTCCTGTCCTGCATCTGTGACAACATAGCTCCAAGTCCCAGCAGACTCCTGTCGGTGTGGAGAATAATTGGTTGCGAGAAATCTGCATAAGCCAAGACAGGTGATTCTTTAGATCTGGAAAGGCCTCTTCTTGGGACTCCTTCAAGTGGATTTTCCAGTTTTTTGCACTGGAAGGTACCTTTTTCAACAGCTCCAGTAAAGGCTTTGCCCGCCGAGCGAAGTTCTTCACAGTGCGCCTATAATATCCGGTCAGTTCCAGGAATGCCTGAATATTCTTTACGGTCTCTGGAGTGGGCCAGTGTTGAATCCCAGCAATCATTTCTCTGGAGGGCTCTGCCCCATCACCGGAAACGACGTGGCCCCAGTACTCAATCTGTGAGCAAAACAAATTTCATTTTTGGGGCTTCACTTTTAGTCCATGTCTCTGAAGATGGGCCAACACTTGTTCTAAGCACTGCAGATGTTCCTTGAATGAAGCCGCATAGACTAATATGTAATCCAGGTAAATGAGCGTGCATTAAAAATTCAAGTCCCCTAGGCACCTTTCCATGTTGCGTTGAAAAGTCCCGGGAGCGTTAGCTAAGCTGAACGGCATTCGATTGAACTTGTACAAACCCATGGGAAGAATAAAAGCTGTCTTCACTCGATCTTGTACAGACATGGGTACTTGCCAGTAACCGCAGGCGATGTCCAATGTAGAGAAAAACCTGGCTTTTCCCAGAGTGGATAGGGACTCTTCAATCCTAGGTAGTGGGTATGAGTCTCTCATGGTACAGGCATTGAGTTTTTGGTAATCCACACAAAAACGTAAGGTACCATCCTTCTTCCGCACTAACACAATTGGGGCAGCCCATGGACTCTGGCTCTCCCTAATCACACCCGCTGCAACATCTGGTTCAACGTGTTCTTCACCTCCTGGTAGGTATAACTGTGGGGGAATTTGTCGATAACGCTCTCTTATAGGTGTGGTGCTTCCAGTTGGTATCCCGTGCGTAATGGCCGTGGTGCAGCGAAAATCATCTTCGTGGAGAGCAAAAACATCTTTATACTTCCCCAGCATAGCTTCTACCTGTTGTACCTGGGTGAGTTTGAGTTTGGTCAACTCGGCCCGGATTAATTTCAGTATGGGTCAGCTCTCTTTGATGTAATGAGGTTCTGATGCTGAGATGGAGTTCACTGCCACAGTCCAAGGGTCTCCAGGTTGTACTTCCACTTGTACTGCTTGGGAGGGTATTGTTTCATCAGGTGGACTCATTACTCGGGCCACCACACTTCTGGGAAAAATGGTGATGTCCTGATCTCCCAAATCAAGACATTGTACAGGAACATGAAAAGAAGCTGCGGAGACACCATCACGTGTTTCTCGACGCAAGCAGTGAATAGCCAGGCCTTTCCCCGGGAAGGGCAGCATCCTATGAAGGAAAGCCACCTATGCCAAGCATGGTATCCATCCACAGACAGCTGTTTCGGGGTTTTTGCCCCCTCATCAGTGTGGAGCAGTGCCTAGTGAAAGGCTATAAAGGCACAGATGATTGGCCTCGGGGAGACCAAAACATCCACCCCGAAACAGCTGTCTGTGGATGGATACCATGATTGGCATAGATGGCTTTCCTTCATAGGATGCTGCCCTTCCCGTGGTTGTTCCTTCCCGGGGAAAGGCCTGGCTATTCACTGCTTGCGTCGAGAAACACGTGATGGTGTCTCCGCAGCTTCTTTTCATGCATCTGCATATTTCCCATAAGGGATGGGGGCAGTGTTCTAGAATCACTGTGTTGAGAAACACGTGATGGTGTCTACGCGGTGTTGGATGTTTTGGTCTCCCCGAGGCCAATCATCTGTGCCTTTATAGCCTTTCACTAGGCACTGCTCCTAATAGCCAGATTCCTACTCCACACTGATGAGGGGCAAAAACCCCGAAACAGCTGTCTGTGGATGGATACCATGCTTGGCATAGGTGGCTTTCCTTCATAGGATGCTGCCCTTCCCATGGTTGTTCCTTCCCGGGGAAAGGCCTGGCTATTCAATGCTTGCGTCGAGAAACACGTGATGGTGTCTCCGCAGCTTCTTTTCATGCATCTGCATATTTCCCATAAGGGATGGGGGCAGTGTTCTAGAATCACTGCGTTGAGAAACACGTGATGGTGTCTCTGCGGTGTTGGATGTTTTGGTCTCCCCGAGGCCAATCATCTGTGCCTTTATAGCCTTTCACTAGGCACTGCTCCTAATAGCCAGATTCCTACTCCACACTGATGAGGGGCAAAAACCCCGAAACAGCTGTCTGTGGATGGATACCATGCTTGGCATAGGTGGCTTTCCTTCATAGGATGCTGCCCTTCCCGTCGTTGTTCCTTCCCGGGGAAAGGCCTGGCTATTCACTGCTTGCGTCGAGAAACACGTGATGGTGTCTCCGCAGCTTCTTTTCATGCATCTGCATATTTCCCATAAGGGATGGGGGCAGTGTTCTAGAATCACTGCGTTGAGAAACACGTGATGGTGTCTCCGCGGTGTTGGATGTTTTGGTCTCCCCGAGGCCAATCATCTGTGCCTTTATTGTACAGGAACAGTCCCTTCTCGTACAGTGGCTAATGTATGCACCACTAGGAGTCCCGTGGGTAATTGTTCAGAAGAAGATGATTCAATTTTGACCTCAACTCCCTCCAAGGGGACACAGGCATGGACTGGCAGAGACAGCACTGTTTGTCCCAGTGGAAGAACAAGTTTGGTGGAAGCAGGGACGATTACTTTTCCCAACACTCCTCCCTCACATCTAGACTCTTGTACTTCTGCCACCCGAGCCAGTTGTTGGTAAATTCTCCTTTAGGAGGTATGTGGGCCCCACTGTTTTAGAAACTCATTAGAGGACTCCCTGATGAGAAGACTTCCGAACTCTTTCCGCACGTTCATTCCCAAGGTGACGGCGGGTCCATTACTTACTTTTCTCTGGGTCAGTATCACACCTTTCCATCCCAGGTCTCTCCTGCAGATAGACACTTGCATCCATACCATCCCTGTGACTGGGATGGATAGTTGGTTGGCCACCATTAACTTTATCACATGGCCCCAATCAGGCCGCTTTGCTCCAGGAAAATGTCGCCGGAAGTGTGCCCGCTCTCTCCGCAGTTGTAACAAGTGATGAGCCTCGGCCAGCGAAACATTCTGGAATCACGGCGGGGCTCTGGGCCTTCCTTGCTCTCTGAAGAATTACTGGTAGCCTCCATTTTCTTCTTTATGTCAGCCAGTTCTGCTTTCACACTCACAAGTTCTCTCCTCAGTTCTTCTACCCATTGGGGTTCAGCAATGGCGTTTACAGACACCCCTACTCCTGTTCACGCATGCGTGCCTCACTCCCTACTTCAGGGAAAGTCATTTGGGGGGTTCACCCGAACACGTTCTCGCAGGGCTTGTTTTGTCAGCACGTCCCGCAACCCAGTCACTAGAAGATCTCGTAACATTATGTCTGTGGGTCCTACTCCCATGCCGTCTTTTCTAATAATCGCAGTGTGTAGCACTTGCAATGCATACATATATTGGGTTACGGTCTCCCCTCCCTCTGCATTCTACTAAAAAGGCGTGTTCTCAGTTGCCTTACATCTATGGGGTCTCCATGAGTCACCTCCAAGATCTGAAACACCTTATTAAAGGTATCTCGGTCTCGGGGATCCGTAAAGTCACTGAATCCCTGCCTTCTCTGTCCAGTGCCATAATGGCCACCTCAGCCTCCAGCGCAGGGGTCATGGGGTGCATTTTCGTCATGCATCTAAAGCACTCAGTCCAGCTCCAAAGCAGAGTTTTGCTCCCTGTGAATTTGGACAAATTGCTTAGCATGGCCCCCAGGGAAAAGCTAGTCCTGGGGCCACCCCCAACTGCTTGGTCTGCTGCCTGCTTGCTATTGGACTGTTCCCTGCCGACTACGCCAAGTGTAGGATGCTAGCAGGAGACAGACAGGGGAAGAGCAAGGGTTAACAGGGGTTTTTATGTAACACACCAATAGATCAAGCAGGGGGTTATTATTATAAAGATAACAACAGCTCAACTTATCAGTCTCTGGGTCTTGGTAGGAGGTGGCTGGAAGATTCCTCGGTGGCACCGCAGGTAGCGTAAGAAGTTTCAAATCCGGTCCTGCAGAAAGGCGATGCATTGTCTCCTGACAGTGGTAAATCCTCTGGGTCCTTCGGCACATGGTCTCCTGGTACAGGCATGAGATGTTGTAGAGGTGTAGGTCCGCGGCACAGCGGACATAGAAAACAGTTCGGCAGACAAGGCCGGAGGAATAGTATTCAGTCCAGTGGTTGCGGCGACAGGAACAGGCCGGCACTCAGCAGACACTGCAGGGATAGGACTCAGCAGTATCTCTGCGGTGGTGAGCGGAACGATGCTTTGAAGTCCTGTAGCACAGAAAGAAAAAGAGCACAAAATGTCCCAAATAAGATCCAAGTAATAATTTATTCCAAAAATACAAGTAGACACTACAAAATAACCATAAAAGAATCAAATAGACAAAGTGAAATAGCTAACATTACAGGTATAACACCCAGAAACCGCATATATCAAAGTGGATGGGAGGACACAAAATACTGATCCCACAGACAATGTATGATATGCTATCACGTTGGGTAAAAAATGTCTGGTAAGAGATATCAAAGTGCTTGGAACAATAAATTTGCGCAGCTTCTAAAACAGTATATCCATAAATACCAAGTCAAAATATAAGGTGCTGCTATAAGAAAACTGAAAAGCAGTGAGACACTCAACCAGTAACAATATAACCCAGCACAAAATTAGGTATGTATCACTTTAAAATACATTCACATTACTAGGGGTGTGCAATGATATCCTTACTCCACTGCGGTCTCTAGCTTCACATTTTTTCACATTTATTTACACTGTGTTCCAAATTATTATGCAAATAATATTTCCTCATATTTTCTCTAAATTACCTATCTGAATTGCAGTCATTGTTATTTTTCAGTCATCTACTATTCTAGTATAATTGCAATGTTTTGGAACAAACTGCCTATGAAAATAGTATCTTTTAAAAAAAATAAATAAACACTCAAAATGCATGTTCCAAATTATTATGCACAGCAGAGTTTTCAACCTTTTTTATTTGATTTTGAACAAAAAAATGGTCAATTGTGAAGTAACAAGCATTATCAGCTTAGTACAAAATGAAATCAAACCGTTTTCAAGTGAAAACTTTATTCTAGGTGATGTTACATTTGCACATAGGACCCCTTGTGCCACATACACACCACGACTGATATGGGCGAGGTCCAGTCCTATATATCGTTACAGACTCAGGCCGGCGTCACACACAGCGTAAAACAATACGGTCCGTATATTACGGCCGTAATACGCTGAAAAGTCCCGAAAAAAGTGGTCCGTAGCTCCTCCGTAGGCAGGGTGTGTCAGCGTTTTTTGCGCATGGCATCCTCCGTATGTAATCCGTATGGCATCCGTACTGCGTGGTTTTCTCGCAGGCTAGCAAAACCAACATACCGCTATAGAAGTGATCCATGTGTCCCAAAAAGAAAAGAAAATATATATATATACTGTCTATATATATATATATATATATATATATATATATGTCAGTAGACACATATATTAGAGAGAAAAGCCGGTAATTCAGTGCGGTGTACAGTAAAATCACACTGACAGCTTACAGTAGAATAGGTAGAATAAATGTGTACACGTAGAATAGGTATATATATATATATATGTCAGTGAGACACATATATGTATATATATTAATATTTTTTCCAGCGCTATACAGCTTGAAAGCCGGTAATTCAATTACCGGCTTTTTCCTTCTCCTTCCTAAAACCCGACATGATTTGAGACATGGTTTACATACAGTAAACCATGTCTTCTCTCCATTTTTATTGCAGATTCCACACTACTAATGTCAGTAGTGTGTATCTGCAAAATTTGGCCGTTCTAGCTCTTAAAATAAAGGGTTAAATGGCGGAAAAAATTGGCGTGGGCTCCCGCGCAATTTTCTCCGCCAGAGTAGTAAAGCCAGTGACTGAGGGCAGATATCAATAGCCTGGAGAGGGTCCACGGTTATTGGCCCCCCCCTGGCTAAAAATATCTGCCCCCAGCCACCCCAGAACAGGCACATCTGGAAGATGCGCCTATTCTGGCACTTGGCCACTCTCTTCCCATTCCCGTGTAGCGGTGGGATATGGGGTAATGAAGGGTTAATGCCACCTTGCTATTGTAAGGTGACATTAAGCCAGATTAATAATGGAGAGGCGTCAATTATGACACCTATCCATTATTAATCCAATTGTAGTGAAGGGTTAAATAAAACACAAACACATTATTTAAAATTATTTTAATGAAATAAAAACAATGGTTGTTGCAGTATTTTATTCAACGCCCAATCCAGTCACTGAAGACCCTCGTTCTGTGAGTAAAAAAACATAATAAACCAACAATATACTTACCCTCCGCAGATCTGTAACGTCCAACGATGTAAATCCTTCTGAAGGGGTTAAAACATTTTGCAGCAAGGAGCTGTGCTAATGCAGGCTGCTCCTCGCTGCAAAACCCCAGGGAATGAGGCTAAAAATAGATCAATGATCTATATTTAGCTTTATTTGCGGTGAGGCGCCCTCTGCTGGCTGTTCATAGATCGTGGGAAATTACCTAGAAAGCTCCCTGGCTTCAGTGACTGGATTGGGCGTTGAATAAAATACTGCAACAACCATTGTTTTTATTTCATTAAAATAATTTTAAATGATGTGTTTGTGTTTTATTTAACCCTTCACTACAATTGGATTAATAATGGATAGGTGTCATAATTGACGCCTCTCCATTATTAATCTGGCTTAATGTCACCTTACAATAGCAAGGTGGCATTAACCCTTCATTACCCCATATCCCACCGCTACACGGGAATGGGAAGAGAGTGGCCAAGTGCCAGAATAGGCGCATCTTCCAGATGTGCCTGTTCTGGGGTGGCTGGGGGCAGATATTTTTAGCCAGGGGGGGGCCAATAACCGTGGACCCTCTCCAGGCTATTAATATCTGCCCTCAGTCACTGGCTTTACTACTCTGGCGGAGAAAATTGCGCGGGAGCCCACGCCAATTTTTTCCGCCATTTAACCCTTTATTTTAAGAGCTAGAACGGCCAAATTTTGCAGATACACACTACTGACATTAGTAGTGTGGAATCTGCAATAAAAATGGAGAGAAGACATGGTTTACTGTATGTAAACCATGTCTCAAATCATGTCGGGTTTTAGGAAGGAGAAGGAAAAAGCCGGTAATTGAATTACCGGCTTTCAAGCTGTATAGCGCTGGAAAAAATATTAATATATATACATATATGTGTCTCACTGACATATATATATATATATACCTATTCTACGTGTACACATTTATTCTACCTATTCTACTGTAAGCTGTCAGTGTGATTTTACTGTACACCGCACTGAATTACCGGCTTTTCTCTCTAACAGCGCTGCGTATTTCTCGCAAGTCACACTGCTTGTCCGTGTGTAATCCGTATTTTTCACGCTTCCATAGACTTTCATTGGCGTATTTCTTGCGCAGTACGGTGACAAACGCAGCATGCTGCGATTTTGTACGGCCGTAGAAAGCCGTATAATACTGATCAGTAAAATACGGCAAATAGGAGCAGGGGCATAGAGAATAATTGTGCCGTATTTTTTGCGAGTTTTACGGACGTAGATTCTGCGCTCTTACGTCCGTAAAACTCGCAAGTGTGACGCCGGCCTTACACTTGTTATGGGTCCTCAGTGGGACAAGTAATGTGTAACCATTTATAATATACTTTGTTTAACCCCTTCATGACCCAGCCTATTTTGACCTTAAAGACCTTGCCGTTTTTTGCAATTCTGACCAGTGTCCCTTTATGAGGTAATAACTCAGGAACGCTTCAACGGATCCTAGCGGTTCTGAGATTGTTTTTTCGTGACATATTGGGCTTCATGTTAGTGGTAAATTTAGGTCAATAAATTCTGCATTTATTTGTGATAAAAACGGAAATTTGGCAAAAATTTTGAAAATTTCGCAATTTTCACATTTTGAATTTTTATTCTGTTAAACCAGAGAGATATGTGACACAAAATAGTTAATAAATAACATTTCCCACATGTTTACTTTACATCAGCACAATTTTGGAAACAACATTTTTTTTTGTTAGGAAGTTATAAGGGTTAAAATTTGACCAGCGATTTGTCATTTTTACAACGAAATTTACAAAACCATTTTTTTTAGGGACAACCTCACATTTGAAGTCAGTTTGAGGGGTCTATATGGCTGAAAATACCCAAAAGTGACACCATTCTAAAAACTGCACCCCTCAAGGTACTCAAAACCACATTCAAGAAGTTTATTAACCCTTCAGGTGCTTCACAGCAGCAGAAGCAACATGGAAGGAAAAAATGAACATTTAACTTTTTAATCACAAAAATTATATTTTAGCAACAATTTTTTTATTTTCCCAATGGTAAAAGGAGAAACTGAACCACGAAAGTTGTTGTCCAATTTGTCCTGAGTACGCTGATACCTCATATGTGGGGGTAAACCACTGTTTGGGCACACGGCAGGGCTTGAAAGGGAAAGAGCGCCATTTGACTTTTTGAATCAAAAATTGGCTCCACTCTTTAGCGGACACCATGTCACATTTGGAGAGCCCCCGTGTGCCTAAAAATTGGAGCTCCCCCACAAGTGACTCCATTTTGGAAACTAGACGCCCCAAGGAACTTATCTAGATGCATAGTGAGCACTTTGAACCCCCAGGTGCTTCACAAATTGATCCGTAAAAATGAAAAAGTCCTTTTTTTTCACAAAAAAATTCTTTTAGCCTCAATTTTTTCATTTTCACATGGGCAACAGGATAAAATGGATCCTAAAATGTGTTGGGCAATTTCTCCTGAGTACGCCAATACCTCATATGTGGGGGTAAACCACTGTTTGGGCACATGGTAAGGCTCGGAAGGGAAGGAGCGCCATTTGACTTTTTGAATGAAAAATTATTTCCATCGTTAGCGGACACCATGTCGCGTTTGGAGAGCTCCTGTGTGCCTAAACATTGGCGCTCCCCCACAAGTTACCCCATTTTGGAAACTAGACCTCCCAAGGAACTTATTTAGATGCCTAGTGAGCACTTTAAACCCTCAGGTGCTTTACAAATTGATCTGTAAAAATGAAAAAGTATTTTTTTTTCACTAAAAAATTCTTTTCGCCTCAATTTTTTCATTTTCACATGGGCAGTAGGATAAAATGGATCATAAAATTTGTTGGGCAATTTCTCCCGAGTACACCGATACCTCATATGTGGGGGTAAACCACTGTTTGGGCACACGGCAGGGCTCGGAAGGGAAGGCGCGCCATTTGACTTTTTGAATGGAAAATTAGCTCCAATTGTTAGCGGACACCATGTCGCGTTTGGAGAGCCCCTGTGTGCCTATGCATTGGAGCTCCCCCACAAGTGACCCCATTTTGGAAACTAGACCCCCCAAGGAACTTATCTAGATGCATATTGAGCACTTTAAACCGCCAGGTGCTTCACAGAAGTATATTACGCAGAGCCATGAAAATGAAAAATAATTTTTCTTTCCTCAAAAATGATTTTTTAGCCTGGAATTTCCTATTTTGCCAAGGATAATAGGAGAAATTGGACCCCAAATATTGTTGTCCAGTTTGTCCTGAGTACGGTGATACCCCATATGTGGGGGTAAACTACTGTTTGGGCACATGCCGGGGCTCGGAATTGAAGTAGTGACGTTTTGAAATGCAGACTTTGATGGAATGCTCTGCGGGCGTCACGTTGCGTTTGCAGAGCCCCTGATGTGCCTAAACAGTAGAAACCCCCCACAAGTGACCCCATTTTGGAAACTAGACCCCGAAAGGAACTTATCTAGATGTGTGGTGAGCACTTTGAACCCCCAAGTGCTTCATAGAAGTTTATAATGCAGAGCCGTGAAAATAATAAATACGTTTTCTTTCCTCAAAAATAATTATTTAGCCCAGAATTTTTTATTTTCCCAAGGGTTACAGGAGAAATTGGACCCAAAAGTTGTTGTCCAGTTTCTCCTGAGTACGCTGATACCCCATGTGTGGGGGTAAACCACTGTTTGGGCACACGTCGGGGCTCAGAAGGGAAGTAGTGACTTTTGAAATGCAGACTTTGATGGAATGGTCTGCGGACGTCACATTGCGTTTGCAGAGCCCCTGGTGTGCCTAAACAGTAGAAACCCTCCACAAGTGACCCCATTTTAGAAACTAGACCCCCCAAGGAACTTATCTAGATATGTGGTGAGCACTTTGAACCCCCAAGTGCTTCACAGACGTTTACAACGCAGAGCCGTGAAAATAAAAAATCATTTTTCTTTCCTCAAAAATGATGTTTTAGCAAGCATTTTTTTATTTTCACAAGGGTAACAGGAGAAACTGGACCCCAGTAATTGTTGCGCAGTTTATCCTGAGTATGCTGGTACCCCATATGTGGGGGTAAACCACTGTTTGGGCACACGTCGGGGCTCGGAAGTGAGGGAGCACCATTTGACTTTTTGAATACGAGATTGGCTGGAATCAATGGTGGCGCCATGTTGCGTTTGGAGACCCCCTGATGTGCCTAAACAGTGGAAACCCCTCAATTCTAACCCCCCCACACCTCTAACCCTAATCCCAACTGTAGCCATAAACCTAATCACAACCCTAACCCCAACACACCCCTAACCCTAATCCCAACTGTAGCCATAACCCTAACCACAACCCTAATTCCAACCCTAACCCTAAGGCCATGTGCCCACGTTGCGGATTCGTGTGAGATTTTTCAGCATCATTTTTGAAAAATCCGCGGGTAAAAGGCACTGCGTTTTACCTGCGGATTTTCCGCGGATTTCCAGTGTTTTTTGTGCGGATTTCACCTGCGGATTCCTATTGAGGAACAGGTGTAAAACGCTGCGGAATCCGTACAAAGAATTGACATGCTGCGGAAAATACAATGCAGCGTTTCCGCTTGGTATTTTCCGCACCATGGGCACAGCGGATTTGGTTTTCCATATGTTTACATGGTACTGTAAACCTGATGGAACACTGCTGCGAATCTGCAGCCAAATCCACACCGTGTGCACATAGCCTAATTCTAAAGGTATGTGCACACGCTGCGGAAAACGCTGCGGATCCGCAGCAGTTTCCCATGAGTTTACAGTTCAATGTAAACCTACGGGAAACAAAAATCGATGTACACATGCTGCGGAAAAACTGCACGGAAACGCAGCGGTTTACATTCCGCAGCATGTCACTTCTTTGTGCGGATTCCGCAGCGGTTTTACAACTGCTCCAATAGAAAATCGCAATTGTAAAACTGCAGTGAAATGCGCAGAAAAAAACGCGGTAAATCCGCGATAAATCCGCAGCGGTTTAGCACTGCGGATTTATCAAATCCGCAGGGGAAAAATCCGCAGAGGACCAGAATACGTGTGCACATACCGAAACCCTACCCCTACCCCTAACCCTACCCCTACCCCTAACCCTACCCCTACCCCTAACCCTACCCCTAACCCTACCCCTAACCCTACCCCTAAACCTAACCCTACCACTAACCCTAACCCTACCCCTAACCCTAACCCTACCCCTAACCCTAACCCTAACCCTATTCTAACATTAGTGGGAAAAAAAATTTCTTTATTTTTTTATTGTCCCTACCTATGGGGGTGACAAAGGGGGGGGTCATTTATTATTTTTTTTATTTTGATCACTGAGATATAATCTATCTCAGTGATCAAAATGCACTTTGGAACGAATCTGCCGGCTGGCAGATTCGGCGGGCGCACTGCACATGCGCCCGCTATTTTGGAAGATGGCGGCGCCCGAGGAGAAGACGGACGGAGCTCGGCAGGATCGGTAAGTATGATGGGGTGGGGGGAGCACGGGGGGGGATCGGAGCATGGGGTGGGGAATCGGAGCGCGGCAGGCGTGGAACGGAGCATGGGGGCGTGGAACGGAGCACGGGGGGGCTGGAACGGGGCACGGGGTGGTGGAACGCAGCACGGGGGGGTGGATCGGAGTGCAGGGGGGTGATTGGAGCACGGGGGGATGATTGGAGCACGGGGGGAGCGGACAAGAGCACGGGGGGGAGCGGAGCACTGGACGGAGGGGAGCCGGAGCAGTGTACCGGCCAGATCGGGGGGCTGGGGGGGGCGAGCGGTGGGGTGGGGGCACATTAGTGTTTCCAGCCATGGCCGATGATATTTCAGCATCGGCCATGGCTGGATTGTAATATTTCACCCGTTATAATAGGTGAAATATTACAAATCGCTCTGATTGGCAGTTTCACTTTCAACAGCCAATCAGAGCGATCGTAGCCACGAGGGGGTGAAGCCACCCCCCCTGGGCTAAACTACCACTCCCCCTGTCCCTGCAGATCGGGTGAAATGGGAGTTAACCCTTTCACCGGATCTGCAGGGACGCGATCTTTCCATGACGCCACATAGGCGTCATGGGTCGGATTGGCACCGACTTTCATGACGCCTACGTGGCGTCATGGGTCGGGAAGGGGTTAAGTGAACCTGTGACCTCAAGTCGTAGATCTTAGGTGTGGTATATGGTGTTTGTTACCCACATCCGCTATTCACATAGTTACCCTATTATGATTGAGAGTTTTGTATTTCATCTGAGTATTTTAATTATGATGATAATTAATAAATGCTGTAATTTTTATACACTTGAAATGGCAGTTTTGTGACTCCTTTTTCGGATTATATAAACTCCTTGCACATGTTGCCCCTGGTGAGATTGCAACCCAGGACCTCAGTGCTGGAAAGCTACAGTGATAATCACTAAGTCACTGAGCTGCCCCAAATGTAGCCTAATTATAATTACACTAGATGGTAGCCCGATTCTAACGCATCAGGTATTCTAGAATATGTATGTAGTTTATTTATGGAGATTTAAGAATATTGCAATGAATGCACAGGATTTTCCAGGTAAAATATATACATTATCATTAAATTTTATTGCTCATAGAACTTAATACAACTGAATGAAATTATTAAACAGATCATCAAAATATATAAACCATTACATGAATATCTAACTGTATTTAAATAAATCATCGGGCGAAAGAAGTACATAGATTCTATAATATATTTGTTAACAATATCAACCCAAAATATTTTTGGACACCACATTGACTGACTGAACGTGTTCAGTAAACGTGAGTGAACTATGTCGCACTGTGACTGACAGAACGTGTTCAGTAAATGTGACTGAACTACGTGGCACTGTGACAGACCAAACTTATTCAGTAAAACGTGAGTGAACTACGTCACACTGTAACTGACAGAACTTATTCAGTAAATGTGAGTAAACTATGTCGCACTGTGACTGACAAAACTTGTTCAGTAAACGTCACTGAACTACGTGGTACTGTGACTGACCAAACTTATTCAGTAAAATGTGAGTGAACTACGTCACAGTGTAACTGACAGGACTTGTTCAGTAAACGTGAGTGAACTATGTGGCACTGTGACTGACAGAACTTGTTCAGTAAACGTCACTGAACTACGTGGCACTGTAATTGACAGAACTTGTTCAGTAAACGTGACTGAACTATGTGGCACTGTGACTGACAGAACTTGTTCAGTAAGGCTAGGTTCACACTTGCGTTGTGCAGTCTGTTCAACAAATCCGTTAAACGGACTGCACTAACGCAAGTGCCGACTTTGGCACTGCGCTAGCGCAGATGGAGCATCTGCTAGCTCCATCTGCGCTAGCAGTGCACTAGCAGTGACGGATTTGGAAACGCTGCAGCCCGCGTCTCGGGTCCGTTACTCAATGACGGCACATCGCTGGCGCATGCCCATTGTGGGCGTGTGCTAGCAAAGCGTCCGCCATTGAAAGTAATGGAGGCGCTAACGGACTACGTTACACCGCGTTATGCCGCGGTGTAACGTAGTCCGTTAAACGGGTTCACACAACGCAGTGTGAACCCAGCCTAAACGTGAGTGAACTATGTGGCGACCAATCAGCGACGCGGGATTTCCGTTACAGACAAACAGACAGATGTAGACGATTATATAGTAGACTAGATGGTAGCCCAATTCTAACGCATTGGGTATTCTAGAATATGTATGTAGTTTATTTATGAAGATTTTAGAATACATTGAATACACAGGATTCGGCCGGCTGCGACCAATTAGCGAAGCGTGTTTCAAATCCCGCGCCAATTCGTGGCCCGACTGCGCCTGTCGCTGATTGTTTGCGGCTGGCCATGTAGTATATAGAACAGCCACGTAGTATATTGCACAGCCATGTAGTATATTGCACAGCCACGTAGTATATAGCACAGCCACGTAGTAAATAGCACAGCCCACAGAGTATATAGCACAGCCCACTGAGTATATAGCACAGCCACGTAGTATATAACAGCCCATGGAGTATATAGCACAGCCACGTAGTATATAGCGCAGCCCATGGAGTGTATAACAGCCCATATAGCATATAACACAGCCACGTAGTATATAACAGCCCACGCACGCAGTACATAAAACAGGCCACGTAGTGTATAACACAGGCCATGTAGTGTATAACACAGCCCACGTAGTGTATGACACAGCCCACGTAGTGTAAAGCACAGCCCACGCAGTATATTGCCCAGCCCACGCAGTATATTGCACAGCCCACGTAGAATATTGCACAGCCCATGTAGTATATTGCCCAGCCCACGTAGTATATTGCCCAGCCCACGTAGTATATTGCCCAGCCCACGTAGTATGTGGCATTGCACAGCCCACATAGTATATTGCACAGCCCATGTAGTATATTGCACAGCCCACGTAGTATATAGCAATGTGGGCATCATATCCCTGTTAAAAAAAAAGAATTAAAATAAAAAATAGTTATATACTCACCTTCCGTTGGCCCCCGGATTGAAGTGGTTACCGACGCTCCTCGCGCGCTCCGGTCTGAAGAGTGCACTACGTCATCATCTCGCGAGATCGCAATGCATGGAGCGGTCACCGGAGAGTCGCGAGGAGCGGAAAAGGCGTGTTCTGGATCCGAGGGGCCGACGGACGGTGAGTATATAACAATTTTTTATTTTTTTTATTATTTTTAACATTAGATCTTTTTACTATTGATGCTGCATAGGCAGCATGAATAGTAAAAAGTTGGTCACACAGGGTTAATAGCAGTGTTAATGGAGTGCATTACACCACGGCATAACGCGGTCCATTAGCGCTGCCATTAACCCTATGTGAGCGCTGACTGTGGGGGAGTATGGAGCGGGTACTGACTGCGGGGAGTAAGGAGCGGCCATGTTGCCGCCGGACTGTGCCCGTCGCTGATTGGTCGTGGCTGTTTTGCCACGACCAATCAGCGACTTGGATTTCCATGACAGACAGAGCCGCGACCAATGAATATCCGTGACAGACAGACAGGAAGACGGAAGTGACCCGTAGACAATTATATAGAAGGTTTTACTGAAATGTCATTTTTAGAATGGATTAATTATCTAATTAATTAATTTTGAACAGGTTAGAAAAGTGATGCCAGACGACACATTCTACTTCACCATCCTGCGAAACCCAGTCTCTCGGATGGAATCATCTTTTGCCTATAACAGGAACAATGGACCCTTCAAAATGGCTAAAAACCTGGAAGATTTTTTAAACAATTCAAAAATATATTACAAAGGTACAGATGGACATGGCTATCTTGGTAAGGATTGGATAACTTTTGATTTAGGTTTTGAGCCTAATGATTCCCCTGAGCAATCAGTATTATCATGGCACGCAATGGATAACATATTTGATCTGGTGCTGATCACAGAATATTATGATGAGTCTCTTGTTCTCCTGAAGGATGCTCTGTGCTGGTCTTTTTATGATGTCCTGTCTTTCCCTCTGAATAGTAGAAGCAACAGTACTAAGAAAACACTAACACTGGAAACTAAAGAAAAGATAAAATCATGGAATAATTTGGACTGGGATATGTATGTCTATTTTAATAATACTTTCTGGAAACGTGTACAGACATTTGGAGTGGAACGTATGGAGCATGAGGTTAAAGAACTACAGAAAATGAGGACTTTGATGTCTGAAAAATGTCTTGAGGATGAGGTTGACCCCCAAGAAATTAGGGACCAGTCATTGCAGCCATATCAATCTGGGATTGCCAGGATCCTTGGTTACAACCTAAAGGTTGGACTATCTAAGGATGATGAGCTGCTGTGCAAAAGACTCGTCACTCCAGGACTTCAGTACAATACAATTTTACAAAATAAGCAGAGGAAAAAGCTCATACAAAGGACAACAACTTTACAAATTTTAGGAAAACCAATGAAGAATGTTATTAAATTATCATTGAAGCCATGAACATGTGACCTTGTTGTTGTAAAAGTTGTGACGTCCGCATTATCCACCCAACATTCCTTATTCCACAATATTTAACAAATGTCCACTTCCTACACCCGTAAAGCTTTGCTTAGAAACACAGTAAATTGACACCATGGTGGAAATCAGAAACATCTGATAATCTGATAATAAAAATGGTCCGTCGGGTATCAAAACAGAAATAAGAATATAGATGTGAACAGAGCATTAAATAGCTAACTTGAACAATATCATCTTTACTGACATGTTCCATGATTCCAGAGATGTACATAGTACATACAGCCTACCTCAAATATAAATTTGGAACTGGGAAGCATACTGTCATACTGTAGCTCCGCCTACTGCAAAGGATTCTGGGTAAACCTGCTATTCTTTGTATTATGCTGCTTGCAAGTACTTTCCGTTTCAGGAAAGCATCCACTATGTATGTCATCTCCTAACACATTTACACACTCCCCCTTCCCGGATACGGTTACCTCCTTACACCCCCCCAATAGAACTCCTGTGTTTTGGGCTCCATTGTAGTACTAGCCTTGCTGCCGTCCACCTCCTATACGGCACAGCTGTAATATCAACTGTGTGATCAGCTGACCTGATCATGCTAGTGATGTCAACCTACCACGAAAGTGCCAGCAATTAGCACTTGAATTCAGTGGCGGAATATAATGAGGTCAATCTGGGCAGCAGCCCAGGGCCCAGGGGTGTGGGGGGCCCTGGGCTACCGCTCAGATTGACCACCGCCATCAGGGCATTACTGCCCTGACTGGCGTATGGGCCCGGTGGGCAGAGGGGGCCTGCATCGGGCCCCGTCTCATCTGCTCACTGGGCCCCTACCGATGCTGCGGCAGTTTAACTCTATTGACGTACGGGCATGCGCCCGCACGTCAATAGTTAACATCCGCCAGCCAATTGGAGACTGGCAGCTGACGTCTGCAGCAGCATGCACGTCACCAGCGTCTTATGTCATTGTCAGTCGCCGGCGAGTGCGCGCTGCTGCAGGGAGCTTTGCTGAAGGAGCGCGGACAGGTGAGGAGAACTCAATTTTTTTTTTTTTAATTGTGAACAGCAATCCGGAGGGCCTGGGCCAGAATGCTGGACATACTGGGGGCAGAGATGCTGGACACACTGGGGGCAATATGCTGGACACACTGGGGGCAATATGCTGGACACACTTTGGGCAATATGCTGGACACACTGGGGGCAGGATGCTGGACACACTGGGGGCAGGATGCTGGACACACTGGGGGCAGTATGCTGGAGACACTGGGGCAGAGATGCTGGACACTGGGGGCAGAAATGCTGGACATTGGGGGCAGGATGCAGGACACATTGGGGGCAGAGATGCTGGACACATTGGGGGCAGAGATGCTGGACATTGGGGGCAGAGATGCTGGACACTGGGGGCAGAGATGCTGGACACACTGGGGGCAGGACTGGAGACAGATGGGGCAGGATTGGAGACATGGGCAGAATGTAGATACGGGGCATGATTGGAGACACGGGGAAGAATGAAAGACATCGGGCAGGATTGGAGACAGATCGTGCAGGATCATGGGGCAGGATGGATACGATAGAGACTGATGGGGCAGGATGGGGAGATCATATGGGGCAGAATGGATACTCATGAGGGCAGAATTGGAGAACATATGGCTGGAGCCAGAAATGAGATACACGGGGCCAGGATGGGGGATATTATTACTATAGGGGCTAATTAAGGAAAATTATTACTGCAGTGATGTATTTATTTTATTTTTTGAGGACACTGTTTTAAATGGGGCGGTCCTGTTACTATGTAGAGTGACACTATGCCGCCTCTTTTTCTTTATGTGGTGTAATGTAGAAGTTGGGAAAAATTAAGTAATGCGTTCTGCAAGTGGAGCTCGAGATAACTGTGTTATTTCCTGCAGAGACGAGCCCTGGCTGAATGAAGTGATGGAGGTCTGTGCTGGATGAAAGATGAAGGACTTCACCTAGAGACGTCACTGGTGAGTCAGTGTTACCTATACACTGACACTATACACTGTATACTATATACAGAAGTCCTGTGTATAATGTCACCAGTGATCACTGTATTACCTCTACACAGACACTGCATACTAAGTACAGATCTCCTGCGAATACTGGCACTTATGGTGATAGTATTGTTTTTTTTTTTTGTTTTTAGCTTTTTTCTTCCTAACTGAAGTGTAAATTGACTAGATCAATGGATGTTTGACAGGTTATAGTTTCACACAGCAACTATTTTTCTGGAATAATCTGGTTCAGGTATATGATGACCCCGTCACATGACCCCATCACATGACCCCGTCACATGACCGGGGGACCCACAGTGTCTGAACAGCCTGGGGCCCTGGCTACCCTTAATCCACCCCTGCTTCAATTGTACTTGTGTTTGAAAGAAGCGACTACAATTGAAAGCTGAGAGTCTGCTTTACATCTTCTCAGCTTGATAGCCAGTTAAATTCTGATAAAGGTTATGTTATAAGTGAAAGGGGAGAAGCCAGCGCTGCTTATGGTCAGAACGCAATACAAAAAGTGCAAATGCACATATTGATTTCTAACTGTATATCAAAATGAGACATTTAGCAAACAATTGATCAATTCTTTAAGCCACACCGCCACGCCAAGGCATTCTCATAATGGGGCAGTCCTACTCTACGATATTTATATTTGCTGTGCCATTGCAGCCTCCTAAATGTGTTGAAAGCAAAACCACATTAATCCCACTTTATGTTTTTTATATTCGCTGTGCCATTACGGCCTCCTAAATGTATTAAAACTGGGACCATATTGAATGCAAATTGTACCTGTAGCGTTTCAGAATCGCTCCCATGGCGCCAGAAAGGGTACGCACAGATAAAGGTCGACAAAGTCCAAACATATGTAGAGGAGCTGCGGAGACACCATCACGTGTTTCTCAACGCAGGCAGTGAATAGCCAGGCCTTTCCCCGGGAAGGAAAAACCAAGGGAAGGGCAGCATCCAATAAAGGAAAACATCCAATAAAGGAAAACCACCTATGCCAAGCATGGTATCCATCCACAGACAGCTGTTTCTTTTTTTTCTTTTTTTTCCCTCAGATGGGAAAATCCACGGTCCAGAAATCCAAGACCAAAGAAAAATCCCAAACAGCTGCGTCAAATCCAAAACACAAAAGCTGTTCCCATCATCATCAGAAAATTTCAGTTTACTACAACATCAGAAAAAACAAGTCAAGACATATTTACAAGGTATCTCCACTTCTTCACCTTCCAAATCCCTTCGGCATCCACTTCCCCCCTTCATCTTTTATCCCATAGAAAACACACATACATCTTCCCCAAAATCACTTTTAGACTATTCTTTACTACAATTTCCTTTCTCTTAAAAACATACACATTCCTCACATCCCATAATACTTCCTTTATACATGCAACTATTAACCACAACACTCTCTCCTTCACTCCATCACACATTCCCAAGCCAAACATGAACAACTCGAATGATAACAAGCTCACACCACACAATTCTTTACACAACGGTCCCATTCTTCCAATCACCTCCCTAGCATAATGACAATTCCAAAACACATGTATTACACTTTCCCTTCCACCACACCCACCTCTCGGACACATATCATTTCTCCCCAACCCACGATTCTTCTGAAATTCCCTAACTGGTAACACTCCATGCAAAGACTGCCACACAATCTCACTCTGCCTATTCGTCATACCGTCTAACCGCACTTTCTTCCATACTTTTTCTATATCATTCCCTCTTACCATGTTTATTCCACACTCTGTCTCTCTACATTCAATCATCCTATATACAGCCTTCTTATTACTCAACAACCTAACATCCACATCACATAACTCATACTTCACCAAAAATTTATAAACCCACACATACCATCTAGGCACGTCAAAAGCAACCGGATACCTCAGATCCCTCTCTCGCCACTTCAAACAAAATAAATACGCCCCAAACAAAAACCTACACAGACAAGAAAACTTGCCATCCATCCTAATCACCCTCAACACAAAAACCACAATATTTACACCAAAAAACACCTCAAGGTTTGGAAAACCCAACCCACCTTTTTCTAAACGTTTCACCAAAACCTCCCTCCTAGCCCTCTCCATTCTAGAATTCCACAAAAACACAAACAGAATCCTATTTAACCCCCTCATACACATATACCCCGGCGGAAAGACCACTGCAATATATAAGAAAATAGGCAAAATCACACTTTTAATAACTAAGATTTTTCCAAAAAACGAAAGACTTCTCATCTTCCAAAAACATAACTTCCGCTCAACCTTTCCTTTCGCATCATCCCAACTTTCTTTCCCATCCAAACTCTCTGAAAATTTCACACCCAAAACCTTAATAGACCCAGTCACCTCATTCACTCCTACATCCTTACTTAAAACCCCTCCCCCAAAAACCTTACACTCACTCTTCTCCCAATTCACCTTAAATGCTGACGCACCACAAAAAATACAGCCAACCAATTCCAGCCCTGTGCTGATGAGGGCCTAAAGCCCGAAACACGTGTCCACAGGTAGGAATTGGTTGGCTGTGTAAATTTAGAAACTAATCCGCAGCATTGCACGCTTGGCGGTTCCAAGCGCTGTGGATTAGACTGGGGTGGAAAGAGATGATTTGCATAGCTCCGCCTACTGCAAAGGATTCTGGGTAAACCAGCTATTCTTTGTATTATGCTGCTTGCAAGTACTTTCCGTTTCAGGAAAGCATCCACTATGTATTTCCTTTAAGTAGAGGGCTTTTCGGTCTCTTTCGTCCCGCTACATTTAGCCCAACTTGGGTCTCTCCCTAAGGTGGCTAGCATGTGTGTATCGCTTGCTCACCGAGCCCCACTCCATACAGCCAACCAATTCCAGCCCTGTGCTGATGAGGGCCTAAAGCCCGAAACACGTGTCCACAGGTAGGAATTGGTTGGCTGTGTAAATTTAGAAACTAATCCGCAGCATTGCACGCTTGGCGGTTCCAAGCGCTGTGGATTAGACTGGGGTGGAAAGAGATGATTTGCATAGCTCCGCCTACTGCAAAGGATTCTGGGTAAACCAGCTATTCTTTGTATTATGCTGCTTGCAAGTACTTTCCGTTTCAGGAAAGCATCCACTATGTATTTCCTTTAAGTAGAGGGCTTTTCGGTCTCTTTCGTCCCGCTACATTTAGCCCAACTTGGGTCTCTCCCTAAGGTGGCTAGCATGTGTGTATCGCTTGCTCACCGAGCCCCACTCCATACAGCCAACCAATTCCAGCCCTGTGCTGATGAGGGCCTAAAGCCCGAAACACGTGTCCACAGGTAGGAATTGGTTGGCTGTGTAAATTTAGAAACTAATCCGCAGCATTGCACGCTTGGCGGTTCCAAGCGCTGTGGATTAGACTGGGGTGGAAAGAGATGATTTGCATAGCTCCGCCTACTGCAAAGGATTCTGGGTAAACCAGCTATTCTTTGTATTATGCTGCTTGCAAGTACTTTCCGTTTCAGGAAAGCATCCACTATGTATTTCCTTTAAGTAGAGGGCTTTTCGGTCTCTTTCGTCCCGCTACATTTAGCCCAACTTGGGTCTCTCCCTAAGGTGGCTAGCATGTGTGTATCGCTTGCTCACCGAGCCCCACTCCATACAGCCAACCAATTCCAGCCCTGTGCTGATGAGGGCCTAAAGCCCGAAACACGTGTCCACAGGTAGGAATTGGTTGGCTGTGTAAATTTAGAAACTAATCCGCAGCATTGCACGCTTGGCGGTTCCAAGCGCTGTGGATTAGACTGGGGTGGAAAGAGATGATTTGCATAGCTCCGCCTACTGCAAAGGATTCTGGGTAAACCAGCTATTCTTTGTATTATGCTGCTTGCAAGTACTTTCCGTTTCAGGAAAGCATCCACTATGTATTTCCTTTAAGTAGAGGGCTTTTCGGTCTCTTTCGTCCCGCTACATTTAGCCCAACTTGGGTCTCTCCCTAAGGTGGCTAGCATGTGTGTATCGCTTGCTCACCGAGCCCCACTCCATACAGCCAACCAATTCCAGCCCTGTGCTGATGAGGGCCTAAAGCCCGAAACACGTGTCCACAGGTAGGAATTGGTTGGCTGTGTAAATTTAGAAACTAATCCGCAGCATTGCACGCTTGGCGGTTCCAAGCGCTGTGGATTAGACTGGGGTGGAAAGAGATGATTTGCATAGCTCCGCCTACTGCAAAGGATTCTGGGTAAACCAGCTATTCTTTGTATTATGCTGCTTGCAAGTACTTTCCGTTTCAGGAAAGCATCCACTATGTATTTCCTTTAAGTAGAGGGCTTTTCGGTCTCTTTCGTCCCGCTACATTTAGCCCAACTTGGGTCTCTCCCTAAGGTGGCTAGCATGTGTGTATCGCTTGCTCACCGAGCCCCACTCCATACAGCCAACCAATTCCAGCCCTGTGCTGATGAGGGCCTAAAGCCCGAAACACGTGTCCACAGGTAGGAATTGGTTGGCTGTGTAAATTTAGAAACTAATCCGCAGCATTGCACGCTTGGCGGTTCCAAGCGCTGTGGATTAGACTGGGGTGGAAAGAGATGATTTGCATAGCTCCGCCTACTGCAAAGGATTCTGGGTAAACCAGCTATTCTTTGTATTATGCTGCTTGCAAGTACTTTCCGTTTCAGGAAAGCATCCACTATGTATTTCCTTTAAGTAGAGGGCTTTTCGGTCTCTTTCGTCCCGCTACATTTAGCCCAACTTGGGTCTCTCCCTAAGGTGGCTAGCATGTGTGTATCGCTTGCTCACCGAGCCCCACTCCATACAGCCAACCAATTCCAGCCCTGTGCTGATGAGGGCCTAAAGCCCGAAACACGTGTCCACAGGTAGGAATTGGTTGGCTGTGTAAATTTAGAAACTAATCCGCAGCATTGCACGCTTGGCGGTTCCAAGCGCTGTGGATTAGACTGGGGTGGAAAGAGATGATTTGCATAGCTCCGCCTACTGCAAAGGATTCTGGGTAAACCAGCTATTCTTTGTATTATGCTGCTTGCAAGTACTTTCCGTTTCAGGAAAGCATCCACTATGTACCACAAAAAATAGACGCTAATAACTTCACCCGCCTCACAGAATACTCTGAATCACACAAAACACACACGTCATCCATATAAGCACTAACCTTCCATTCCCTCCCTCCACCTCCTGGCACTTGTACACCTCTAATCACTTTATCTTTCCTCAACATACAAAGCAACGGTTCAATCGCACAAATAAAAACCACAGGAGACAAAGGACAACCTTGTCGCACACCTGAAAAAGCATTCACTCTTCTACCCACAGAACCATTCATCAAAACACAACTATAAATGTCTTTATATAAGCTCCTCACCCTCCAAACAAAATCAGGCGGAAACCCCATTCTCAATAATACCCGGAACAAAAAACTATGTGATAACCGATCATACGCCTTTTCAAAGTCCAAACTCAAAACAAATACACTCTTCTTCCGACTCATACAGTCCCACAAACAATCTCTCAACATACACACACACTCATGTATACGTCTCCCAGGCACTGCACAACACTGTTCATCCCCAATCACACTCTCTATCACATCACGCATCCTATTCGCCATTACTTTCGCATAGATCTTATAATCGCAATTCAACAACGTTATCGGTCTCCAATTTTTTAAACTCTTCAAATCTCCTTTTTTAGGTATTAACACAACCATCCCTGCACGCATACTCTCAGCCACCTCCATACTAGACCACATATACTTACACATATCCACAAAATCCTTACCAATCACATGCCACATCACCCTATAAAGCTCTATAGGAAGTCCATCCTCTCCTGGAGTCTTATTTAAGGCCATGCTATTCATTATCTTCCATACCTCATCACCTGTCACCTCACCCATCACTCTCTCTCTCTCCATCTCACTCAATTTATTTTCTAATACACTTAGTACATCCTCCTCCAACGCCTCATCCCTCCACTTCACTGCATACAGCTCCTCATAAAACTTAGCCACATGTTCACACATATCCTCCCCACTTACCTCTCTTCCATCCTCTGCATTCAAAACACCCATACTCTGCTTTTTCCCAAAAACCTTTTTAAAGAAAAACCTCGAACACCTTTCATCTTGCTCCATTCTATCAATTTTTGCCCTAAAAATAATACTCTTCCCTTTCTCTTCCAAAAACTCTTTAGTTTCTTTTTTAACCTTTTTTATCCCCTCCTCCACCTCCATTCCTCCTTCCCTCAATTTATACAATAAACATAAACGGGCATTCAACTTAACAAACTTTTCCCTCTTAATTGCCGCAAATTCATACCCCACACTTTTAAAAAACTTTTTTGTCTGCCTCTTAACCCAATCCCACCACTCACAAACATTCCCAAAACTTTCCTTACTTTTACACCACTGTTCATACTTTCTCACATACTCCTTCCTCACAGCTTCATTTTCCAACAATTTCACATTTAATTTCCACAAACCCTTTCCAAACACACACCACTAACATTAATATCTAACTCGCACAACACACAAACATGGTCCGAAAAAACGACCCTATCCTGCTTATATCCAACAGGAATAATATTTTTAGAAATAAAACAATAATCCAACCTGGACTGTGCTCTTCCACTATCAGAAAAAAAGGTATCTAACAAAGGGTTAACCTTACACACACGCTGCATATCACTCAAATCAAAGTCAGTAACTAACTCCAGCAAAACTTTTCCAGACACATCCACATTCACTCCCCCCACATCATAATTCATATCACCCACAATCACCACAGGCACTCTTCCTGGAACAAAAAGCTTCACTTTTTCAAATAATAACTTACGCTCATTTTTTTCTACTGGCGCATAAATATTGATAACACAAAACTTAGCATTTTTATATTCAAAATTTGCTAAGATACACCTCCCCACCTCCACCACCAAATAATTATTCAAAACAACCTCCTGCCTCTTAACTAAAATACCCACACCATCATTTCTATTATTTGCACTACCAGACCACACAGACGCACCATAAGACCACTCATCCCCTTTCACACCATCCACAATCCCACATTCTTGCAAACAAAAAATAGATGCACTCTGCATAGCTAAAAAATCCAAAATTGCTGCTCTCCTCCTCGCTTTCTTAAAAACTCTCACATTTTGAGAAACTATAGAAAAACCCATACTATAAAAACAAAAAACAATGCAAAAATTACCACGAAACTACACACATTACACAAAAAGCCCTTGACAAAGGTCAAGACTCACAGAAAGGAGAGAAAAAAAAAAACAGATCCACTGAGCTTTCATTTTACCCAGTATCACCATTGTCCTCCTCTGCCATTCGGACTGAACAGAAAGTCTCTGAACCACTAACCCCTTCGTGCTCACTCCATTTTTTTTTAGCTGGCCCAATTTTCCTCTTAGGCATACTACTGCATGCCTCATCACTTTCCCCATCTTCCTCCCTCTGACACTTATTCGCACCCCTGTCCTGATCTGAAGAAAGCCCTCTAATATTCTGAGGATCTGAGGGGTGCACAGGGCTCTCAGCTTCCGAAATACGCACGTCTTCCTCCGTTGCATCCATTGCTTCCTCAAGAGAAAACATTTCAGGCACAGTAGAATCATCATCTTCTTCCTCATCTTCTTCCTGATCTTCTTCCTTCTTCTTAAACCCCTTCTCTACTTTTTTTGCCGCCAACCAAAACTCCTTATCTTCCTTCTGTGCATCACTCATAGTACCACGGGGTGCTAGCACAATGTCACCTGGAGTCACAGAGCGTCTTTCCCTCTCCCTCTCCCTCCTTTCCTCTCTCTCCATTCTTTCAGTTTCCTTCCTGATAGTCGCCAACCTCCTCATTCTCTCCTCCTCCTCTCTCCATTCACTCTCTGAGCGTCTAGGCGCCCTCCACGGACAATCCTTATACATGTGGTCACTACTACCACACACGTCACAGGTCTTAGCCATCGGGCAATCACCAGCCATATGCCCCTCCTTCTTGCAGTTTCGGCAACACTGCCCCTTCTGGCAGTCTGCCTGGACATGTCCAAAAGAGAAACATCTCCTGCAAAACAGAGGCTGCCCAGGGTACGTGAGGAAACCCCTATGCCCTGCCACAGAGAAGTTCGCCGGAGGGTGTCTGAACCCACCCACACTGCCAGGATCTCTTCTGAACCTTACACGATATTTGTATCGACAATTGAAGATTCCTAAACAGTTCACTTGCTTCTCTCCCTTTGAAACAAAGTCACAGTACTGTGAGAGGAAGCTCTCCAACAATGCAGGTTCAGTAAAGGGGTTATAGACAGTGATAGTCACCTGCCTTTCCTGAAGACCAAACAGTGGTTCACATTTGACTCCCTTCAAACAGGGATCTCCGGCATGATTCCGGAACCACTCATAGACATTCAGGCAATAATGCTCCGACATAAAAGTAACATCGTAGTTACCTTGATTAGGGAACTCATTGATGCTATAGATGTTCTCCCGCTTTCCTCCAGCCTTTTCCTCAATAAGGTCACGTACAATAAAGACCACGCTGTTCCTTGCCCGGATAGATGGCTCCAACGTCACTCGGATGGTGTTCTTCACATAACTCATCTTCAAAGCTGTCGGTACAAACGACCACAGAAAAAAACAGAATTCTCTGCAAAAGGGTCTGGATTGCTCCAGAAAACCTCACTCAGTAACATAGTAACATAGTTAGTAAGGCCGAAAAAAGACATTTGTCCATCCAGTTCAGCCTATATTCCATCATAATAAATCCCCAGATCTACGTCCTTCTACAGAGCCTAATAATTGTATGATACAATATTGTTCTGCTCCAGGAAGACATCCAGGCCTCTCTTGAACCCCTCGACTGAGTTCGCCATCACCACCTCCTCAGGCAAGCAATTCCAGATTCTCACTGCCCTAACAGTAAAGAATCCTCTTCTATGTTGGTGGAAAAACCTTCTCTCCTCCAGACGCAAAGAATGCCCCCTTGTGCCCGTCACCTTCCTTGGTATAAACAGATCCTCAGCGAGATATTTGTATTGTCCCCTTATATACTTATACATGGTTATTAGATCGCCCCTCAGTCGTCTTTTTTCTAGACTAAATAATCCTAATTTCGCTAATCTATCTGGGTATTGTAGTTCTCCCATCCCCTTTATTAATTTTGTTGCCCTCCTTTGTACTCTCTCTAGTTCCATTATATCCTTCATGAGCACCGGTGCCCAAAACTGGACACAGTACTCCATGTGCGGTCTAACTAGGGATTTGTACAGAGGCAGTATAATGCTCTCATCATGTGTATCCAGACCTCTTTTAATGCACCCCATGATCCTGTTTGCCTTGGCAGCTGCTGCCTGGCACTGGCTGCTCCAGGTAAGTTTATCATTAACTAGGATCCCCAAGTCCTTCTCCCTGTCAGATTTACCCAGTGGTTTCCCATTCAGTGTGTAATGGTGATATTGATTCCTTCTTCCCATGTGTATAACCTTACATTTATCATTGTTAAACCTCATCTGCCACCTTTCAGCCCAAGTTTCCAACTTATCCAGATCCATCTGTAGCAGAATACTATCTTCTCTTGTATTAACTGCTTTACATAGTTTTGTATCATCTGCAAATATCGATATTTTACTGTGTAAACCTTCTACCAGATCATTAATGAATATGTTGAAGAGAACAGGTCCCAATACTGACCCCTGCGGTACCCCACTGGTCACAGCGACCCAGTTAGAGACTATACCATTTATAACCACCCTCTGCTTTATATCACTAAGCCAGTTACTAACCCATTTACACACATTTTCCCCCAGACCAAGCATTCTCATTTTGTGTACCAACCTCTTGTGCGGCACGGTATCAAACGCTTTGGAAAAATCGAGATATACCACGTCCAATGACTCACCGTGGTCCAGCCTATAGCTTACCTCTTCATAAAAACTGATTAGATTGGTTTGACAGGAGCGATTTCTCATAAACCCATGCTGATATGGAGTTAAACAGTTATTCTCATTGAGATAATCCAGAATAACATCCCTCAGAAACCCTTCAAATATTTTACCAACAATAGAGGTTAGACTTACTGGCCTATAATTTCCAGGTTCACTTTTAGAGCCCTTTTGAATATTGGCACCACATTTGCTATGCGCCAGTCCTGCGGAACAGATCCTGTCGCTATAGAGTCCCTAAAAATAAGAAATAATGGTTTATCTATTACATTACTTAGTTCCCTTAGTACTCGTGGGTGTATGCCATCCGGACCCGGAGATTTATCTATTTTAATCTTATTTAGCCGATTTCGCACCTCTTCTTGGGTTAGATTGGTGACCCTTAATATAGGGTTTTCATTGTTTCTTGGGATTTCACCTAGCATTTCATTTTCCACCGTGAATACCGTGGAGAAGAAGGTGTTTAATATGTTAGCTTTTTCCTCGTCATCTACAACCATTCTTTCCTCACTATTTTTTAAGGGGCCTACATTTTCAGTTTTTATTCTTTTACTATTGATATAGTTGAAGAACAGTTTGGGATTAGTTTTACTCTCCTTAGCAATGTGCTTCTCTGTTTCCTTTTTGGCAGCTTTAATTAGTTTTTTAGATAAAGTATTTTTCTCCCTATAGTTTTTTAGAGCTTCAATGGTGCCATCCTGCTTTAGTAGTGCAAATGCTTTCTTTTTACTGTTAATTGCCTGTCTTACTTCTTTGTTTAGCCACATTGGGTTTTTCCTATTTCTAGTCCTTTTATTCCCACAAGGTATAAACCGCTTACACTGCCTATTTAGGATGTTCTTAAACATTTCCCATTTATTATCTGTATTCTTATTTCTGAGGATATTGTCCCAGTCTACCAGATTAAGGGCATCTCTAAGCTGGTCAAACTTTGCCTTCCTAAAGTTCAGTGTTTTTGTGACTCCCTGACAAGTCCCCCTAGTGAAAGACAGGTGAAACTGTACAATATTGTGGTCGCTATTTCCTAGATGCCCAACCACCTGCAGATTTGTTATTCTGTCAGGTCTATTAGATAGTATTAGGTCTAAAAGTGCTGCTCCTCTGGTTGGATTCTGCACCAATTGTGAAAGATAATTTTTCTTGGTTATTAGCAGAAACCTGTTGCCTTTATGGGTTTCACAGGTTTCACTTTCCCAGTTAATATCTGGGTAGTTAAAGTCCCCCATAACCAGGACCTCATTATGGGTTGCAGCTTCATCTATCTGCTTTAGAAGTAGACTTTCCATGGTTTCTGTTATATTTGGGGGTTTGTAACAGACCCCAATGAGAATTTTGTTACCATTTTTCCCTCCATGAATTTCGACGCATATGGACTCGACATCCTCATTTCCTTCGCTAATATCCTCCCTTAAAGTGGACTTTAGACAAGACTTTACATAGAGACAAACCCCTCCTCCTCTCCGATTTTTACGATCCTTTCTAAACAGACTGTAACCCTGTAAGTTAACTGCTCAGTCATAGCTTTCATATAACCATGTCTCGGTTATTCCCACTATGTCAAAGTTACCTGTAGATATTTCTGCTTCTAGTTCTTCCATCTTGTTTGTCAGGCTTCTGGCGTTTGCGGGGTTTTTGCCCCTCATCAGTGTGGAGTAGGAAACTGGCTATCAGGAGCAGTGCCTAGTAGAACGTCTATAAAGGCACGGATGATTGACCTCGTGGAGACCAAAACATCCAACACCGCGGAGACACCATCACGTGTTTCTCAACGCAGTGATCCAGAACACTGCCCCCAAATATGCAAATGCATGTAGAGGAGCTGCGGAGACACCATCACGTGTTTCTCAAAGCAGGCAGTGAATAGCCAGGCCTTTCCCCGGGAAGGAAAAACCAAGGGAAGGGCAGCATCCAATAAAGGAAAACCACCTATGCCAAGCATGGTATCCATCCACAGACAGCTGTTTCTTTATTTTTTCTTTTTTTCCCTCAGATGGGAAAATCCACGGTCCAGAAATCCAAGACCAAAGAAAAATCCCAAACAGCTGCGTCAAATCCAAAACACAAAAGCTGTTCCCATCATCTTCGGAAAATTTCAGTTTACTACAACATCAGAAAAAACAAGTCAAGACATATTTACAAGGTATCTCCACTTCTTCACCTTCCAAATCCCTTCGGAATCCACCTCCCCCCTTCTTCTTTTATCCCATAGAAAACACACATACATCTTCCCCAAAATCACTTTTAGACTATTCTTTACTACAATTTCCTTTCTCTTAAAAACATACACATTCCTCACATCCCATAATACTTCCTTTATACATGCAACTATTAACCACAACACTCTCTCCTTCACTCCATCACACATTCCCAAGCCAAACATGAACAACTCGAATGATAACAAGCTCACACCACACAATTCTTTACACAACGGTCCCATTCTTCCAATCACCTCCCTAGCATAATGACAATTCCAAAACACATGTATTACACTTTCCCTTCCACCACACCCACCTCTCGGACACATATCACTTCTCCCCAACCCACGATTCTTCTGAAATTCTCTAACTGGTAACACTCCATGCAAAGACTGCCACACAATCTCACTCTGCCTATTCGTCATACCGTCCAACCGCACTTTCTTCCATACTTTTTCTATATCATTCCCTCTAACCATGTTTATTCCACACTCTGTCTCTCTACATTCAATCATCCTATACACAGCCTTCTTATTACTCAACAACCTAACATCCACATCACACAACTCATACTTCACCAAAAATTTATAAACCCACACATACCATCTAGGCACGTCAAAAGCAACCGGATACCTCAGATCCCTCTCTCGCCACCTCAAACGAAATAAATACGCCCCAAACAAAAACCTACACAGACAAGAAAACTTCCCATCCATCCTAATCACCCTCAACACAAAAATCACAATATTTACACCAAAAAACACCTCAAGGTTTGGAAAACCCAACCCACCTTTTTCTAAACGTTTCACCAAAACCTCCCTCCTAGCCCTCTCCATTCTAGAATTCCACAAAAACACAAACAGAATCCTATTTAACCCTCTCATACACATATACCCCGGCGGAAAGACCACTGCAATATATAAGAAAATAGGCAAAATCACACTTTTAATAACTAAGATTTTTCCAAAAAACAAAAGACTTCTCTTTTTCCAAAAACATAACTTCCGCTCAACCTTTCCTTTCGCATCATCCCAACTTTCTTTCCCATCCAAACTCTCTGAAAATTTCACACCCAAAACCTTAATAGACCCAGTCACCTCATTCACTCCTACATCCTTGCTTAAAACCCCTCCCCCAAAAACCTTACACTCACTCTTCTCCCAATTCACCTTAAATGCTGACGCACCACAAAAAATAGACGCTAATAACTTCACCCGCCTCACAGAATACTCTGAATCACACAACACACACACGTCATCCATATAAGCACTAACCTTCCATTCCCTCCCTCCACCTCCTGGCACTTGTACTCCTCTAATCACTTTATCTTTCCTCAACATACAAAGCAACGGTTCAATCGCACAAATAAAAACCACAGGAGACAAAGGACAACGTTGTCGCACACCTGAAAAAACATTCACTCTTCTACCCACAGAACCATTCATCAAAACACAACTATAAATGTCTTTATATAAGCTCCTGACCCTCCGAACAAAATCAGGCGGAAACCCCATTCTCAATAATACCCGGAACAAAAAACTATGTGCTAACCGATCATACGCCTTTTCAAAGTCCAAACTCAAAACAAATACACTCTTCTTCCGACTCATACAGTCCCACAAACAATCTCTCAACATACACACACACTCATGTATACGTCTCCCAGGCACTGCACAACACTGTTCATCCCCAATCACACTCTCTATCACATCACGCATCCTATTCGCCATTACTTTCGCATAGATCTTATAATCGCAATTCAACAACGTTATCGGTCTCCAATTTTTTAAACTCTTCAAATCTCCTTTTTTAGGTATTAACACAACCATCCCTGCACGCATACTCTCAGCCACCTCCATACTAGACCACATATACTTACACACATCCACAAAATCCTTACCAATCACATGCCACATCACCCTATAAAGCTCTATAGGAAGACCATCCTCTCCTGGAGTCTTATTTAACGCCATGCTATTCATTACCTTCCATACCTCATCACCTGTCACCTTACCCATCACTCTCTCTCTCTCCATCTCACTCAATTTATTTTCTAATACACTTAGTACATCCTCCTCCAAAGCCTCATCCCTCCACTTCACTGCATACAGCTCCTCATAAAACTTAGCCACCTGTTCACACATATCCTCCCCACTTACCTCTCTTCCATCCACTGCATTCAAAACACCCATACTCTGCTTTTTCCCAAAAACCTTTTTAAAGAAAAACCTCGAACACCTTTCATCTTGCTCCATTCCATCAATTTTTGCCCTAAAAATAATACTCTTCCCTTTCTCTTCCAAAAACTCTTTAATTTCTTTTTTAAACTTTTTTATCCCCTCCTCCACCTCCATTCCTCCTTCCCTCAATTTATACAATAAACATAAACGGGCATTCAACTTAACAAACTTTCCCCTCTTAATTGCCGCAAATTCATAAGGCCGGCGTCACACTTGCGAGTTTTACGGACGTAAGAGCGCAGAAACTACGTCCGTAAAACTCGCAAAAAATACGGCACAATTATTCTCTATGCCCCTGCTCCTATCTGCCGTATTAAACTGATCCGTATTATACGGCTTTCTACGGCCGTAGAAAATCGCAGCATGCTGCGTTTGTCACCGTATTGCGCAAATAAAACGTCAATGAAAGTCTATGGAAGCCCCAAAAATACGGATTACACACGGACCAGCAGTGTGACTTGCGAGGAATACGCAGCGGTGTTAGAGAGAAAAGCCGGTAATTCAATTACCGGCTTTTGCTTTCTCCTTCCTAAACCCGACATGATATGAGACCTGGTTTACATACAGTAAACCATCTCATATCACCATTTTTTTTGCATGTTCCACACTACTAATGTCAGTATTGTGTCTATGCAAAATTTGGCCGTTCTAGCTAGTAAATTAAGGGGTTAAATGGCGGAAAAAATTGGCGTGGGCTCCCGCACAATTTTCTCCGCCAGAGTAGTAAAGCCAGTGACTGAGGGCAGATATTAATAGCCTGGAGAGGGTCCACGGTTATTGGCCCCCCCCCTGGCTAAAAACATCTGCCCCCAGCCACCCCAGAAAAGGCACATCTGGAAGATGCGCCTATTCTGGCACTTGGCCACTCTGAAGGGTTAATGTCACCTTGCTATTGTAAGGTGACATTAAGCCTAATTAATAATGGAGAGGCGTCAATTATGACACCTATCCATTATTAATCCAATACTAGTAAAGGGTTAAAAAAAAAACACACAATATACATACCTTCCGAGGATCTGGCGCCCTCTGCTGGTTGTCCTCATATGATCTCGAGCAAGGGAGCTTTCTAGGAAAGTTCCCATGATCTAGGAACAGCCAGCAGAGGGCGCCTCACCGCAAATGAAGCTAAATATAGATCATTGACCTATATTTAGCTTCATTTGCCGGGGTTTTGCAGAAATGAGCATCCTGCATTAGCGGAGCTCGTGTCTGCAAAATATTTTAACCCCTTCAGATGGATCTACATCGTAGGACGTGACAGATCCTCGGAAGGTATGTATATTGTTGGTTTATTATTTTTTTTTAATTTACAGATCGAGGGTCTTCAGTGAGTGGATTGAGAGTAGAATAAATTAATACAACAGCCTTTGTGATTTTTTCAATAAATTAATTTTTAATAATGTGTTTGTGTTTTTTTTACTAGTATTGGATTAATAATGGATAGGTGTCATAATTGACACCTCTTCATTATTAATTAGGCTTAATGTCACCTTACAATAGCAGGGTGGCATTAACCCTTCATTACCCCATATCCCACCGCTACACGGGAATGGGAAGAGAGTGGCCAAGTGCCAGAATAGGCGCATCTTCCAGATGTGCCTTTTCTGGGGTGGCTGGGGGCAGATGTTTTTAGCCAGGGGGGAGGCCAATAACCATGGACCCTCTCCAGGCTATTAATATCTGCCCTCAATCACTGGCTTTACTACTCTGGCGGAGAAAATTGTACGGGAGCCCACGCCAATTTTTTCCGCCATTTAACCCCTTATTTTACTAGCTAGAACGGCCAAATTTTGCATAGACACACTACTGACATTAGTAGTGTGGAACATGCAAAAAAATGGTGATATGAGATGGTTTACTGCATGTAAACCATGTCTCATATCATGTCAGGTTTAGGAAGGAGAAAGCAAAAGCCGGTAATTGAATTACCGGCTTTCTGCTATCTCGCACTGTATGAAGTAATAATATATATACATATATGTGTCTCCCTGACATACACATATATATATATATATATATAGAGAGAGAGAGAGAGAGAGACAGTATATATGTTTTTTTTTTTTTTTTTAACACATGGATCCCTTGTATAGCCATATGTTGGTTTTGCAAGCCTGCGATAAAAACACGCATTACGGCTGCCATACGGATTACATACGGAGGATGCCATGCGCAATAAACGGTGACACACCCTGCCTATGGAGGAGCTACGGACCACTATTTTCGGGACTTTTCAGCATATTACGGCCGTAATATACGGACCGTATTTTCATACGCTGTGTGTGACGCCGGCCTAACCCACACTTTTAAAAAACTTTTTTGTCTGCCTCTTAACCCAATCCCACCACTCACAAACATTCCCAAAACTTTCCTTACTTTTACACCACTGTTCATACTTTCTCACATACTCCTTCCTCACAGCTTCATTTTCCAACAATTTCACATTTAATTTCCACAAACCCTTTCCAAACACACCACTAACATTAATATCTAACTCGCACAACACACAAACATGGTCCGAAAAAACGACCCTATCCTGCTTATATCCAACAGGAATAATATTTTTAGAAATAAAACAATAATCCAACCTGGACTGTGCTCTTCCACTATCAGAAAAAAAGGTATCTAACAAAGGGTTAACCTTACACACACGCTGCATATCACTCAAATCAAAGTCAGTAACTAACAGAAGAGTGCAACCTTTTTTGTATATTTATGTATGGAGGTAGCTGCTCCTGGTATGCAGCTATTCACACTAGTTTGGATGTGCGAGTCTTTTTTCTGTCATTTCTATGTTAGCTGACTGACTGCGCACTCCTCCCATCACCATGTGGTTTTTAATTGCATCTCATCACACTTGGTCCCGGTCAACCCATATGTAGGCTTTGCTGAACAGAGGTGTCCACATTCACCCAGGCATACAGACATTGGCCTTCGGTAAGTGTTCACATTTGGACAGGGAGATCAGGGACCCATCAGTTTTATGAGACCACCTTGACGATTGGTTGATGGGCTCACACTATTTGATTATATCAAATTCTGTGCAAAGCGTCTCTTAAATATTTTCCTAATGTTCAAAAGCCATTTTGCTATTCATATTTCATATATTTCATATTAGACATGCTTTTGCACGATAGAGTGCAACCTTTTTTGTATATTTATGTATGGAGGTAGCTGCTCCTGGTATGCACCTATTCACACTAGTTTGGATGTGCGAGTCTTTTTTCTGTCATTTCTGTGTTAGCTGACTGACTGCACACTCCTCCCATCACCATGTGGTTTTTAATTGCATCTCATCACACTTGGTCCCGGTCAACCCATATGTAGGCTTTGCTGAACAGAGGTGTCCACATTCACCCAGGCATACAGACATTGGCCTTCGGTAAGTGTTCACATTTGGACAGGGAGATCAGGGACCCATCAGTTTTATGAGACCACCTTGACGATTGGTTGATGGGCTCACACTATTTGATTATATCAAATTCTGTGCAAAGCGTCTCTTAAATATTTTCCTAATGTTCAAAAGCCATTTTGCTATTCATATTTCATATATTTCATATTAGACATGCTTTTGCACGATAGAGTGCAACCTTTTTTGTATATTCATGTCACATACACGCAACATTGGGGAGACAAAGGAATGTACGCCCTTCATGTGGACAAGTACAAACTTGATACCGCAGCATCGCCATCTCGCAGCCTTGATTCACCACCAACGGAAGTAGCTCCACCCGAACAGGTGACCCCTGCACTGGTCACCATGTGTTCCAAGTGCACCCAAACGACTGTAGCGCGGAGAACTGTCAGCACACAGACCCGCATCAGAAGCGCGGATGCCCTCTATGTACTGTACCGGGTAGTCAACTGTACCCAAAGGGATTACCCCCGCCGGTACTACCTCCAGAGCTATTCCAATAGGAAGAATCTGAAAAGAATGTAAATAGTTCTTAAAAACATTTCTTTTGTCTGCCTTTGAACCCGTCCAGGGTTAACTTTTAAAGGGATCCTAAGTTTTGCACAAGTTCCCCGTTGCCTTAAAGACTGTAGGATCATGGATGGTGAATGATTCCTGAACTGCTTGTAAATAGTTTGCACCTTCTTAAAGGTGCCTCCTTCTGGTTATACCAAAGGGGGCTTTTACAGAGACTGCCTCTTAGCAGAAACTGCTGTTAATCTTGCTGTAAAAATTACTTTGCTTTACAGACCTGAAGAAAAACCCGTTGGTGTGGCAGAATTCCGGGTCAGGATTACACGTCTTGTAGCCCACCCAAGACCAATGTTGGGGGTTCGTCACGGGTCCCTCGCATCAAGTCGCCTTTAAATTGACTTGAATATTGATAATGTGATTAATGCTTTGCACTACCTCAGAAAAAGACTTGACTTTGCCCTTAAAGGGAAGGTATATTCATTGCGCTTTGCTAAAAAGTTGATATATTGTAGAAGTAAAGTGATAGATAGTGAGTTAATGCAATAAAGAGAAAGTTTGCGTAGCCGATAGTATGTAGAATAGGACATAATTTGAAATGATGCACTTTGAATAAAATTGAGGTTAAGATGAATGATAGGTAGAATAAATTGAAGGAAGATGCAGTGAGCTCGTGGGGGTTGATAGATAGTCCTGCATGTGTAGAAGAATAAAGAAAATGTTGATTTGCACTTTGAGGTTTTATAGTATACCCTTAGAGGGTACTTGCACTTAGTAGATAGTATACCTGTACGGGTAATCGTGTTTCATAGCTAGTTAATAATTGTTTCCTACTTGACTTGAAGTCGCACGCATAATGTAAATATGTTATTGTTTGCAACGTTCAAGTGTTCTCACCTCCCATAAAGTGAAGCAAAGTTAAATTAACTTGTTTTATAGCATTTCAAAAATTTGCATGTCTTTTTGCTATTGTATTGTTGTTTTCCTTTCCCAGTCCCGGAGTACTGGATTTAACAGGGGGGGAGTGCAGTGCCCCAGGATCCTGGTCGTTGCAGTAATGTCATTCTTCCATCAGGGAGAGTGATGTTATGTCTGAAGGCAATAAAGAAGATCACTTTACCAGGTATCACAAACCACACAACACACTTCACACTCCAGTCGGCCAGGGGGAGCTATTCTCCCATCTATTAGGGCACTCCTCACAATCAGGTAAAACTGGTGGGCTGGACAGGAAGTAGTGAGAAGCGGGTTTCACCCAGGCAGCACCAGTCTGGTGGACGCTGGCTAGGCTTCACCCAGTAAGCTGTTATCTGGGCTTCGCTCAGGTAGTGGATCCCTGACAGGGGTGGGATCCTGTCAGAAGCCTAGACAGAGGGCCACGGAGCTGCGCCTGCCCCACGTGCGGCTGAATCCGAAGAAAGAGACATTGAAGGGAATTGCGTTGCTGAGAGTGAGAAACGAAGTCATAGCAAAAGGAGAGGAAACCAGAAGGAGTTCTGCCCTGTAAAAGGCTGCCTCCTTTCTGAGGCGCAGAAGCTGGTAGCCGTAATACCAAGGGAGTCATCATCTCCAAGCCTGGCTCCAGAGACCGGCAGGACAGCTAGTTCCATATTAGTTGCCCGACCTTATACCCAGGAGGCACAGTGGCAACTGTGGGGGCCGGGGCATGATAGAGTCCCTGTAAAAAGCCTCAGGCCATCAGTCATACGGGTTTGTCCTATCCTTACCATCAGGGGACAGAGAGAGAAAGACATAACATCCACAACAGTTGTGAGGACCTTACCGAGATGCACAGCAGGGAGGTACTACAACACCTAGGTGCTAGAGGAAGGTTACTGATTTCCACCTGGATAAGTGGACTCTGGATTTGCCTTCAGACTGGCTGGACTCTGCCTGCCCTGTGATCTGGTGCTCTGGACTGTGGATACTGAAGCCTTCAGTAAAGTTAAAGAACAGGTGGCGTCACGAACATTATCCCTTTAAAGACCTTTCCCCTCATTTACAACGGATGTCTCTAGGGCAACGGACCGGGTCAGCCACTGTGACATCCCCCTTGAGAACCGAAGGACCCGGTACCGAGTACCCCACTGCCCTACTGGGGGCATTTAATGTGGTCTTGCTTTTAATACATTTAGGAGGCCATAATGGCACAGCGAATATAAAAAAATAAGAGTAGGACTGCCAAATTATGAGAATGCCTTGGCGTCGCGGGGTGGCTCAAAGAATTGATCAATTGTTTGCTAAATGTCTCATTTTGAAATATAGTTAGAAATCAATATGTGCATCTGCACTTTATGTATTGCATTCTGACCATAAGCAGTGCTGGCTTCTGGCCTTTTTTATTTTTATGTTACAAGTGGTTTGAACTGGGTACACTAGAGTGCTTAATTTTATAATTAATGGGGCTGTTAAAGTTTTTGATGAAAGTCTGCAGTGACTTTGTGACTGCAGAATTCTGAAAGCTCACAGCGCACCACATATTGTCAGGATTCTGCCTTGCCAACGTTATGCAACCGCAATTATGCGATTTCCAAACTTACGGCTTGATTCTGACTACACGTCTAGCCTCTCTGAATACAGGTGAAAGCTGTGCATGTCTATTCGGCATATTACTGTATGTATGCACCCCACTCAGAGCCCCTTTGCAGGTTGCATTTAGGGCAAATTATACGCCTGCTCTCCCTAAGATACAACCCTGCAAACCAGAGCCTCACGTTTTTTCCATCTGGAGACAAAGCCTTGCCATTATTTCTTCTACATGCACCTCGCAGATTTCCTGACAATTTTAGTTTAGGAAGTATATTGTAGCTATAGTTTTCTAGTTAATACAAGTACATGAAATTTTAATCCTCATTCAACTTCCAGATGATCAGAAATTTAGTGTGTACATACATTAT